>NW_017178472.1:2408229-2420433 GCF_001652005.2 Ceratina calcarata
CTATTATCAATATTATCTGACATAAAAATGGACATTAATGAAAGATATACTAAATAGAATTGATACTGTGCCGGTTCGGGTTAAAAAGAACGACTATTCTTCGAGTCGAGATGCAGGCTCCATCCGTGGGTTATCGGTTTTCTCGAATCTCAGAATCGAATGCGCTCAAGATGGCACGTTGGCTGCCGGCTTTAATTGGAGGTTCGGCAGCTCGATCGAAAGAAGCGCGGGACGTGCACGGAGTGAAGATGCCGATGGACAGTGCGCTTACCTTTGTCACCGCCACAGTCCACCCAGCATAGCGTCACAGAGATTCTGCTAATTGGACGGCATAAATTCGCAACCGAGAAGAAACGCGTCAATGATTCGATAAAATTCGTTTAAATTTAAATTCGATCAAAAGTATTCTTTTATCTTTTGTTTGTTAAATATCATCTGCCTTTCTATGCCTAAAGAAGGTGAAGTAATTTGCTGATTTGGAGAATGTGGAACTGTGTACGTATATAATGAGTAAATAAGCATATTACAATCTTTACTGATTCTATTAAAAAGCTTTGAGGGAATGAATAAAATTTCGTTAAATTAAAAGGATGCATTAATTCAATGGACTGCATCAAATATAATATTGATATAGAACACCTTTTAATGCGATCAAAGCAGAAACTTAAGTTTATTCTTGTTTCACCCAGTGTATGCGAAAAATATAATTTACAAATTAATTTCACTTTCCCACGAATAATTTTCTCTCAAATTATTACAATTTAACGTGAATTACATCAAAGTAAATATAAAATGAAACAAGAGCAGAATTTGAGGATGGGAGTGCGAGGAGAAAGAAAGAGGTTTCTGATTCTGCTGTATATCTCGATCGAAACGAGAGGTATCATCGCGAAACGAGCGATCGAGTTAACCGAACGCCGAGTGCGGAGCCAGCGACCATCCACGTGGACGTCCGAGTCAACGGTCGTTAAATTTAATGGGCCCGCTCGTTAATTCCATATACCGGCGGTTTCGCGTAGCTACGTACGCAATAACAAATTACGCAAACGGCTCGGTCTCGCTTTACCTCGGCGCGCGGAGCTTCCCGGGCCTCTCTCGCGGTTGCGCTCGCGAGCATTTTCATAATATCGTTACCCCGGGTCCCGGTCGTCAATTAAGCGGACGCTCGAAACTCGACTGACCGGCCGAATTTCCTCGGCCAGTGCGAGAGTGGAGGATTCGTTTCGACGCGTGCTCGCGATAACGTTCGCATATTAACTGATTCGACGAGAGTGCGTCTATAAAGATACGTCGTGTGCGTACACCACGAGGTGATAATGTAAATAAGGGGTCCGGTCCCTTAAGGCCAATTTTCGAGCACGCGCATAATTTAATTATTGCATTATGCGACTCGTGAAGATATTTCTTAGGAATTGCAGTGATTAAAATTCTTGTTTAATGTCTTTTTTATAACATAAGATTTATTTTAGATTATTTAAGTAAAAACTAATAGGATAAATGAACTAGTTAAACTTATTTAGTTATGATATCGTAAAACTCAGGTTTAGAAACATTGGAAATAATTGAATTTCTCATATCAGTTGAAGGATGTGTTGAATAATTTGTGCACTCGTTAATACTAACGAGAATGGTTCAAAAGATGGATTGGAATCAGTATTACATTTATACAATGTATTACTTCATATTCAATGTGGATAATAAAGAATAATAAAAATAAGCACTGGGATGTAACGTAACAATCTGTTTTATACTGCTTTACCGAAAGAACTCTTTGATCCACGTTCTCGATGGAGAAAGGCAAGTCCCTATGTCGCAACGTTGTCGTCAACGATCTCTGTCAATTACTTAACCCTTGCTCTATAGACGAACGGGATTTCTGAAGATCGACAGCGACCAATGTCAGAGGTCGTCGAATTATTGGCTGTCACGACGCGTCCGGAGCAGCACGCGTTTCGTCACCCTCGACGTTGTCTGACTTCGCGTATCGCGCATCGGATCGCAGTTTAAGAAGAGTCTCTTTTGTCGAGTCGTGACGACGACCGGCTCGATCCGCCACGTCGGTTGCGACATCACAAAAGTACGATTCGTCATTTGTCGCGTGACCACCCTAATGCCACTTCAATAAAAATTGGGCACCATTATTATTCGACTACGTAAGAAATGATTACTGACACTTACTATTCAAAAGTGACGAAATTTATTTTACTTTACCCAGTATGGAAAATAAATAATGATCCCGTATATCCCAGATAGAAACTCGGATAAGCAGCATAATTATCGAATCTAATTTATCAATCACTAACAGCAGTATTTTAAGACGTAAATATATATCTTCAAACGAGCATTAAATGATCGCAATTTCTTTACTGGAAAATCGTTAAATTAAACCGATCCGATATTTATAAAATTCTCGAGTATCAGAGATAAAACTACCTTTCATTTTTCTATTCAGTTTCCCGTCGCGGGTCGATCGGGCAACTCTCGTTATCGACCTCGAGATTGGCCGTAATCAATTTCATGCATTGATTAATACGAAGTAAATGAATACCTGGGAATCGTTTGCGGGGCTTTCGATGGCGCGCGAGCTCGCCGCGCCACGCCGAGAGGCAGATGATTTATCCGGCGTGGGTCGAGGGCTGCCTGCTCGGCTCGCGTAATTATCATACGACAGCCGATTAAAATCGCGGCCGTGCTCGCATTCAACATCAATTTCAGCTAATTACATGCATTTTCGTGTCTAGGAGCCGGTCCACTGCCCCGGAAAAAATCGGCTGCTACGTGCCTTGGTCAGTTCGTGGCTTACCGGACCGAACAGTGTTTCTCAGTCAACAATTGATTCTGAATTTCTAATTACAAATGAAGTTATGACTGCGGATTTTCATACACAGATCTTTTATGAAATCACGTTAAAGAATACGTTCTATAATTTATTTTAAACATTACAAATTACGCTCAGCTTTTGATGTTCTGTAAAGTATACATCATATGCAGTCTTTATATTCTTTGCACTTCCAAATTTTTTAATTAGATGAATTGATAAGTATACTGTAAAAAATTAATTATACGTACAGTTTTGTTCAACCATTGTTCAATTTAAATAGAAGTAAAGTATTTTAAGCATGTCTTTCTAAGAGACACTATAAAATTGTCAAGTAATTGTACAAGTAAATAAGTCACTTTAACAAGATAAACAAATATTGCACAGAAACGACATTACTTTTCGGTCCACCTAATATAATATTATAACGTCCATAATTTTTATAAATATTACAGACAACTAAGCAATCTTTACAGTAACATAATGAAATAAAGACAGACTTTTGACTCACCCTGATTCCAGCTGATAACCGTCTCCAGTGAGAAGCCTCTCCATCCTCCTCCTAGCCCTGCGTTTGTTTCGATAACCATGTTTTGCACGAATCCACGGCACGCTCAACGACACTCGCGGATAGTTCGATCTTTGTTGCTTACCGGGTGGCACACGAGGTTTTTCCTTGCTAAATCCGGCCGACATAGTCGATCGATTTCGTTTACCGATTGTATTCTCGCACAGTGTTCTACTCGTGGACACATTCTCTTCTGAAGTTTCCTTCACCGTATCGTCATCAGAATCGATCATTTCGCGATTATTCACGGTTTCAGTTCCCGTTTCACACGCGCAGTTTACGGTATCCTTGTTCGATTTCTCATCCCTCGCTGACACTTTTTCCGAAGTCTCTTCCCAGTTCCATATAGTAGTGCTAGAAGGAAAGCAGTTGCTCTTCTCTAGCACGAAGTCGATCACGCTGGAGCAAATCTCTTTTTCCGAATTCGAAGTAGACGATTTCGATAGTTCCAAGGGCGGAACAGGCGTCTCTTGTAGGGTATCGCGATTCTCGCGAAATGTTTCGACGTCTTCGTCCCGACTCGAAGTGGAATAGTACTCATACTCGCTCTTGTCATTAACGTCAATATCGTCCTCGGTTTGGAGCGACTTTTCGCTTCTCGGTATCTCGTAACCAACTTTCTTGTCCTCCTTTCCGGAGAGCGTGGTTTTCGAACATTTACGAAGGGTGAACTCGTGTAAATTTTCCGCGGTGCTCTCTAGTTCGACAACGCGTTTCTCGAGAATAGCGATCTGACGATCCCGCGCTTGCAGCAGGTGGAGGGCTTTCTGAGCTCGCTGCTCCTCTTCCAGGGCATTCCTGAAATCATTTTTCAGTTGATCGTTATCATAATTTAGTTGATTTACATTAAAAAAATTAAAACCATAAAGTTATTCAAGTTTTAATTGACATAGATACTGTCTAGGTATACGTTTTATGGAAAAGCATTGATGTGTTTATTGATTTTCCGTTATATATTAATAGCTACGATTTTGTCCGACACTACGTGGAAAACAAATATTGTCTATTATATCACGTAAGTACTTGAATTTCGATTTGAAACTTTTGAATTAAGCTTCCAGCCTGACATCGGGCTGAAGACAGGCATCGACAGCGGGAAAACAAGACCCACGACGGACTAATCCCCCGACAAAGTGAATCGCGGCGACGACGAAGGGGAAATCCGCGGTCAAGATTAAAGCGTGGAGCCTTACGGGAGCTTTTTACGGGAGCGGCGTCAATTAATATCCTACGAGGCCATTATTAACGTCCGTGGAAAAGCGTCTGGCGCGATGCGCGGCAGCCAAGCTACCGACGACTTAAAGTGCTTAAGGAAACCGAAATAAATTACGCCACGGAGAGAGGTGCATATTTAATTCGAGCAATTAATGCCGTCTTGTAAAACACGCCGCTGGGGTGGCTGTTGTCTGTAGTCCTCCCTCTTTCCTGGCAGTAATGAGCCCGATAAATCAACCGGCTCTGCACACGAAACTTCGGATAAACTTTCAGCTCCTGCAGTTTCCTTTCTCGCTACCAAACCGCGCACGCTATTCCCAGTAGCGCCAACAGCCAACTGCTATTCGTTATTGATAAATACACGCGTCGATTGCGGATGCTAGCCTCGCTTCGATGCTGTTCGTCGGATGTTCTTATTTCTATATTTGTGAAATCTTGTAGTCAGCGATAAAATTTACACTAAAGCATTTTCTTCAGCACAGTTTTGCTAATGCGTTATCATAATCGAATACATGACAGCAAAAATGAAAATAAAAGATGCAATTTGGCTGTCGACGAAGATTTGATTACCGGATTAAGCATTTGTTATTTCGGCAAGGGTCGCTTGGAATAAATGGGATATCGCTTTAATGAATTTGGAGCGGAACGTCAGGAGGCGTCATCCGGTCGGTCCCTGGGATTAAGCGGAGCAATCTGCGGCATTTTTTTTTTCAACTCGCAAACGGCCAGATTTTTATGCCTAATTAATCGCCGCTGAGAGATCCACGGGGAGGGCGTGTCCCCGGAAAATTCGCGCGATACAACGTCTTCCAGCCGCCGAGTGATTTGTGGCGCGCGATTACCAAGCGATGCCCCCCTCTTAATTAGATTTCATAGAAGGTCCCGTGTTGAATCCGTCGATTAGCCTCAACGAGATCGTTATTAATTCTAATTCCTTCGCCTGGTAAAAAGGCGAAGTAAGATTTTCTGGTTATGTTACAATGGAAAATGAAAATTGATGAAATACTTGAGGATACGATTTGTAGAAATAGAATTACAGTTTCATTCTTGAATTTAGAAAATACTTTAAAATACGAAACGAACTTATTTTTTGTTTAATATTACACGTGTGACAATATTATTTTCCATTGCGGATGAGATGGATTTGACAAATGGAAACACGTCTAACTGAAGCACGAAATTATCTGAAATGTGACCGCGGTTCGGGATACAAAAGGAAGCCGTTTCCGTAGCTACGAGCTCGTAATATGGCTTATTAAAATTACACGGCGTTGAGGGAGGATGGCCCGGGGTTTCCCGACCGCATCCCGTCTAGGGACAGACCGCGACAGAGCTAAGCCAAGACAGCCCGTGACCGGGTCCATTCCACGGGACGTTCCCACTTTATACGCGAGGGGATATTCCTCCATCCTCCTTGCCAGCTACCGGGAGACGATCTTCCCGACCGCGTAGCTCTCCTGGATTAATGTTATTGCCCTTCTCGACTGCTTGACCCGCAACCTCTCTCGGACACTGCACAGTCAATTTGCTCGTGACCCTTACTGCGACACTAGGGTGCGATTTAACCCTCTCCGTGGTATAAGGATGGAGTCAAAATTGAATTTGAACTAAAGTTCGTGATATTGAGCGTCTAATACATGAACAATTGATTGAAACAAACAGGAGTGTTCGGATATATGGCTGCGAGTCCACCAATTCTTAGAAGTGCCCGGTCCACACGAGCCTCGAATCTTATTTATGATTTTTCTTCTTGTTCCTATTATTGTCTCGCTCGCAGAGTCCATAGTGTCTACTTTTTCCCCATGCCATTTCCATCGATCGACTGACGAACGGTTCTAAAAAACCTACCGCCCCAGATGCATATATGACTAAGAGTAGGACCAAACGCTACTCTTAATCATATGATATCGTAGCAGCGGTTATAAATCGTACAGTTTTGTAATAAAAAGCGGCCGGAACGAATAAATCACCGCGCGGTCGCATCTTTTTACCCATCGCTTAGAGATAAACAGTAACTCGGTAATGCAACCGGTTCGTCGATTTTTCCCGTCGCTTAATTCGTTTCCTGGTCACGGTTCATAAAATTCCACCGCAGATGTAAACGATCCCTCTTTCCCTTCCTTTCTCTTCCATACAGAACGCTTCTCGATCCGATGAATAAGTACATCTGTCTTAGTGTTATCTCTTTAATTATTGATTTCTTTAGATTTACTTTTCGAATAAGTGTGTATGTATCATCTCTCATGTATTAGTATATCAGTAATATATTAAAGATAGCACTGCAAACATTGATCTTATCATTCATGTTATTCTGTCGAATTTTTTCCACAATTATCTATTTTCAGTATTTCATTTAGCCTTGCGTCATATCGCAAGAAACATTTCAATTATTTAATAAAAATTATATATCTAATTATATCACATTTAAATCATTTTACGGCATAAAATGGAACATCGATATTCGTTCTCATTTAAACGCAAATTGAGCATCATAAGTAATCATAATTCGAAGTTAGCAAAGAGAGAATATGACTAACTGGAGTGTACCTCGTCGGAAGAAAAATCGTCGCCACGACATCCGCGCGTACAACCATCGCCAGTGATATTAATTACGATAATTGCCCGTGAGATGATAAATGATCGGTGGCCGCCACTATCTATCGCTCTCTCGCCACCATCCATCCGGTCGCTGAGCGCGACAACGATCTGCGGCTTCGGTCGCGCGGTAATTAAAGTCTGCTAATGAACGATCGAACAGATCGAAAGGCCTCCCCTGATTTTAATATGGCCTTGCCTCCCTCCGACTTGCGACCGACCACGGCACGGTTCGTGACGTTATTTATGTACCGACGATCATCGTGAATCGAATGATACGTTGATTTGTTACAATGATTCATTTTTAAAACGGAATAAATTTTTAATATAAATAATAAATAATTTAATTTTGCTTGAGATGTTAGAAGACTTAGTTTATTAGATAATTTTTAAATTGGTGTTCGTATATTTGTAGTTTTGTACTTTAATAGTCGTATACATTAAAACTATTATAATTAAGTCATTCAAGTCATGAAAAAAATTAAGAAATGACGGATTGTGAGAGAAGTCCTCTAATAAAAATGAAGATAATTAAATATAATATGGCATCTAGCGGCAAAAGGTTTCACATTGAAGATCTGTTCGTGTAAATTAACAAGCCTAGTATCGCATAATTATAAGAACTCGGCAGTCATTTTCAGTCTTCAACTTATAGATTTAAATCTATCAGAATCATTCGCTGGCATTGGTCCATTTGTCCTGTTCTAGTTGAAAAGAAAAGCGTGTCGAAAGGCGGTCGTTCCATTAGTCGGCGCGGTACATGGAACCAGTGCCGATTCTCGGAGGCAGAAGAACGCTCGGTCGCGGTGAGTCGGCTAATCTGTCGATTCACACGAGGCAAGGACGTGGAACGACCTTTTCTTGAAAGCTGGCCCGGGAGACATCGACGGGAACTCGTCCCTCCCCCCCTTGCCACCGCATTTATAATCAGCGGGGACTCCAAGAATCGTTTAACGTAATTACGCCTCTTGTCACGCTGTAGCCGACCACCGGCTTACTTTTCTTTCGATGTCCCGCGCCATTACCATGGCAGCCATTCGTTGTCAGCATCTTATTTGATGTGCACGATATTTCTTAGCGTTATCTACATCAGTCTTAGAACTAGCAATTTTGTGCAAGGCTTTTCGAACGAATCTAAGTGCTTCAAAAGAAAATAGCTTTACATTTCGAAAAACAACTGACAGATTTTCTGAAAGATAATTAACACGTTCTGTGCTACGTGTAACACTCGTGATACATACTGGCATATTTGTTTTATACGCTAAAAGCATATATTTTATAACAAGTTCAAAACTGTAACACAACGTGTGTCATGAATGGTACACGATATGATAACTGCCATGTATAAAAACTAATTACTTATGGATTAATGATGTAATGAAATATTGTGTTATAACATATCAATCTGTAGTCAAAATATGAAATAGTTTAAATGGAAAGTTGAGCAAAACTGGACGTGTTAACAAACGTTTCTACAAGAGCTATAATCAAATTAGGGAACAGCTGAAAGAATGTTATAATAATAGAAATAAAATATCCTACGTAATATAATACAATATAATAAAATATTTAACAGAAAAATGTCTGCCTTCGCGAAGGCAAATATCGCTGGATGTCTGACTGACTTTGCAATCACCACGTCGTTCGCTTCTTCTTTCGCCGATTATAAACGCGAATCACGACGGGAGCGATCCATTAGCACGCTATAACGCACCGGACATAATTATCCTTTAATTTGCTGAGCCGGGAACAAAGGACACGTCCGGAATTGATACAAAGTCGCCGTTTCGCTATGCCCCGCTGCCAGGAACCGATCTTTCGGTCTCACCCGAACAGTTTTTTGCAATCAACTTTTAAACCCATTGCAACTTCTTTCGCGCTGCGTCGCGGGCTGTTATTAAGCGGATGATAATAATGGCAGGCAAGACAAATACGGTGGGAACGTCTTTTGTGAGAAGGAGGTCCGTTTTCAGTGAAGGGAAATACGAGATTTTTCAGTGTTCAAGGATGCACAGTTCCTTTCTTATAAGTATTGATCTTAAAAAGATTTCAGTTGAGCCAGAAGCTGGCCCATGGAACACACTCATTTATAAGAGCCTGACTTTTAATCCTGACTTGAACGAGATCAGAAATGTTATAACGATTATAAAATCTGACATGAAATCTGAATGTAAATTAATTCAGATTTCAAAATAGTGCTCAGGCATGAAACAGCCGACCTGATTAGTAAGTTCGATATCGAAAATATTAATCGTACTGCCTTAGCACTGTAGTTATCCCATTAATTCATTTCTAAGATTTGCAATGTCAGTTTGCTGAACTCTTGTGGCTATTGGCGAGTATCAGGACGACTTGGCAATCGGAAATCTGAATGTGGATAAAATCTCTCTGCGAACATAATACAAAGTATAATAGATAATTACTCAGAAGTTAAGCACCTGTATCAAATCGCAGCGCGCGAGAGCGTATTTAACGGACGGATCCGAGACCGAGACAAGCGAAGACTTTGCCCCGCGAGAAGTAGTATCATCGATCGGCGAGTATTTCATCGCCTGTAATTACATAACGTCACCGTGGATAGAAAGCATCGAGAAAGGTTGATCGCCCCACGGGCCCTCCGGCGCGGAGACGAGAAGAGAGGAAGGCATCGGAGAAGGGCCGGTCCGTCGACGCGTTCCTTTTACAGGCTGGCCCCTTAACGATCTTCTCGCGCGATACCGCCTAATGACTAACGCGCGCGCTCGGCCATCTTCCCGCGTGTCCCGATACGGCATTCGAAGAAAAGCATCGAGCATCCGTCAGAAGGACTTCTCGTGCCAGAAATCGAGCTGCAAGTCACGCTGGCCAAGAACGGAGAAGAAAGGGGAGCTTCCGAGATCCACGGTTGCGTCGCGCCGTGATCTTACATCCCCTTTTTCATCGATGAACAGGCGTCTGGCCGTCTCTGTTCGCCTCGAGGGCGGCCGTTTCTTTTAGGCCACCGCGCTACCGAAGAAGCCGCGAGGAATCCAGCTTATTGACAGGTTCACGGCTCCCGAAGATATTCCTCTGCTACAGTATACGCGGCACGTATTCTCCTTCTTTCTTGCCGCGGCTTCGTGTTCGCGCGACCGACAGACAGTTGCCCTCTCTCGTCCAGGAACCTGTCATCCTCCAAGTAGAAGGTTGAAAGGGTTCACCGGATGACCGGGTCTATTTTCAGGATTGCTCAGCCGAACTCAAGGGAGTGGTTATTAGTTTTTCAATTCATAGCGAACGGTTGTTAAAGCGCGGTATCTATGAACAGATTAAACTCAACGTATCCATTTCCTTGTTTGAATGCAATTGCACGTCTACGTATTCATACAAATACGTAGACGTAAATTGCAGGCTGGAGGCTCCTGACAACGTTTCGAGCAGCTCGTGAGCACGATTTCTACGTGACTGGAAGAATCCGCGAGACGATGATGAAACAGGAACGGACGACATCGGGGAGGAGCGGACAAGCGGAAACGAGAGAAGAGGGTATATACGACCGGCCATTAACACCTCCTGGACAAATCACTCGATTTTCTCGGACGATTTTCCCGCAGCACGTCCGGCAAATAAGAAAACACGATGTATCACCCGTGGGACGTGGAGACGAGAACGTGGAGAAGACGAAGAGGGAAGGAGGTGGTTTACTGCCCGCCGGTAATGACGAAACAGATGGCCTCCTGCGGGACGGAGGACGCGCGTTCGACCAACCAGCCAAGTAACATAGGTATGTAAGTACGTGTGTCCCGCAGGAAGAGGGGTCGGAACGCGAGGAAGCTTGATGAAGTGCCGCCATTATCGGTATAGGACAAAACCCACTTCTGCTTGGACGTACAGCGACTTTATTACCCGCGAACACACGCCCGGGCTCTGTCATTCCACGCTCGAGGTTAGAGCTTAACGAGCGCACCGCTATGCTATCGGACCTCTCCTACTCCGCGCTAACGTCGCTAACACTGCTGCTACCGTAATCTACCTCTCCGCACTCTTGTCTTTCGAATATGCTCCAGGCTATCCCTTGGCAATGTGCTTCTGAGAAAAGCTGGACTTTCTTGTTTCTTAATCCGTCGCAAAATTTATACGTGTCCACTTGTTTTCTTAGAATCAATGTAAAAAGAAATTCATGCTTATATAAGTATACAAACTAAATCCATATCACTCACCCTTTAAAATAATCAGTTTATTGATTTTTCTATTGAGCCTTAAAAGATGAACTTTAATTTAATAAAATATAGAAATATATTGAATAATAAATATAATAAATGCATAGACGTTTATTCTTTATCAAATCAGTAAATAATTGTTTGATGTCAAATAGTAATTCCTATTGATTCACTCTGTACACGTAATGATTAATTCCACGTACAAATGACTATTAGAAAATTGACTACAAATTATGAATGAGACAGGTGCGACTATAAATACACAGCTAGCTAAAACTAATTCATCCGGTGGTTGATCGTTCTCGCGGATAAATAATTGCAAGCATGAACTTGTTGGTATTCACCTCAATTAGTCGAGCGATATTAAGCCACTACCGCGTAGCTAGGAAGCATCGAGCTCGTTTTTAACAACGCATCGGCTTATCAGTTACGCACTGAACTAAATAGCTGTTCGACAGCTTTCGTACTGGTTATGGTTAATTGTAGCCTGGCTAATTTAAATCGAAGCACAATACGGTATTTATAAATCCATTTGTCTCATGGGAAAACGTTGCTCGCATTAATTATCTTTTGAACAACGAGCAATTAACAAGCTCTCTTGGAAGATTCCGCAGCTGCGTAAGTACACTCTCGTTCATAAATCATCTGACAGTTTGCCGGGACAAAATTGTTCATATATTTATTCTATACAAGATTCTAAATCAATAATCATATGTTACTGTTTATGAAAAAAGATATAATAATCATTCCTTAAAGAGAATTGAACGACAACTCATCTTAACAAAATTACTGGAAGATTGACATTTAGCAATGCTCGCTGATCAATACTT
>NW_017178472.1:2420745-2430989 GCF_001652005.2 Ceratina calcarata
AACAATTATGACATCGATTTAAAAAATATAATTTAGATAGGAATTTTTTTAATCGTCTAAGTATCATATGATCTGTTAGTGACTCCTAATAATTTTCATGCATTACGTGCATACTTCATATTTCCTGCAGATTCAAATTTTTTAATGGATGCATTCAATCCGCGATCTACTTACGAAGCAGTGCTCGGTGAAAAGACGTTACGTGCAACAAATGTTAGATTCAGTTTTAGAGATGCTATTTTCTATCCGATTTCACTATGCCGTTTGGTACCTACGATGAGTTATGAACGGGAGTGTACATCGCGTTAAGGAGGAAAAGGGAAACGAACTTCCGTTCGGATCGACGAAATTTATTACTTTGTTCTAACTGTACGCGCACAGATCTGTGCGCTGCCGATGACGAGGCCTCCCCGGGATAATTACGCAATCAGAATTGTATTCGAGTCGTTATTACCCCGTAAGGAGGCCTTAATTTATACGCGGCGCGCATTTATAATACGTACACCGCTCGCGAGTCTCATTACGACTTTCTCTGTTGCCTCGCGCCGCGCTTCCAGAATTTATCGTGGACCGAAAGAAATTCATTGGCGGATTGCACATTTTATGTATTTATAGAAAAAATATTTGAAGCCTGAGAAATAGATTTAATACGCAGAAATTCTATAGAAATCTGTGGAATTTGTTGTATGATAAAGACATTTCACATCCACCGACCTAATAAAACATCATTTAAGATTGTTTAAAAATAGATGATAAATTATTTTAATTAAATACGTACTATTATACACAGGAACCTGTGCGAGACCTGTTTCATATGGACGAACGTAATAAAACAAGGTCGTTATTCTGAGCTCTAAGGGGAAAAAGAGACGGAGCGGGTTCTAAATTGGATGGAAGGCGCGTGGCGCACATGCTCGGTCATGCATAACCGCCACGACAAAAAGTATCAGCGATCTCCTCGTCCGAACGTCCGCAAAGTATCACTGTGGATTTCTTTGCTTGCGGTCGATCCGCGGCCTCAAGCGATTTCGTTCGTGGCTCGAAATCAGAAAATGATTTGACTGATCGCGACATCGTCATTTGTATCCAATAACACGGAATTCTTCATTCGGTATCTTCCACTATGATAGACGTAGAATAGAAAATGTGTAGTAGATAATTATTATTAGACTCGTACATAATTGACAATGTTAAGCTTGAAATAAAACGCACATGACACCAAAAATTGCCTCAACAAAACGACTTTCCAACATAAGCAAAACGAAATTGTATTGTATCTTCGTTTTTATTTTCTTTCTTTAGTATTTGTCCGAAATAAACGGCCCGATTAGCCGTCGTGTCAATCAATCGGAATTTACTGCAAAAGCAAACAAAATACAATTTGCGTAATTCGTGAGGGCGAGGTACGCGTCGTCAGGATAAAACGACAGCGAATTCCGAGGGGGCAGACTCGAAGGCGTGGGACCAGGTTCTCGCACGTAACGAGGAACAACAAACGCGGTCGTCACCGCACCGAGCTCGCCGAAAAACTTTCTGAACGGTTTATGAGCGCAATAATCCGCTCGCGAGTAACACAATACAGGCTAATTATAGAGGACGACGTCCAAGCTGGCCGAGCAGGCATTAACGCACGCGTTAAACTCACGGTCACGACAGCCTGGGTGGCTTTCCTATTTTTGTCTTTTTTTCCGTCGACTCCGTCAACGGGTGACGACGACGACGACGACAACGACCATCGCGCACTTTTGATCACCCGGCGACGCTAATGCGCCTCTGTTATTTCAGTCCTTATCCTCTGACAGTTAGGCGCGATCGACCGACTTTGTCGATTTCGTGTAAACTGTAAACCGATCTCGAACGTCGCGCAACCGTGAAACGACCGATCAATGACCCAGAGACACTGCTTCGCCTTGATAACACATGCCTGTACCCATGTATTTGTTAGGTGTAGTCATCATGTACATATTTCAAAGTGAACGTTATGCAATGTAAGACCGTCTGCTTGTTATTACACCTGTTATTTTCTAAATTATTATCTCTTTTTTATTACATGTATATCGTTAATAAATTATAAAATAGTACTGCCTCTGTCCCATAATAATAGTATCAAGCGAATATTTAAACGAGAATTTATTTCCTTTTGCAATTATTATTATGCGACAAATTAAATTCATGAACTGCTACTATCATTATGGGACAGAGGTAGTAATTGTTAACCGATGATGAAATGTATGATCGACTTCCAGAAAAGAATTTCAGTTGCTTAACCTGTATATGAATTACACAACGTTTCAAGATACTTTTATTTTTACTATCATTGAATGCTTTTATATCCCACAATCTGGTTTCGTATGAAGATACTTCGAACGAAAAATGAATCGTACATCGCACTTTTAACATCTTCAATAATAAATGAAGCACAGCTGCAGAATTTAATTAAACCTATCACGAAGCAATAATTGGTTCCAGGCAATCGCAATCGATTGATAATTAATATGAACATTCGGTTAAATCTCAAAGCACCGATTCCATGTCTGGATGCAGTGAAACAGTCAAAGTGTAACATTTTATTCTACTCCGTTCATGTTTCAGATGCAAAAGGGGAGAGGGAGATCGATTGGAGAGGGATAAAGGTAGGCAGGTTGCAGGTCGCAACGTTGAAAAAAGTGAAAACGATTTGCGGTCGGGGGATTACGGGCTGAAATCGAGTTTCGTACCCGGAGTTTTTCTCGGTGCCTCCTTCCGTTCGACCGCAAATCGCTCTAATTTTTCCGCGTCGCGCGGTGAAAACGCGAAACAAACATTAATAATCGAAATCGAGCCCGTAATCCGCTGCCTGCAATCTGCCTCTACCGCTATGTAAAACGGTTCTATCCGTTCCTCGCGGGAAACAACCCAGGTCAGGTTTTCGAAAAATCAAGACAGAATGCAATTCGAAAAATGATCTAGTTGAGAAATAGAGATCAACGAAAGAGAAAAGATACGAATGATATTTTTAATCTTCGAAATGTCTCTCAATTCTCAAATGTCGTTGGAATTAAATTCTCTTGATTTTATTTGCTAAAATATGTACGTATGTATGGATAAAAATAATTTATTATTTTTTTCCTANTTTCCTAAATGCTTGAATCGAAGATTGTATTCTTTAAATTTGGTTTATCAACGAGTTTCTAGTATCTCTGAGAGGGCAACAGTTTTTGTTTCACCATCAGCCCAGTTCTTTTCATAGAGAGCAGAAGTACCTTCCTAGTGTCTAAAATACAATGAAGTTACAGTCTTCAAAATGGAAATATACTCTCGTATACTAATTGATAACATATTTCAAATAAATTCTTTAACCCATCCTTTAACGAAACTCTATCGCGCGAAAGTCCTCGTACATATCCATGGCGTTAATCGAGAACGTCGATCGCGTGAGACAAGAGCGAGATTACCTGGCGTAATCGGACGTAAAGGAGGCAGCGATCCGGGCACGGTGGGCGGAACGGCGGTGGAAGTTGAAAAAACATCACCCTTGTCGTGGGTGACGGGGCGATTTCGACGACCCTCGTTTTGTAAACTAGGCGCGAGGGAATTTCGAGCTAAAAAGCGGGTGATTAATGATCCCCCGTCTCTAAAAAGGTCGTCGCGTCCCTCCGGTTTCTCTCTTTCCCTCTTTCGTCGAGTTCCTTCGGGCTGCCAGTGCCCATAGTAATTGATTCCGGATTACTTGTCGCCGACAAGAAACACGACGATCGCGAGATAACTCTTGACACCGCGTCACGGTGTAATCTGTACGCGTCCCGTCACGCGCTGCAAATATTCCACGGCCATTGTCCCGTCGTGTCGTTTTCTCCGTAGATTATATCTCGAATCGAGATGTAATCTTTGATGATACGGTTTTTGCATAGAGAGCCCCGTTAACCTAATCTGTATCTGGGAACTGCCGTTTCCGAAGTATAAAATTGTAGAACATAACATCACAGTGTCTTTGAACGTCAACAATCTTCATGCGAACATCTACTATTTTTGTTCCTTTTGAAATTACAATAAAGATCATCTGCGTTCTATAAAAATTAGTAATTCAAAGAATTCTCTATGATGTCACTACACAGTTGAATCCAACAGATCAAATGAATCTTTGAACGAAGTAACAACACAAAAGCTTCTAATCTTCGTAATCCTGCGCACATGACATACTTTGACCGTTTCACCGTATCATTAGAATCAACAGAAGTACTTCAGATTCTAATCATAAACCAGTCCCACATACATAACTATCTGTGCGCATCTATCCTACGGAAAATGTAGGAACGCGAAAGAAACCGAATAGTCACGCTTGAGACGCTCGTGTGAAATCGCGGACGCGAACGAATCGCGAGCTATAGAGTACGGCAAGAAGCGCGGAGTCGTACGCGGTGCAGTCTACGGTGGCAAAAAGCATCGTATAGTGGCTCGACCGTTAGACGATCGTCGAGGCGGTTTTTCGAGGGCCGGGAAACAGTCCGTAGGCGACGAGGGTAATATTTCAAAAGCTCGTTGAGTGCTCCGGCGAGGAGAGAGAGGAATGCCGGCAGTAATTTGAACAAACGTACGACAACGTCTCATTTGTCAGGCGCGTGTGACGCGACCGACACCAGCCCCTAGCGTCGCGGCGCGCGGAACGAAGCCAGAAATACCGTCGAATGGACACTTTTTCTCTACTCCGGTTCACGCGCGTCTGGAATCCGATCATAACGAGCTTCCCGGTGTCCAAAGGGTTCTTGTCCCCGCGATCGCGCAACTGATGGGATGATTGAACGACCGGAGACTTTATGCCATCCCTCTAATGCGCTTAGGACTATGAGACTCGACGGCATTAATGTATCTTTCTTTATTATAAACTCCACTGGAACGTCGTTCTTTTGATAATTGCAGTCATTTTCAACTGAGATGAATGAGTCGTATCAGTTTATGTACTTTATACATGATTAAGTTAAAATTAGTTTTTACTTAGCTGAGATATAGACAATTATAATAATTTTCTTATAAATGCCGTATTTCCAACAGCCAACGCAAACGTCAAAATATAATAATTGATCTACCAATTAAATCTTCTCAAACGTCGCGAGACTATGTAAAATAAAAATCTGTTAATTTTCTCTTTACGTGTACAGGATACAAGTTCCCTTTTGACTCGATAACTGGTTCGCAAAGCGGACTCGAGAGCAAACTTCATGTTGACCTGATGGCTCCACGGTCAAAAGCGTCCAGCCAGAATTTTTACTTTGAAATCGTGCGGGTGGGTTGGGCGCGAGCCACGAAGAGGGGCAGATAGCGGATAGGCCCGGTGTTTGCGATGGGCAAACGCCACTAATTAAAATCCCTCCTCGGCTGGTAATCAACGAATGCCTTTAGGCTGCGAGCATGGTCAACGATTCCAGACCCTTGAACCCTTTAGTTCTCGAGAAACTAGTGAACCAGACGAATCCGGTTCAATTTTCTTTTACCTCGAGTACGATCATCTCTTACCTGATGATATAGCTCTCTATCTTCCTTGCGAGCTTCCTCGGCGTGCACTTGGTGGGGTTGCGTAGATGACAATCGTTGGGCATCGTCTGCGAACAGAAATTATGGTATTAATGTAACAAACTTTGATGACACTGATCGTAATGAAATGTTAAACCGAGGATTTGTAAAATTTTAACACTGACATAATGATAACATTATTACAGCTTTACAATTGAAGATTTAATCGATCATGCTTGAAAATTTCCTACAGATGTAAATTATGGAAGGGATAAAATTGTTATATTAATGACGAACCACGACGGAGAAACATGTTCGACATAATTCTTCGTGTCCCACACGATGTTTGACTGGCGTCGCCAGTTGACTCATAAATTGGCCTCGAGGAAACTAGGGTGGATGAAGAGCTACACCGTTCTCGCTTTATTTTAGGCCAATGATACATAAAAGCATATGGTCCCAGGAAGCCGGATACTCATCATCCACTTCCGCGTGATGTACGAGCGAAACTCAGTTTTCATCGCGACATACTTAACATATAGCCGAGCACACTTGAACATTTTCGGGTTAACCCCGCATTAAAAATATCCACACTTGTCTATCAGTATTACAACAGCTTACAACTTTCATTATAATATAATACAAATGGCAAACATGAACTTAATCATAAATGGGAGACAATATGAAAATAAGTTCTTTTCATATCTCGACATAAATTCATATTTAATCTTTTCATGCGATCACACATTGCAGAATTTCGAAACAACAATCTAACTGAAACAGTGACAATGGAATTAATCGATAGACGAGTAACGAGAAACTGAAGTCATTATCCCATTATTATAAAGTATTTCTTTGGTGAATTCAATTTCGATCGCCGGTGGCAACAGCTCGCGATCAGGATCGACAGAAACTAAGCACCCCGAAAATTTTTCCCTTCTGACGGTACGAGCAGATGATAATCTCGATGCATCCATTCGTAGGAGTGCGAGGAAAGAACTCGGGCTGGAACGGGACTATTAATAATCGGATGCATAGAGTATACCGAAGGAAGACGCGTGCTGGGGGGGACAGTCGTGTGCCGCTAACGGGTGGCGGTGAACATTTGTTTGCTCGCGGTGGCCACCGGGTTGACAAACAGGCCACGGTGGACCGCATCGATGAGGGAGAACGAGTTAAAAGCGATGTTTTCACACCGGATGAAAATAGGCAGATTTATCGGGGCTTAATGGTCCGGTGCCTCGTAAAAAGCGTCGACTACCGTACACTTTGTCAACGACTTTGTCAAAGTTATGTCAACAGAGCCAGGCACGCTGCCAACAGCTGGTGTTATTTCGACGACGACTTGTTTATAGGCACGACACCCGCACCCGGGGACGGTTACCGCCGATCGTTTCGAGGAACACAGGTTTCGCTCGAACCGTTTGGAGAACAATTTGTTTATCGGCAGCCAAACGTTATGGAGATAAAAGACGATAGGTGACGCACAGGAAGGAAGCAAGAATTCATACTTCTAAATTTAAACGGAAACTTTTGAGTTGGCCAGTTTTTTGATGCATGTTGAAATCCGGAACTTCATCTTTCAAATCGGAGAATTCGGTGTACCTAACGATTTAATAGACAGACTGTAATGCTATGCGGATTGTTGGCAGTTAAAACATGTTTAAAATCTCAAATTCGCCGATTAATCACGGTTCGCGAGCCCCTAATAATTTTCCTGTGTAATGCAATTTGGTGGCACGGACGAGCAAGGCAAACAAGCGAGCAAGCGAGCAATAGTGGAAGCGACGGCTGCGGCGGCGGCGTCACGGCGCGGCGGAGGGAAGTCTGAGACACGATCAGCTTATTCCACTCTGCTGGACGGCCAAGTAACACTGATGTGATTAAGCCCGTTCGCAAATTATGCCATTACACATTAGATAAACGTCTGTTTGACTTTGCCTCTTGGCACTGTTCCGCCGTTGCCGCGCCGCCGCCGCCACCACCGCCGCACTTAATACCGATTTAAACACGTGCGCACGAACATCGCGTTCGAAACGGGCTTGCGACACGTTATCACGGTCTTCCCGTTTTAAAACAACCCGCCTGTTTGCAGAATCTGATCTCCGCGTAAAATCTTTGCCCATGTTACCTTCTGAAATATGTTACGAAGAAAATAGCCACATTTAACTAGATCCGGAAGCTTTTGTTTTCGTTCTTCGACGGTTTCAGTACTCCTTTGTTCTACTTCTTCGTTCATGATTAGACCGCGGATTTTCAAGCAGAATAAAACATTTGCGTTTTAACATCAAAGCAAGAAATGAAATCCAAATAAGAATTTTTAACTTTTAAAAATAATAATACAGACATGATTTTGCAATTTGTATAAGTAAACTCGTTCTTCTCGCAATTGTGTATATCGACGCAGTCATACTTTATTATTGAAATCATTAATTAAAGTGAAACCGGGTACTCTAAAAGACCACGCAGACCACCGTAGTCAAACATCTCAGCCTTTTCATTACCAGATATAATAAGCGTTTCTGCGAACGACGTAACAACATACGTGTGGAGTATATACTCGGCGATAATTACTCGGTAGTTTTTTGGGGACGGTGAGTTTTAATCAAAGTCGGGACGCTCGATCATCGGGAATTCGATTACGATCGAACGTTCGTCACGAGTACAATTAATTCTCTGCGCGCTGCCGGCTGCGCCAAGAAGGAGAAAGAGAACAGAGTTATTGCGTTCTCCCGCGCGTTAACGAGAAAACGATTTCGACCGTGGAAACTTCGATACAATCGTCATCCCGCTTCTCGGTTGACCGCCGATACGATCGTTCCGTTTCGGCCGGAAATCGGACGGGAGGAAGCTAACAAAATGATTAATATAACATAGACGCTAGCAAATCAGGGTGGCAAGTAGATGGAAGTAGCGATTCGATCAATCTTATAATAAAAGTAATAAAGCTGTTTTTATATCCTGCGAAAATATTTGTTTCAAATTGCATGCGATACAGGATCGTATAATTCTGTAATTACCAATTATACGTAATAAGAATGGTCATGCACATACAATTAAGAACCAACCAGAACACGCTATTTAACATTTTATAACATTCCTAAAATTGGAACAAACGACTTGAGCGTTTTTAAGTAGTTAAGTCGATTAATTTACCAAATAGTGTGTATAAAAAAACTGCAAGAAATGTAAGGAAGAATGTTGAGATTGTTTTCTTCCAACTTTTTTTCTGAGCTCCTAACAAAAATTTAAATAATGCACATATCTCAAATAAAATTTAATAGTGTGTGTTCAGTTTTGCTCTTAATCCTAAATTGATTATTTTCTTGGTTTATTATCTTCTGCATGAATTTTGTACTCACTGAATTAATGGTTTGTTTCGTAACAAATTTCAATTCATTTTTAGAAGTCTTTTGAATGGAATCAATAAATATTGTTTGGTGTTATTTTAGATGACAGTTCTTATCGACTCACCTATCTATCAATGTTGTTCCAAAATCAACATTATAGTCTATATGTAGCACACATTGCTTGTGCATCTAAACATAGCAGCATCACAGCAAATAACACTAGTACAAAAATATTGTTCGTTCAACCTTGATTTAAATATTAACTGCACTTGTCATAAATAATAATAATTATAAATTGAGTCTGATAATATTGATAATAAACTAATAATAATAATAAACCTCAGTTTGTCTCGAAGGTAAAACTCTTAACACGTGGTGATTAATAACATTGTTTAAACTAATGCATTAATGATGTCGTTTTACGATAAGAAAAACGTAAAGTTAATTTTCAACGGTGCGGTGAGCGGTCGAAAAAGCATTAGGTATCCCCGCACGAGTAATAAACGGATTAATTTGTTTCAATGCCACGCAGACGATCGAGCATGAAATCGGGCGCGTTGGCGTGAACAGGGAAAGTTGAAAACGCGTTCAGCCGGTAAATTGTAATTTCAATACACACGCCGTTTTAGTAAGCAGCTTGCTTTTTGTCTCGATAACTATACCCGTGCTAATTAAGTCGATCGTCGATCGGTGTTAAATGTTTCTCATCCGCGTGTGAAATTGAAATTAGTGCCAAACGAGATAGTAACTGCTTCGTTCATTTTTATCGGTAATTATTGATTTAGTTTCGGTACAAGTTTTGCTCGGATCTTGCGCGTTTTGGATTTTGCTGTAATTAGTATGAAATTGTTGTAAATCGGTAGAAGGAGGCTATAGATAATTTCCTATTCCTGGTACTCGTCGAAACTCGCGTGAATGCGCTCGAACGAGGAGAAGACGAGAGGAAGAAGCGGCCTGCTAAATGCCCCAGCTAATTCGACGGTGGCACGAAACGAAAACGACTCGGGGCTTTTTCCCCCGTCCACGCGGTAGCGACACCACGACCCGGTGTCGTTTCCCATGATTCCTCGAGGGTGCCGGAGTACGATTTATGGAGGGACGCCGCTGGTGTCGCTGTCGAGGAGCATCGAGGGGTTCCTTAACTCGTACCTGAGCCGAAAACACGAACAGATAAGGTTGAAGAAGAAGATTGAAACCGTTCCTTCGTTCAAAGTGTTCACAGCGATATGGGAAAATGTCGATCACAGAAAATATCGAAGTGTATCTGACAAATTATTTGTTAATTGCATAAAGTTTGTTAATTGTTCATCACCGAGCTTTTATGTTATATGTAATATGAAACGTTTTTCAATGGAATAACACGTCAGTCAATTATTTCATGAGTATTTCTATTGATTTACAATGCAC
>NW_017178472.1:2431477-2442383 GCF_001652005.2 Ceratina calcarata
AAATTAACATTATGAACGTTTCATTTTGCACAAGAATTTAGAATCCTGTTGCACGAATATGTGAAAAGAGCTAAATCATTTGAAAATTACCATACTCGATTTGATTGTATTGCAGAATCGGATCTCGCATGCGGTTGACGAAAATCCGCTGGGATCGTGTCAACGTACGACGCGACGAATCCTCCCCTTCTCTCCGCGGTTGCACGGCAGAGTCTGCGGTTGACGTCGATTAATCACGAAACGGGCCCGCGTGCTGCGGGCAACGACGTGCCGGTGACTTGCAACTATACCCACGGCCGCCTATCATATTAACGGGTAATTGAAAGATATCCGGTCGGAAAGCGGCACCGTGATTTTTTGTGATGTCACTACGCCGCTGCGCCGAATGATCAAGGGGTGACTTGCACCCACTCCTCGCCAGAAGACTTGGCCGTCGAGATCGCGTCACCCACCAAAGTGCTTTCTGTTCTACACGTAAATTCGTTTCTGCCTCATTTGAGATAAGGGAACTATCTGTAATCCGATTCTATTATGCCTCTCAAAGTTCCATGGGTTTTATTAAACAAGAAAATCTGAATAACATTTCCGAATTGATAAAGTGTTTTCTAGACCGAGAAAAATTTGTATGCTACTTGCTGTAATCTTGCAGTAATAAAAATTCACATTCTGTAATCTGTAATCATCATTTCTTCTAAAAGTTCATTGTTTCAAATATTGGACACGATCCATGACCCCCATTACATAATGTAATCATGTATTATACACTCTGTATAACATAAAAATATATAATAAAATATAATCTACTTCGATGTAGTACTTGAAGAAAAAGTTATTACATATATTTCTTATTAACTCGCTCTTTGATCAGAAATCTGATCAATGAATTATGACGAGACAGGCGTGGAACCGTTTACGTAGAAATTACACGAGCAATTAGACGGGCGATGGCTGGGCGCGAACCAAGAGGAACGTTTCTTAATCGAGCGACACGTCGTAAACGAAACCCGATGTTCGCGTTATTAATAATAACCAAGTGGATGATTCGACGCGTTAGGCCGCCCCTAGCGTTTTAGTTGGCTTCGCGTCGTTGCGAAAACATTCTTCCTCGATTTACTTTCGGGAATTCGCGCGTAAACGTTCGCGTGTTTTAAGGGAAGTTGTAAACCATCTATTTCGGTGTCCCGTCACAGATTCACCGTTCCTTGTCTAACGTATAACGCATACAGAATTACTATAGAGAGAAAACAAGTAAAAAAAATACTATCCATCGAAAATTCACATAAAATAGATACAGTAAATGGATCAGTTTCATTTACTTAGACTCGTTTACGTGTGTTAATGATCATATTGACCGTGTTTGTATTAGTTATCTGATCAGCGGATGTAATTATTTGTACATAATTATCCTTGTTATTAGTATTGAATTATTTTGATCAAACTAATTGCAAATACATTTATATTTAAAATGTGTTTTCTATTTATATCTCATGCAAGGTTTCTCTTCTTCCCACGTAGTTCAGAATTAAACCACAATTCAAGTCGCGGTTCGTTCTCGATCAGGAAATCGACACGAGACACGTAAATATTGTAAATGGCGGGTTGGTTTTGAGTTATAGACGATGCTGCGGAGAATTAAATGCTCGTCCATAGCCGAGTTTGTAACAGTCAGCCGAGGAAAAGGCGCGAGAAGCTTCGGCACGATGAAAATTTAATCTAATCGCGATATTCGTCCTCGCGTTACAGGGCTACCGTCCGTATCGGAATTGCTATCAGGGCGAGATGAGAGCGAGGCGGAGGCCCCGGGTCGTTCGCGTCGGGAGCGGATTTGCTGGTTGAACGACGGTACGACAAGGAGTTATGATATCGGCGGCGATCGCCGCACCAAGTGAAAACACGGTGGCGTGAGTAATATACAACCATAGGGCGATCTTTTATAGCGCGGTCGGTACGCGAAGGGAATGATCCGCAGAGAGGAAAGATAGGAATCGGTTTCTAACCCCCGCGCGGCCCCCGGTCCAGAACCGGGGATGGGGTCAAGGAGGAGCGAACCCGGAGCAGTCGCCAGTCAGCGGTTCTAGCCGTAAATAAAATCCGCGTGTCTGCTACCAATGCCAACCAACTGTGGACCAACGCCGCTAACTATTTCACTCCCTAATCATTGTGTCCCTCGGTTCGCGTACTACCACATACGCTGAGATTTTAACGACTGTAGAATTTATGAGCATTCCAAGATTTCTTCTTCGAATACAATACCTAAACACACAAGACTAAAAGTAAATTAGAATAACAAACTATCAGATAGAATGAAAAAGGTATAGGTTCATTAGCACTTAATACGTATACCGATGCTTGTAAATTTGCCAATTAAAAACATGTAACGTTGGTCACAAATTAACGTTGAAATTTGTTAGCTAGTAAATCTTATCGCTGGTTAATTCGCTGCTTACACCTCAATTACCAGGTTTATTACCCTCGATCGCGATTGCCTAACAGCTTCAAATAATATATCGTCGCGACAGGCAACAAATCTACGTCGCGGTTATAATCTACCGTGGATGTTGTTGCATAACCGCATGTATCTCCTACTTTATTAACCTAAAAATTGGATCGAACGGTACATTCGATTCCCTTCAATCGCATCCCGTGGTGAAGAAAACCGTCGCGTCGTGAAGATTGGAAAAATCGAGAACGACGAGCTGTCTGATTGCCGCGGCGCGATTCCTTCCCCGGGCAGAAATCAACGTCGTTGATCGTGCGAAACTCGTTACTGCGGAGCCGTTGCTCGCGTAAATAAACAACCAAAGAGTAATATCGACGTCCGGACGTTGCGAGCAGGGAATAGCGGAGCGATAACGTCGCACCTGACCAGTGACTGCATAATCTTGTCATTGCCGATGAATCTCGCAGTGAGGCGAATGAAACGGATATTTTAGAAACAAATCCGGTATTAAAAACAGTACGTATTTAAATAAATAGCATCTCCAGTGCGTATTACAATTTTTATCTTCGTACGCTTCAGTTTTATCTTCGAGTTCTTTTTTATATCTCTGCGGGGAACCTGAAACGCGTCACGTGAGTACTTAAGCGATTTCCTCGTAGGATCCTAACCGATTTCCGCGTCGCGTCCGATTCGCTGTGCGAAACTTGTAAGTCATTTGAGAAACGAGCCAGCCGATTCGACGTGCTCGAATTTTTTCTTTTAATAAAGGTTGGTTACGTTCGGTAGGAAGCAGGATTGATGGAGCGAGTCACTCGATATGTTTGTGGTCGTACAACGAAATAACCCGCGTGTTTTCACTTTACGGATATTGCTGTTTAAACTTTTCTAAAGTCCTCATCTGTCTGCCGATGTCCGTTCGCTTTCGTGTTGCGCGCTTCCATAATTTCGTTCGATCTTTTATATCGGTTTAATTGAGGTAGAAAATGAACAGGCGTGTGTGCGTGGCGACGACGCTTTCTGCGGCCACCGCGTATCCACGAGGCGAACGAGTTCCCTTCGACGGAAGAGAGGAGCAATCAACCCCGGCAATCTAGCATTATTCCCCGGCGCGTTATTGCGTTATTGGAAGTCGAGGTCTGGAACCAAGCAGGTAGACCGATGGGCAGTGGTGGCCACGATTGCGTACGCCGCGATTAGACGGGTTGCCGCGATTTGAATGATTAGATAGAGCCCGATTCGGAAATCACTGCGTTCCCGGAGGCGAAATAACAGCCTCCGGGCACACGTTCGTGACCGGTAGGCACGCATCTCGCGCCGCGGGTTGATAGTTCGCCAAAGAAACCCGCCCCGAACCGTCTCTACTCTAACTATACGTTACTGTCCGTTCCCCGATGACCCAGTCGATCGTTCCACATCTTATCATCCCATACCAGTTTTCCTCGTATCCGTTGATTCAGCAGGTGCGTCGAGATTAAACGTGGTTTTATATAGTCTTAACGTATGATTCGTGACATTTTTAAGGTTAAAGACTTACCTGAGCTGGAAACAGTGGAAAATCCGTTATTGTCCATGCACTGAGTCCGATTCAGAGAAACTACAGGTTTTCGTAGTTGTTCCCAGATGTCGAGTTAGGTTAAGTTTTTTTCGTAGAGAGAAATCGAGAATACGTAATGTTAAATCGAGTCGTTTGGGTAGCCACGGATTAAGTCGCGACGCGAACTGAACGATTTACGAAGCATGAGGTAGGTACGTTCCGCAGATATTATTCCATACTGTGATAACGTTATTGGCCGAACACGAGTTTGAGGTGACGCGTTTAGCTTGGTTGAGAATAAACTGATTTTAATTTGCGGGCTACTGCATTTTTTAAATGGCCGATATCAGGTCTGCCAATCAACCACATGCATTAACATTGTAAAGTTAAGCTATCAGTCATTTTTTACGAATTTTAATCTACCATAATAAAAGAGTTATATTTGTGCAAACTTTTTATTGTTTATTTTTTTAAATACGTAAGAATTTTAGATATTGGAATTGGAACGTCAGACAGGACATATAAATTGCGTTTATGATTTTATGATGGTTCAACTTTGTTCGACAGGTGTAGTAGTGGTATTTGATTCTGTAGTCGGAGGTCTTGGTCTTGAAACTAATCGCAAATTCTTCATCTCCTCCGGTCGAAGATAGGCATAATTTTTCGCTTCGTAAATTTCTCGGATCACTTGTCCTTCCACCGCTACAAGGAATAATAAATAAATATACTATAAAACTATACTAAAAGATGAGAGTTTCATTTTAAGTACAGTAAAGCTGATGGATATATACGTACATAGTAATTCTTGGTTTCTCATTGTATGAATACGTGTGTCATCAATATCCTTTTCTCCTTTAATCAAATTGACAGTCTCTGGGTCTTCAACCAACGAACTATTATCACCAGCTAGGAATAAAAATAAAACCTCAATATGTGTATGTTAGTTTTAGAATCAATTGAAACCTACTACTGCTTTTTATTTGACGCTTGGAAATAGCTGGATTTCCGCCACCTTGCATAGGATAATTTAAATTTGGTTGAATCGTCTCCACGTGGACTGGATCTTTATGTTTCTTTAAATCTTCTATCCCAAGCTTATCTTCAATATCTCCCGCGTTAAAATCTATCGGTGGCGGCATACTGCCAGGGTTTGATGAATAATAAGACTTCGGTGGTTCCGATGGGTTTGATCGTCTCGATGGTTTCGGTGAACCCGATGGATTCGAGAGTTTCGACGGATTCGATGGGTTCGACGAACTCGATGGATTCATTAGATTTGATGGATTCTTTGGATTCGGTGTAACCCATGGATCCAAAGAATTCGACGGATTTGAATCTGAATTAGTTGGATTCGACGGATTTCCGGGGTTTCTTGGAACGTAACTTTCGGCTGCAGGTGATTCACAATTTTATATAAAGAAGTTTAGTTATAGAAAATTATCATAAAATGATTTCAATCAAATTAAGATGTATGTCTCAAGTAAAACCAGTTGACGATAATCAGCGCTAATATGACACGAATAATTATACTGTATCTTATCAGAAATTATCCAAACTGAAAGTAGAGTGTACTTAACAAATGTATATACGTTATACAAAATATTACGATTATTTTCGAACCTTTATTTTAAACATTTATTGCAAATGTTCTCGGAGTCTTGAGACAGTGAGCAAGAACGAAAAAAGATCAATGATGAGCTAAGCAGCCCTTTGATCTGTGGTCAACGCTCATCAAGAAGTTGCGATACTTCTTCGTGACGATTCTGTCGGCGGTATCTCCGAGATGTATCGTTGTTTCATCGACGGACGTTTTGTTTTTGACTTTGCAAAAATCTCGTTTGATGTTTCACGACGTTTTGCAGGCTGCGAGAAGATATTAATTACCGATCCGAAGAGACAGCTAAGCTCTACTCGCCTTCGTGGCTTCGGATAGTCTGATTATGGCGTCTAGATATAATCGGCGAAGATACAATAGATATTTAAACGAAGAAACAATGGATTACTTGGACTATAATTTTTATTTCACTAACGTTTATTTTTGTCTCTAGACAGAATATTTTGGACAGGGTAACCATAATTTATCTAATCACAAAGGAAAGGACGCTCGGATACAAGCTTTAGTTCGCAACACGTTTCATTAAATTGAAGCCTAACAACCTCGACGAATCAACGTACGCAAACGGAGACTTTAGTTAGCGAATGATTCGTTCGAATACCAAGGAATTTCGAGATATCGATAAAAATGTACGAACGTGACTTGGCGGTTTTACTTTTTATCGACGGACGAATATGCCTCGCGTCGGTCGAAGGCGAGAATAGTAAGACATTTTACGAGCTGGTTGCTGAACATCCACACTTTGTGAAGTGCTCGAATCAGCGATCGGTGTATTTATCAGCGGTTCTTTGTCTAAACAACTGATGGGCCCGATACGAATGTCCTCGTGGTGGAGACGCCATTTTTGGAAGTGCTCTTTGCTATAGGGGTAGGGATCACCGGGCACTCTCACGTAATTTCCCTCTGTAACGTACTCACTTATGTTCTCCGCTTCTTTCGCATTTTTAGCGTACATTTCTCTGTCGTCCTGCTCTTCATCCCGCACGCTGGCCTGCTGCGGCTGCTTCTCCAAATTTGGTCTTTCTACAAACAAAGTTAGAAAGCATGACAACAGATTTCAAATAAATTTACCCATTTCAAATAAATGATCGATTTTACCTGCAATTGGTTCCAGCGACATCGACTCGTAGCCAGGATAGAAATCATCTTCGTAGGGCGACGTGTACTCGAAGTTCCCTTGAAAATCGTCGGATTGATCGCGCATCTCTTGCTCAACCTCGTATTTTTTCGAAGCCACTTGACGTTCACGCATTTCCTGATTCTCCTGAGTCGGCTGACTTAAAGACATTTCGATTTCCCTCTCGGCGATGGGATGTAAACTGTCCCCAAACTCCGAATCTACAATTTGTTCCGGTTGGATATCCTGCGGTGCTAAACTTTCCATAGGAACGTTGCTCCTCTCTATGTCTTGACTCCTCGTAGAATTAGCCTCGGGCTCGTCGGGCCTTACTCCTCCCGCACCTTTTGCGACGTTCTGTTGAACGTTCTCGTAACCACCCTCGGTGCTGGTAGAAAAATCGGCAGCCACGTATTTCGGATCGTGCACATGATCATCGGATTCCATCCTCCACGAGTGTGAGGGAAATCTGTATTTTCGTTTAAAATCGTAACCACTGTCGCTGTTCCGTTTCAGATAGCAAGGCGCCGCTGTGTGCATTTTCTTGCTATCCACCTTTTGGATATCTGCAGAAGTCGCATCTCGCTTTAGTTCTACCGGTTTTGCTTTCACGTCCGAGGGCACTTCGTCTTCCTCCTCTTCCTTTATCAATTCGTCCATAGAACGCACCGCTCGGATGTCTAGTTTCGGTCGCGGTGGTTCCGGTCTGATCGTCAACATCTCTGCGGTTCTGGGAGCGTCTGAGCTCATTTGCGCATTAAACTCCTTAGCCGCGTCTATCGGAACCTTCGATTTCTGAACAAGTTCTTTCCACGCGGTGATCTCGGCGTCAAAGTTCGTGTTGATGGGAACGTTGTAGTCTTCGCTCGTCGCACTGGTTTCCTTCATCACGACGGACGGGGTTCTCAATATATTCTTTATAAATTCGTCGGCATCCTTGTTCTCTTTTACACCACTGGAGGTAGTAGCTTGCTCAGGTTTTTGTTCTTCGGTCTTAGCTTTGGTGTTTCCCTTGTCATCCGCGGAACTCATACTGAATTTCATACCCTTCATCGTCTCCATGGCGTCCATCGAATATCCACAAGTGGGTTGGTAATTGGAATAATTCGTGTCACCGACGAAGTACGAAGCGTCTCTCGTTTGTTGCATATCCGCGCTCCACTTCTGACTCGATTCCGCATACGCAGTCCCTACTTCTTCTGGGATTCTGATGCCCCACTGACATTTGAAGTTCACGTCCATGTTGTCACGCAGACTGCTTTCCGCTTCTGTCTTGACGTCTTTCTCACTGCCGTCAGTGAGTCCGCCCTTCATTCGTATCACCGGTTTCTTTTGTTTCTTCTCCTTCTCCTTGTCCTTTTTCTCCTGTTTCTCGGGCATGTTCGGCTCCCTGATAGGCGGCTTCGTGTTCCTCGGAGTGCAACCGACGATCGTCCGAAAGGGACTGCTCAGGGTAAGAAAATCGTGCCGCAGGAGGGAAATTCGTTGTCGTTGCCCGAAACTCATGTTGTTGATCAAATTGTCCCTGATCAATAACGGAAAGTCGTTCTCGTCGACTTTCGATTCCAACTTTGTAAGATTTACGCAGAAGTTTGTCCTGTTTGACAATATCGACGCCGTAGAGTTGCAAGGTTCCGGTAGTTTCGCGGGTGATCTTTCCGCGATACCAGAGTCTCGATCTGTCGCGTCCTCGAATTTGAAATTAGACGAGAACGCCGTGCCGTTAGCCGCAAAATCGATATCGAACGTTGTCGCCTCGGGCTGATCAACCGCGATTAGAGCTTCGCTGGCCTTAGTGTCTACAAAGTGTTACATTAGCGCTGAGATCGACTACTGTTTCATATGTCTATGCGTTTTTAAGACGTGATAACGCAATCATGCGAGGAACTAAACTAAGTTATAAAAAAAATAAGAAAGTTTGATTTTATTACCCGGTCTTAGCATTTCCCTTAGCCATGAGAACATCCCGTCCGATTTTTTTCTCCCTTTATCGTCGGCATATCTGACCGATGCTGCAACATTTATTTCGTTTATATATAATTTCCGAAAACAAGAAATTTAAGGACGCTTTTGCAAATTGATTATAGTAATTCCTCAGTAAATATGAAAATTGTATCATCGAATGCAACATACGATATAGCATGAGAATGAATTAATAAATTTTTGGCAGTAGATTTATACATCGTCCGAATTAATGTGAAAATAAGATAACTTACTGGTAGTCACGGCCCTTCTGAAAATGGGGCTCAGCATACGCCGTAGAAGCGCGACGGAACCGAGGGGACCTCGCAACATGATACGTGTCGAAGGTTAGACGATATTTCACGCAATCGCGAACACTTGGCGAATTTTGAGGAGAAGCCGGATGATAATGAACTCCCGGCACCTCCCGGAACCTTTTGTAATTCTTGCGCCGAATGGTCTTTCTACGGTTTTCACCAATAGGTTCGCCAGACTGTCTGCTTTTCCGGACTCGTTTCTCTACTTTTTCCCCAATAACCACCTTTTTGCTAACTTCAATCAGATAATGCGAGCGTGAATGATCCTGCATTGCGTTTCATTATTTCATAAAATCAACTGTGCTTCGTTTCAATAAATCCTTTCCATTCTACAGAGAATAGAATCTTTCTATTACACTTTCAGTTATAATCTGAAATACAATTATAAAACAAGGAGTTGTAATAATACACATATATATAGTAATACATATATTTAATGCATAAATTTTATCAATATTTCTGTAATAAACTTTGTTTGTATAAAAATATTACAAGTTAGTGTATTAATTCTATGGAAGGAGACAAAAGTTACATCACATTTCGGCATACAGAATTAGTTCTCCGCAAATCAAGTCTGGCGAGTTTGGACGACTCATCGAAGCGGTAGTGCGGAGTCCGGTTAATCATTGCCAAAACTTTTCTTCCCCAGGAGACCGGAGACCCCACTCGCTCGCTTAATGCCATAATGGACACTTCTCTTTTCTCTTTTCGATTGCCTCCCCGTATTGATCGGTAACCACTAAACTCACGCGTTGCGTGTTCCTCAGATTCTTTCAACTTCTCAGACCTGACATCGTTACTAGAAAAATCCAGTTCTATCTTTTCGAGATTTTGTACAACATTCTCTTTTCGTATCCACAATAAGATTGATTTGACTTTCAATTATTATATTAATTGATGTCTAAGTTTGTTTTTACGATTTATTAATCTTTCATAAGAATAAGTATATCGTGATATTTATGGTTGTTTAAAATAATATTAGAGCGCAAGCATCACTGTCAAACTGAAGAGAAAAGGTCGTGAAAGGTAAAAAATCGTGTCCAGAGGGAAGATTACAAATGAAATGAATCGGCAGGTCGGTGGCGGATCCCGAAGAGAAAATAAATGTCTTACGTGTTATCAGATCTCCCGTAGGAGGAGACGTGATGTCGCATGCGAATGGCCGTGGCGATTCGGGCCACGTACCGCCGTTAACCGTTAATAAAAGCTTAAAGGACATTATCGTAAGCATTCGTCGAGACATTAAAAAGCGCACGTGCCTCTAACGGTTGAGCCCTCGATGCAATTTTAAACAGCTATTTCCGGGCGACCTATCGTTCACCGTGACACATGTCCCTGCCGCCGATCGGAGGGATCTGTCCGACTTGTGAATACCGATCGTGTGGAGGGTCGTACAAAAGGGTGAAGCTCGTGGCACTCGCGTAATCAAAACAAACACTATCGAGTGGTAATTTGAATCGTGCTTATTATACATAAGGCTACACGTTGTCTATACATTTAATTCAGTCGATGAGATTTTCTGTGCAGTTTTAATTTCTATACGCGTGTAACATAAGTACACATTAATATAGCAAGCAACAAATAATAGCAATTAAAATACGATAGAATAATATGCATTTCCTTAAAACAAATGTACTGAATTGATATTGGGGATCAGTTGGAATTAATCATAGTACCGACGCATTACAACCAGTTTGAAACATCGTGACTGGTCTTAACCGCGACGTGCCATCATTCCCCTGCGCGGGTGAATAGCGGTTATTTTTTTTCACACGAAAAGACGTACGACGGGAATGGAGGGTGGGACATTAGCCATAAATTCGTTGCTCCCCAGTGGCGAATACCGTAGGAGCTCGCTGTGCCAATTGTATAAATTGGCTATGACAAACTTATCGTCCCGCAGGCATGCGTGCCTACAGAG
>NW_017178473.1:0-8829 GCF_001652005.2 Ceratina calcarata
ACTTAACGTTACTGAGTGACAACGATCTACCAACGCAACGTGGGAACAGCATCCAACAGTATGGTTACCATTTGCACATTCGCAACAGTAACGCTTAATTCCCGAGTAGCCGATTGCATTTGGGGTATATTCAATATAACATTTGTATAGAGCGGTACAGAGGAATTGGCCGCTAAGTTTTGAATAATGGGGTTGGGATTAAATGTTAGCTTGGAAAAATAGTTTCTTACTATCCTTATGAGGTAGTTGTCAATTCGTTGGATGTCGGCCACTCGATAGAGATATTTGTTGGAGACATATTTCTTCGAATTAGATTCGCGGGATCGGTATAGATGGGTGCATGCTCTTAGGCATAAACGTTCGAAAGCTCTGAGTTGTTCAGCATTTGAGTGGTTGAAATTCCACCAAACTGGGGTTGCATATGAGAGAATGGGCCGGATGAGTAACGTGTAAAGGATGGTTTTGATTCTAGTGGATAATAGCCTGTTTTTAAAAATCCGAGCATTTGCCAAAAATGCTTTGCGGGCTTTTGAAATGGCAGAGTCGATTTGTAGGTTGCCTCTTGCAAGATAGTCAATCGTGTACCCGAGGTATTTGACTTTTTTACGAGTTGGTATTGGGACTGACATATCAGAATTTGGGTCTTTGATATGAATAACAAAATTTTTTAAACCCGCTCTTGCTATTTTAGAGAGAACCTGGGTAGGTTTATAAAAGATTATTGATTCACTTTTAAGTGGGTTAATTCGGAGTTTCCAAGCACAATAATACTCGTTGATTTTGTTGACCAGTGTATTAAGCTGAGCCTGTATATTGGTAGCATGACGGTCTGTGGTATAAATGATTAAGTCATCAGCGAAGGCTAATGACTGGGATGGGCTGTTCGGAGAGTTTAAATCGAATAAATGAAGGAGTTCGGAGGTATAGATATTAAAAAGTAAAGGGGAATTAACGGTCCCCTGTTGTAAACCCTCTTGAATTTGGAATGTCATAGTGGAGATGGAGGTACCATCCGTGGTGTTAAAGGATTTGCCACTGATCATATCATATATGAGTAGGATTAGATTGGATGGAAAGTTATTTTTATTTAATTTGAATAGGAGTCCATTATGCCATACACTGTCAAAGGCTTTTTCTAAGTCGATAATGGTAGCTCCCACCATTTTACGGTTACTTAGGGTCTCGTTGATATCTTGCATGAATTTATGGATAGCATGGGTCGTGGAATGTCTATGTTTGAAACCAAATTGGTAATTTGAAATGATATTATTATTATTATTACAGAATTTAATTATTAGGGTGTTAATAATGGCTTCATAAACTTTGCTGAGGTTTGAAGTCAGGCTTATGGGTCTGTAACTATTCGGGAGAGAAGGGTCTTTATCTTTTTTAATAATTGGGAGGACTTTAGCAGTCTTCCAGCTTACTGGGAAATAATTATGGTTGATGCTATTGTTAAATATTATTAGTAATTTAAGAATGATGTTGGGCGGTAAGTGCTTTAGAACAATCAATGGGATCTTATCCAGCCCAGATGAAGCTTTATTAGGGAGGTTACGGAGAATCCGGGTTAAAGTTGGTAAGTTACAAAAAGGGTTGTAGTCAGAATCATGCAATACTGAATCAAATGCTAAATTATTGGCCGTAAAAGAAGTTATGGTCAGATTGTTGGCTCTACGGTAATTAAAATCGTGTTTAGTGTTGTTTGCATATAAATTGACTAATTGGTGAAGTCGTGATTTATTATCAGGGAATCTGGAGGTGTTTATTGCTTCAAATACAAGTCCGACTGCATTAAGGATATCGTCTGGTTTTGATAAGATAAATGGTTCGTTCGGATTTGGGGGTATAAATGGTAGGGTTTTGTTAATAAATAATGGGTCGTCTTGATTAATGATGAGTTTGGAAATGTTACCGTGCTTTTTTGGCCTTAAAAATGCGTTAATTTTTGGGAAAAATTGGTCGGGTTGTCGGTGGTTAATGTTGCGGAATAATGTATTCCAATAAGAATCTACGGACTTTCTAAATTCGGAGCGATATATAGCTCTTATTGCCCTAAGTAAATGTTTGGCTTTAGGCAACAATATGCTATTTGATCTAGCCGAATACGAAAGTTTGTGGACTAGTGTTAAAAGTCCGTTTTTAATGTTAGAAAGTCCGATGATTCTTTTATTGATGTAGCGGTCGAAGTTATTTTTATATGGAAAACTATGTACTGAGTCGGGGAAAGCTTCCACGATTTCATGGGTAATCCTATGAATGGATAAATCAATCTCTTGGATCGAGAGGTTTCGATCAAATGGAAGTATGGAGTGGCCATCTTTCAAGAGGCAATGTTCGAATCGCCTCCATTTAGTGCGTTTGAAACTATATTTGTGGTTTGGCGGATTATAATCAGTGATGTCAAGTTGATCTCGCACTACTGATAGAGTCAAGCGGATGGCCGCGTGATGACTATCATGAGGAAGCGTGGCCATTCGGCCGCCCGTCAAGTCGGTGAAGTTGATGCGTGCATCAGCCATGCAAATATCTAGGAAGGATTCAGCCGGTTTAAAGGTAGGAGAAATGGGACTAAGGATGCGGGTTTTGAAATGTATAGCCCAATCCTTTTCCCACTGAGCAATGTAACCACCACGAGGTTTGTCAACTCTGTCGCCCCAAACAATCCTTCGCGCGTTGAGGTCGCCTGCGCAAATGAAATAATTGTTAAGGTGATCAAGCCGCAATTCGTCAAATAATGCATTAAGTTCAGAGATGAATAATTTCCGAGAGTCATTTGTAGCATACGCACTAATCAAATATAATTTCTTGTGGTCGGCTAAAGGTATGTAAATGATAGTAAATTCAAGTATGCTGTTATTTATTTGAACTAGGGTTTTTAATCACCTTGAAGGGAATATTTTTCTTAATTAAAATGGCAGTGTCACCGCCGCAAGAGGCATTGAAGCGGTCTGTTCTAATAAAATGGTATCCTTCGAATTGGGGATTATGATTGGCGTTCAGTTTGGTCTCTGAAACGAATATTAAATCAAACAAGTGTTTACGTATGAATACCATAACGTCGAGTCTGCGATAACTAGCACATAACGAATTAACGTTGATGGCAGCTAGAGAAATTGTGTATTGATTATTATTAGGGTTGACTTTTGAAGGGGACATTGAGGAATGAGAAGATTTGGTCTATTCTATCTGAGTTGTAAGAAATTTGTTGCATGATGCTATTAAGCTGTGAGGAAATTAGATTGGATATTTCATTCTTAAATTTTGTAATCCAGTCAGACAGGGGAGGTGGTCTGGTAATTAGGTTATCGCCTTCATTATGAACTGAGTTGATACTGACCGGGGTCGTTGTACAATTACTTTTGCGGATCCGTGAAGTGTTCGGCGCTAACAGTGGTGAAGTTATTCTAACTGCCAAAGGGTCTAGCCGAATAAGATGGTAAAATGTGCTCTTGTGAGGAAATTCAACTTGCAATGAACCATTTGATAGTGTCCAAAGCAAACGTTTTGTGCCAATTTTCAACCCTTTGTTTCAATCCGGAGGGTGGTTATGGGGATTAATCAGTTTCAGCGTTTTTGCCATATTTCTCTTATTAAACGTTTAGCAAAAAGTCTGAAAAAATTCTCATACGTTCATGGGACGGTACTCGATATTAGGGAACTTTTTTAGATTTTTTCGTTGCGTAGTTTGGTAAAATAAAAAAATGCCAAAAATGCATAAAGAAATGATTTCATATAGAAGTTTCCACGGTTCGACATCATGTATATTAGATTATCATTTATATTATTACATTAGACGTGCCTTGTCGACGTGGGACGTCAATTTTGGCTTGAGATTAAAATGTTTTATTAATTTTACTTTTTCCCAGAACTGGCATAGATCTAAGTGTCGATAGTTGGCTGTCTCGTGTTCTTTAATATGCCACGCCAAGTGACACCACTCATCTACTCTTTCTTCCCTATTCACTTTGCTTTTGCATTTTTCTATTATGGAATCCAATCCATTCCTATCTTTCCTCAATTGTAATGCATTTTCGGGCATTAGGAAAGATACATCACGTAAAAACTTCGAATAACAATGTCTTCACAGTTCCTTTGAAAAGCTGTTTGTAAAATTTCATACACTCATTAATGATGCACTGATGTACTGAATTCATCAATAACATATCGTGCACGTTGCCCGATGTTAATGTCTTTCAATGGCAATAAATTGTCTACGTTGCATGGATCTATTGTAAATACATCGCTCCTTCTAGCAACTGAAGGCTCCATAAAATTACATGCCACGAGACTTAAGAATTGTTGTCACTCTGCGATATATGAATTAATACTTCGTTGCCGCCACTGCGCTCTGCCAAATTAAATTGCGTGCATATACGAAGGACGAAATTAAAAAATTCTAAATACGCTTTTGTTAGTAATGAATTTAATCTTTCGAATATTACGGACTCAATAGATACGGGAAATGATGGGTCTTGCACTGCAGTAGATTCTGCAGCGAAAAATCCATACAGAGCATTCAATTGCTTCAATACTCTGTCCACACATTGTGACAATGCCAGCCATCTCGTCTTCGATGGTTGAAGTACTTTTTGTTTAGCCATATTCATCACCTCATGGATATCTTCCAAGCCTGGTTGCCTTTTAGCACTTGATGCAAAATACGTGTATAGCGAGTGCAACAGATATTCCACATGCTGTGGCAATTTTCGCATGCACTGCAGGCCACCAGATGTACAGAATGGCACGGAAGCACAGCAACTTCTGAATTATTATGTGTATGCAAGCGAGGAACAAATGATTTATGTTTCTCAACTGTCATTGAAAAGTCATTCCTCGTCATATGTTTCGGAGGCCCTGAAAAGGGCCGGTCGTGTCATTACAGAAGATACAGCTACACATGATCGCCGCGTGAGTCGCGACAAGAACGTTCTCTTCTCTACGCTGTCGCTAGCCGTTTCTGCCAACCGCGTTATGTATTCGAGAGACGGGTTGGTCCGGACAGTCAACAGGTTCCGAATATACATTCGTCTGAAACAGATGAAAAGAAATACAGAACACATTAATATACGATTACACGTATACCATGTGAAAATAGTACCTTCAAGTATTTCTGGAAGAAGAATTCATAGCGGGTTGAAATCCGGTAACTGTGGAGGCGACGAGACAGGCCAATTCACTGTCAAACACGCTGGGCCGCCCAGCCTGTCCGGAAGGATGTAGGTCCCAACGATCTGATCGACGCAAATTCTGGCTCACAGATTGACCGACTAATGGTCCTGTGCCCCGTATTCACGAAAAGCGAACGGATTTGCGTCGTCCCAGGCGTTTGTAGCACCCTTCCCTCGTGAAGAGTCCCTTTTCCGTCCACCGTGAATGATGAAAAATTGACGAATAAAGAAAGTTCAGCGACGTTCACTAACTTGAGAGAAATTGAAAGAAAAATTGAATCGCCCGATTTCGTCTGTCCTCGTCACACCACTGTAAAGAAATCTGTAGTGGTATCGGGAATATTGAATGTAATAGACGCCCGTAGAGACTCAATTTTCTTGTGAAATGGAATGTGACAAATGAAGCTTTGCATATCTCTTTTGGCATCTCTTCGTGCATACTATTTTTCACCAATCGCTTTACCCCGTTCTTCCTCCGCGTTTCTTGTCTTTTCTAGGTCGTTAGCTCTAAGTTCTCTTGTGGTCTCTACGTTCTTCTGAAAAGAAATCGTAAAATAATTGTTAGAATTGTTGAACTTTTTATTACAGAAGACTCACGTACAACGCGGGTGATGCGTCTATGCGCTGTGTGCTTATTGCGGTGTATGAGAATGAGAGTTCCCGTTTTCAGGAAGGGCGTCGGTATACGGGAGTCCACTATATTTATTGTTAAGTAGTGAATACTATAAGAAGGGAGGAATAATAATGTATGTAAAGACACTTAAGCTGTTGTTCGCCGTTTTCTGCATTCCGTTTTCTCCAAATTCTGTCATATTCTATTCCAACTTTGAACAAGATCATATCGCGGCCGATAGCGTACACGGTAAATTTAATAATTTAGTTTTCCTCACTTTCGTTTCCTCTACTTTGACGTGTTGTTGCTCTTGCTGTTGCTGCTAGTTTGTCGTCGGATTGTCAGCAGGAGACGTTTCTCTCGAAAGGCCCGCTACACTTTATAACCATGAGATAAGAAAGAAATAATCAGCGTTCAGTCCTAACGATCAAGATGCTTTGTCAAAAACAGAAAGTTAAATACAGATAGGTATTTAACGAGTTGATTACCGATTAAAAACAGATTTGTCATCGGAACGCTTAACGTTACTGAGTGACAACGATCTACCAACGCAACGTGGGAACAGCATCCAACAGTACGGTTACCATTTGCACATTCGCAACAGTAACGCTTAATTCCCGAGTAGCCGATTGCATTTGGGGTGTATTCAATATAACATTTGTATATTTTATTTTTAATGTGCCGCGACTTTACTTCGAATCTAACTATATTCTGTTTTTGTTTTAAATAACTAATATTAATATTTCCATCTACATCTAGTATTTCTGCTACGAGTACGAAACTGATAGAGATAATTGATACGATCCTGTAAATAGTATTTTTAAATCGCGCTCTGTCATTTCTGGAAAATCTAATAAATCTGAGGAAGATATTTGTTCAAATGGTACTTTTCGTCTATTCCAATGTTGTGCTTCTACTTCTAAAGCTAAAGAATTTTCTGTCTTGTCAATGAACGTCATACGTCTAATTATGTCATCTGAATTTTCTACATCTGACTTTAATCATTTACCGAAAGTATTATTTAAAAATGATGCTATTTTACAATATAAACCGACAACTGGAAGAAGTTTATTATCTAACTGGTTATGTAATAAGCGATACTTTTGGCCAATAATTCCGTGCAATGCTTCAACCACCCAGCGAACTTTTGTCACTTTATGTGATGCGTTGGCTTCCGATGTTGTGAATTGAAGACGTTTACCCTTCAATGCAGGCATCATTACTATATATCCGCACTCTTCCAAGTACGATGTTACATCTCGGAAGCCTCTGTCGACAATACATATGTCTCCAGGTCTCATTATTGTTCGTAAGCCTGTGGGATCTTGTATAATCATGCTCATGATCTGCGCATCTTTTTGCGTAGCATAAAAAGGTCCAAGCATATCAACAATGAAGCCATTCGTCGTACATACGGTAAATGGCTTACAAAGGGGTACTTTTTTCTGTCCAGAATAAGATTTCCGTTGGTAATCATTATTCGAACTTTTTTCATGTCTGATGTTCGTCCCATCAAAAATCAATACCAACTGGTCCGTTATATTGTACAATTTTTTCGCGATATATGACGTTTGGCTCGATAAATATTCCCGAGGAAAAGCCATATAGGAAAAGGTAATATATCTTTTTCGAAAGATTTTAACGCTGACCGGCAAAATCTCGAAACTTGTTGCTCGCGTTCTAATCCTAAAACCGCTGCTACCATACTATTAGAATTTCCCGGACGTAGTTTAAATAAAAATACTACTATTGCTTGCGTTGTGTTGCGCGTGTCCGAATTCCTCATAGAGGTCATCATTCCCCGAAGTTGAATTATATTTTCCCACGTTAAACCGGTAAATACTTTTAAACGTTCTTCTGATAATGTATAATCACCAACTCTATCTTTAATATCCGAAGTCATACCCTCGGCAAGATAATCAAAATACTGTCGAATTTCATTGGAATCAATTAAAGTGAAATTGGAATGTACGTGTAAATTCTGGACGTCATCTTGAAAAAAACGTGATTTTAATAGATGGCTAAAACAGCATCGATTCCCTTTTGGTACGTACAATCGTCGTATGATGAATGTCTGCTTCCCGGCTTCAGATGGTACATTCGTAATATTCTTCTTCGATCCACAAACAAAGCAATACGCATCATACGCAAATCGATACGCATGTGTCGAAATGACTTGTGAAAAAGGCATTTCTACATACGTAACGTCTGTTGCATCTATGGTACTGCTGGTGTTCGGTAAAAACGAAGGATCTTCTGTCGATCCGCAGGATGACGGGATCGAATATGAAGTGTCGGAAGAAGGTAAAGTTGGAGACACTATGATATCTCATGATGTAAACGGACCCGCTGGTGACATTGTGGATGATGTTTGTAAGGACGATGGTTCTGCTAATGATGCTTGGGCCATCAATGCTGTCGCTGATGATGTTGCGATCAAGTCCATAATCGATGAAGAGAGCAAGGATGATGATTCTCCAGTTGTCTGATCTTCCTCAGATTGCTCACGAAGAGAAGTAACTGGAGGTTTCAGTGAACGGATGATTCTCGCGAACAGTAAACGACATTTATTGCAGAGCACATCACCAACATTCACGACTTTGTTAAAAATCGCGGATGCTCTTATTGATTCATCTTCTGAATGAATCGTCTTCTTTGGTCCACGTGTCTTACGAATTAAGACATTGCACTTAACACACCTTGTACTCAAAGTTTTCGTTTCCATGGCCGATATGTCGGAATATAAGAATATGGAACCGTCTTGAATACTCAGAATGCCGCACAGGACTAAGGCCATTCCTGTTGCATTTTCCTTGGAAGTAAACGTTTAAAACGGTGGGGCAAATGTAGGTGGGCATGGGAAGTATTGTGATTGGTGCAATCATTAATTCGTAAGGTAAACTTGAGATTTGCACCCCCTACTTTAGCAAGTAAGCATTTCATTCGTCCTGCGTGTTTTATGTGGTTGGAAGGGATATTTTCCCAGATATCTTAGGAAAGAGACCCGGAAAAAACCCAGAGAAACAACATCATCTGTCATCATAT
>NW_017178473.1:9044-17884 GCF_001652005.2 Ceratina calcarata
ACAAAGTGGTGGCTGCTAGCCGTGTTACGGGGAAATTGTGGATCACTGGCTGTTAGCCATGTGATAGGTAACACAAAGTGGTGGCTGCTAGCCGTGTTACGTGAAAACTGTGGATCACTGGCTGTTAGCCATGTGATAGGTAACACAAAGTGGTGGCTGCTAGCCGTGTTACGTGAAAACTGTGGATCACTGGCTGTTAGCCATGTGATAGGTAACACAAAGTGGTGGCTGCTAGCCGTGTTACGTGAAAACTGTGGATCACTGGCTGTTAGCCATGTGATAGGTAACACAAAGTGGTGGCTGCTAGCCGTGTTACAGATGACAGTCCGATGATTGGCATGCTTGTTTGTGTGCATGCGCCCTGATCGGAACTTTACTTGCATTAGGGCAAGAGGTCATGTGTATGGATGCTTCCCGAGAGCGTGAAGCATGTCAGGCTGGCCGTGTTAGCGGCAGTTTATTTTTAAGAGTGGTCAAGGGTAGTTTACCCGAGACCTCTCGTTTCTTTAATGGTTTTGCAATAGGGACCCAGCTTACGTGGGCCCTAAAAGACTTTGCTAGGGTAGCGACCAGATGGCGGGTGGCCCGAAGCCACGCGGCTATTAAGGGTCATAAAACACGTTGTCCACGAGGAAACGTGGAAACAGTAAAAAAAGGTAAAGCGGCTAGGCGCGGCCTAGCGCTAACAAATATAAAAATTGTTGTTAAGGATCTGGCCACGGAGTGGGGAAGGCAAGGGTGCCTTCTGGTAAGAGGACTGTGACGAACAGCATGGCACTTACCTCAGATTCTTGAGTCGGGTAACATCTAAACTCTAACATGCTAAACGTTGAACTGGACAGGGCAGATCTCAGTCCAGTTGGTTCTCGTAAATGCTAAACGTTGAACTGAACGTGTCAGATCCCTGCAAAAAAAAGCTGGGGGCAGCACTAGTATGGGGAACACGCAAAACCCGGCCGTGAGCACTCTCATTTCCTCTCTGATTCTTCCTAGTGTAATTATTCTTATCCGGCATCAAAGGCGGCGCGCTCGCGCGCCTTAACTGACAACGTTGATCTTAAACAAAAGGAGTTGATTAAAACGAGACAGTCTCGTCAATTGTTTCGACGATCCTCTCGGACGATGGGTGCATCAGGATTCTTCCGTAGTCTGGTCGTTGTCCGTGAATCCAATAAATCAGTGATGAACACTCGAGTCCATCGGACGTTGTTTACCATCAAAGCAAAGCGAGTGCGATGAGATGATCGATCGATGGCCACCACCGGATTATTTCGCCTTAGTCGCGTTTTATAAACGAAATGTTTGTATACGTGCTGATCCGAAAACAACATCGTATTCGTTCGTCGCTTCGAAAGTAGTACGGACTAATTCACGCATACCACTTCATTATTCGAGAACAAGTTCACCGTGAACATTTGATCCTCCCCTCAAAATGTATTACCACGCTACCATCTTGTTTTTGTTTCGTATCGATTCCTTTCGACGGAACGCCAGCCGCACTCAACTGTTAAAACTTTTCAACGTGGAGATGCACAAAGTTGGTAGGAGACACACTGAAACGGACGGATTCTCGTACCTTCTCTCTATGCCAAAATCGATATTTTAAGGCGTCTCCCTCTTCGCACCGCCCACTCCTCCTGCCACGGCAAACTTCCTGTTTACGGAGTACATAAAGGTTATGTCCACCGAGAGGAATTATCACTAAAAACGGAGTCCCATTGGCACAGGCGAACCCGTCTCACGACGGCCACCTAGAAAAGATTCGCTTTTTCCACCGCACGTTCTTTCCTTCCTTCCTTCCTTCCTTCCTTCCTCGGTATTAGATCACTGGGAAAGTCTCTCGGAGACTCGATCGGAGGTATTCGGCCGCGTGCCGAAAAGTACCGAGCCGCGTTCTATATAGACCCCTCCGTATCGAGATTTACGAACGCCATAAAAAAAAAAAACGCCGGAGGAGATTGCTAGCGGCACGATGCACACACGGTATTCAACGACACCAGGTAAACTCGATGACCAGCACCACGCTCGACGACGAAACGCGTACGTCGCAAAAGTTCGAACCGAACAGGAGGAACCAAAACGCATTCCTAGGTCCCTCGTGATTCTTCCTCGTGTACCATGAGGCGGCCGTTCGACGACGTACACTTTACCAAGAGTTTCCCTCGTTCGATAATACTGGTTGATCGTTGCTCGAAGGGTGTTCGACGTATACGTTCGCAGTGTTCGCACCTGTGTGATGCGTCGACTCGGAGAGGGGAGAGGTAAATTAACGAAGACGTGAGGTCGAGCGTAAAAATATTTTTGTTCACATAGAAATCGTTCGGATACACTGTCCATATTTTTATGATAGATTCTTATTGTCGCAAGAATTGTTCATGAATTTTTTTCAGATTTTTAGGTTTGGTGCGTCAATGATAAAAAAATCAAAAACTATGTACGTCTCATGTTGAAGTACGTAAAAGAAAGACGCGCTTCCAGCGGCGGTAACAGCGAAGGGGTGATGACTTAAGGCCACCGATTGCTACGTATTTTTTTAACGTAGGCTCGCGCTCACTCATGCTCCTGGTGAATCGACCATAACGATCGGAGTGATATATATTCCTCCAAATATCAAAGTCACTCCCGATATACTTGACAAATTGATCAGTATTGGTGCCCTCTTCCTAATAGGAGGAGGCCTAAATGCAAAGCATAGTTCCTGGAATAATTTCGTATATAATCAGAGTGGAACAGCTCTATACAATCATTGCTCAAGAAATGCATACGATATTTTGTACCCGGAGGATTTTACACGGTTCCAACCTGGGAATAGACCGTCCACAATCGATATCTTTCTGTCATCCATAAATCGAGTGTTCAAGTGTGAATCAAGGTATCAAGGACCCTCGGATTATACACCGATAGTCCTCACGGAAACGAACGATACTTCCAGCCCTGGTATTCAATAGACTGGTGTAGATATAGCTCTCTCACAGAGGGTTTGACTATTAAAACAAGATTTCTAAACTCAAACGACATAGACGAAAAAATCGCAGATATATCCAGACTAATGCATTCGGCTGTTAAAGCAGCAACATACAAAGTAAATTCGGCTACAAATAGACATAAGTTTCTGAAGAATGACTCATATTTAGACACCCTTGTCAGACGTAGGAGGAAAATTAGAAATCTGGCCCAAAAGCTCGGAGCCTCTCACTTCAATTTAATAGTTGCTGATTTAACAGCGGAAATTAAAAGACAAATTACATATCTCAGGCATCTGGACTGGATCAAAAGAATTGGCTTTTTCCAGAAAATTGACCCGACCTTCTAGGGAACGTTTAATTCCATGTCTGGTAAATTTCAGAAGGCTAAACTTTCTATAATGCGTAATGAGGGTAAAAATATCACTGCTGTTCAGGAAAAAAGCGAATTATTGGCCGATCACTTCGAGATGGTGCTCCGTGAAGCTTCTGCCATGCCCTCTCCTAAACAGAAACTCGTAGATGACTTTGTAGGCTCCTTGGACAGGTCGCCTAAGCTGACCAGTGAGCTTTACTCTGATCTCTCACCCAGGAGGATTCACACCATTTTTAGAGGGCTCCGTAACAATAAGGCACCGGGCAGGGATAGACTCTCGGCCCTCATGCTTATAAACGCGTCCAAGACATTAACATGCCAAATGTACTACATATTTGAGGCTTGCCTTGCCTTTTCATATTTTCCTGTGGAATGGAAATTGCCAAGGTCGCACCCATACCCAAACCTGAGAAGCTGAAGGATCTCGCTTCGAGGTATAGGCCAATTAGTCTCCTATCTGTACTGGGAAAGGTCCTAGAAATAGTCATCCTGGATGAAATCAAAAAACATCTGGAGGCTAATAAAATTATCATTTCCCAGCAGTTCGGTTTCCGTAAAGGACACTCGACTCTGCAGCAAAAAACTAGGATCTCACAAAACATAACTAATGCCTTAAATACTAACAGGGTTACTGCTATGGTGCTGCTTGACCTGACCAAGGCATTTGACTCAGTCTGGCTCTCGATGCCCTAATCTATAAACTAAATATACTCGGTTTTCACCCATCAATAGTAGCAATGGTTTTCAATTACCTCAGTAACAGAAAGTTCTACATTTTTGCGGACGGCTCCATCTCGAGTATGAGAGATGTCAATGCTGGGGTGCCTCAGGGATCTATCCTGGGTCCGGTGCTCTTCAACATTTATATAAACAACATTCCGTCTATGTTTAACTGTGAAATAGCGCTTTATGCAGATGATATGCCCTCATTACCTCCTCAACGCAAATTAAAACGGCTTGTGGTAGACTACAAACGTTCATTAATCTAGTCACGGACTTCTTCGAGTCCTGGAAGTTATCGGTCAATCGCTCTAAAACGGAGGCAATTATCTTCTCCCATAAAAAACAAACTGTCGATACCCAACTGTCCGTTCTGGGAGTACCTGTGGGCTGGAAGGACACGGTGACATATCTCGGAGTAAAACTCGACAGAAAAATGACTTGGATACTAGTCTTGACCGACAGGTGCCTTAAAACTACTAAAGTTGCTGCTGCACTAAAACCACACATTGTGCATGAATCTCTTTTGCGGGTTAGAATTAGATTAGAGAATTATAAAATGTGTATTCGCCCAGTGCTTGAATACGGAGCGATTGTCTAGTGGGACTGCATTTCTCAAACTCAAAAGTCTAAAATCCAAAGGGTACAAAATAAAATCCTTAAAACCATCACGGCTGCCCCAAGGCTTACCAGAACCTTTGACCTCCATAAAAATACCAAAATCCCTTTAATAAAGGAACACATCTGCAAATTAATGCAAGGGATCAATTTTGACCTCGCTGATAACCCGCTAGTCAGAAACATATATGCATTAAAAATAACACCAGTATTAAATTAATTTATTAATTTTCTTTATTATTTCTCCTCATCGGATAAAAATTGGGCCCTTAAACTATCATCTAGGATGGCTCGAATTTTCTCCTTCGTCTCCATCCAACGCGCATCCGATAGGTGCTTATATCCCGCGAGGATCGATTTTGCGTGTGCACGACGAAGATCTTTTTCATTTTCTTCGCGTCGCATTTTCTTTTTTGTTATTCTCGTTTGGCAAAGATTTTCCAATTGATCCAAAGCTATCATAACATTCCTCTTTCTTAAGTTTGTTTTTTCTTCTTTCCTTTGCAATCATTGTTTGCCGCTGCCGACTTGGCCTGGATTTAAAAAAAAGGTATATTAATCATTGTACTGAAAATTACTTGCAACATTTGTAATCCTCGAAGAATTAATCGATATATGTATTGTACTTACTATTTACACCCAACGTCCTGGCTTCGTCGCTGCCACTCTCTGAGTTGTTCTTCACTGTTGGATTCGTCGCTGTCGCTTGGGACGTCTAATAAATTAGATATTGTGCGGCACAGTGCCATATGCGGCTCTAAAAATTCCAAAACTTTTGCGTATTTGTACGCCTTTGTTGTACTTGCAGCTTGACCGCTTCTCGTTACGTTATCCTTCTTGGATTTTCGAAAAGAATCTTTCAGATTCTTCCACTTATTCTTAGCTGTGGATGCAAACATATACGTATGAAGAATGTACAAAAAATATTGTGAAAATACAGAAAAAATAAAAGTCACTTACCACTCATATTTAATTTTCTTCATATATCCAGCCAAATCATTTATTTCTATTTAATATTTAAATATTCTTTCGACGTAGCGTCGTACAGCACCGGATGCTCGCGAACGTACGAAATAAACTTCTCCGTAATGTCAGTTATTTTTTCAAAATCACAGAACTCCACTGAACATAAAATGCTAAGACACCTTACGACTTTCCACGCCAGCCAAAAAACTACGACTGAGCCTGTTGGACTTTTAGTCTCATGCGTTCCACCTCTAAATTTTGTAACTCTTTCTTCTCTCCTTGTTTCACCGTTTGCACAACAGCTAAAAACATTAAAGATGAAATATACAATTTAATTTATATAACATTTTATTAGTTGCTTATTAAATATAATGTTGCTTACCAGCGTCATCGTTTATTGCAATTTCCGATTCTGAAATTGTTTCGGCAACTTCCTCACTGACGGCTGCTTCGGAAATGTCCTCCATCTCTTTCGTATCATTAATCAAACTTGCCTTCGGGCCGCTACCGCGCCCCTTGATGCTGTTGTCCTCTGTATTATTTGAAGTATACAGAACAGGCGCTGTGTACATGAGGTCCGGTGTTAACGCTGCAATATAGGGATCTGGTTGAACTGTTGAACTGAGCGGTGGTCCTCCTTCCGTTCGCAATACGTGCTGCCATTCCTTCGTCAGTACGTCTCTGTGCTGCACTTTTAAGTTACTCCAAAACTTTTTCAGCTGAGCGATGGTCCTCTGAAACAATTGTTTTTAATTAACACCCTAAATTTATAGTGCAATAACAAACATTCGAGTCATGGCTCTTTGAAAAATTTGTTCATAAATAAGAATCAATAATGTTCTCACCTTCGACGAGATAATTAAACTGGAGTTGTACTCCTCGTGAATCAGCTGCCACGCTGTCATGAACAACCTTGAACGTTCGTTGTTCTGACCCGCGTGTGAAAATCAAAGGTAATTTGATTCCCACGATTTCGTAAATGATTATGTTGATGACGAAAAATACGAAAATAATCTTCAATTTGTGTTATGACCTAATCGTACCGTAGGTGGTAAGACAGGTTAGTTATACGTAATTCGATTTTTCTGGGTTGAATTAAATAACACAGATTTTGAGGGAAAAAGTCATTCGGCATAAAAAAACCCTAGTTTATTTTTACATTTGATTTTGCTGACGATTAATCAAGAAGTTTAATGAACGAATGGTAATCAATGGATTTCACTAGTACGATCTTTGATCTGCCCATATGTTGGCAGTAGCAAGCTCATGTCAAAATGCCTCGATTCGTTCGGCAAATGACGTCGAGCTGCACAGAAAACCATGCCTCGAATCGGTCGGCAAGTGACGTTCAAGTTGTCTGGGAATTATGTCTCGATACGGTCGGCATATGTCGTCCAGTTAACTGACAATTATGCCTCGAATGATAGGCAAATGTCGTTGAGGGAATCCGTTGTGATTCCACAAGCCCGAACGGTGGCCGATAGATTTTACTTTACTCGAATGTGGATCCGTCGCGATTTCACTAGCCCGAACGGTGGCCGAGGGCCGCACGATGCCCAGAGATTTCGTATGTTGCACGCATTCTTGTTCTTACTAACTCCTCTCACGAACTCTTCTTACTAACTCTCCTTGATGACTGCCCGAATGCTCCTTCGGACCAACCGTCCAACCGTCAAACAGACTGTAGTGGGGCAGCGGAGTTGGAAAAATACACCCTGATTGGTGATTTTTAAGCGTTGAGGCCCAATCAGTCTGCTCCCTGAGATAACCGTTCTCTCCTTTCCCTTTGTGAAGTCTTGGCCTGACGAGGGGTGGAAAACCGATAGAAATGTATACAAATTTCCAACGCTTGACGAGATAATGGGCCTTGTCCTTCGTTTGGGCTGGCAATCGGTTCTTGGAAATGTGTTGAAGTGCCTTTTGCTTCGAGGCAACTCTGTTTCCTTTTCCTGTATGACTAGAAAATGCTATTTGGTGACGAGTTAATCCCTTTTAATGCTAACGAGTAATAAACTCTGTTTTTTCCATTGAAACGGACGGAACACACGCTTCTTTCTTTCTTTGAAGTGTAGAATTGTCACTTTTCCTCCCTTCAACTACACTTGAATATTTTTTTAAAATTTGTAAGAAATAAACAATCAGTGTAGTGCTTCCGTCATCAGTGTTTGTAGTGTCAGTGTCATCTGTTTCGTCTTGTACAATTACATTTGCTATCTCCATAGGAATTGGTTTCCTCTTATACATTGTGGAATTGAATAATTTTAACATGTCCGTTGTTACAATATATTTAAATCAATGTTCGACTCTAATTTGCGTTCTAAATTATAAAATCGTTTAAGTGCTATCTGTTTACTGTTGCCTAAAATGCTTAATTTATCATTAAATGATAATCTAACAATGTATCGACCATGCTCATTACGCGAGGTATGTTTCGTAAAATGTGCTTCACATTCCCTTTCTTCCGTTGACAAGATTTTCCTTTCTGGAATTTCTTCCATTGTCCAAAATTTACTAATTTGTGTATCAAGGCACGTGGCTAAGTGACACGCTCTAATTGGTTTACTTGGTTTCCTAACGTTTACTTCACCGGTTACTATCCATCCTAAATCTGTGTTTTAAAGAATAACCGAAGCCATACCGACCAATTCAATACGTTCAGCCTTCAACAAATTATAAAATAATGCGCTGCCGATAAGTGCATCAATTTCTCCTGCTCTGTAGTATTCTGAATCTGCTAATTCAATGTTCTCCGGAATACATAAACTATTGGGATTAATTGAACGCGTTGGTAACATGCCCGTAATTGAGGGTAACGCGATGAATGTTACCTGCGCTTCAAAGAGACTCGTTCGCGACTATATCTCTATCTATCTTTGATCATCTTTACACAAAGAGTTTTGAACAAAGAGATGACAAAGATAAAGAACTATATTTGGCCGTCGTGTTAAGGATGTATTGGCTATACAGTCAATCCCAAAAGTTTATGCATTTTTTAAAAAGAAATCAGACGTCGGAAGAACATTACTGATAATAAACAACCAAAAAAAATTTTCGATTTTTCCGAGATTTTTCCAAGGGGTACCCCTTCAGATTTTGCAAAATTTTCGTTTTTTGCCGATAACTCCCAAACGGATGGACTTAGGGGGGAATTTGTAGAACCATTTTATAGAGGACGACGAAATCTATAATTTCTGTAT
>NW_017178473.1:18383-21854 GCF_001652005.2 Ceratina calcarata
CGTCAATACTTAATTGAATATTTCCTTCTATTCCTTTTAGCACATAGCTATTTATTATTAGCATTATTCTTCCGACGTCTGATTTCTTTTTAATTATAGGAAATGCGTTTTTCTAAGGTACATAAACTTTTATGATTGACTGTATACCCAATACATCCTTAAGATTGCCGAGTCCAGAGAAAGAGAGATCTATTTTTTGTTTGGCTAGCTGTAATTTTTTGGCGAATCTGTTTGTTATGAAGTGTGTTTGTGAACCGCTGTCCAACAATACACGACAAATATGTCCCTAAGATTCTGACCTGAGCTGTACCTAACAATATTTCGGAATCATAAAATGCAGTAAGCGTCGTCTTGACTGTCTCGATGGAAGTGGAAGACTGCGATACAATTGTACTCTCTTGTGTTTCAATTGGAAAATGAAGAAGAGTGTGATGCCTCTTTTCTAACGGTACGATTCGCCAGGAGACAATTTATGCATAATTTCGCCCGTGTTTAATCGTTCACGAACTTCTAACTGAAGAAATTTGGAACATGCGTAAATTGAATGTTCTGCCCCGCACACTGCGCAAAGTAACTTCTGCCCATTTGTTGTCACGTATGTTTGACGCCCATGAACCTTTGAACGTGTTTTATCAGCTGCCTTTAATGAACTCGAAAACTTGGGTTCGAGATCATCTCCGCGACCATGTTTGTTGATAAATTCTACAAAATTACTAAACTTAGGTATTTCCTCATCTTCTAGGGTTCGTTCCCATGCGCGACGTGTATTTTTGTCTAATTCCGACGAGATTATATAAACTTCATGGTAAAAAGAAATAGGGGAGACGAAAGAGAAAAGATTTTGATATCGGACCATCTAATGACTTCTGAAAAATATCTCTGCATTAAGGACATCTTTTTAAATAAGACTTGTTACACATTGTAAAATAGTGTACAAAAAGTGTATTGTGACATTAAAGCATTAAGAAAATATAGAGGAAAGAATTAATATTCACGAAAGAAATTCGAAATGTCGAATTTACGTGTAAAAATAAGGTACGCGGTGCCCGACGGCAATGCTGCCCCCTGACGGGCCTCAAACTTGCCTTCGGGCCGCTAACGCGCCCCTTGATGAGAATCGTATCCCACTGTTCTACAGACTGTTTTAACGCTTTTAACGCATTTACATGAACTTGCGCCTGTTCTGAGAGTTGCCTAAGATTTGCCGATGTGTCTCGAGAGACCTCCGGAAGGTCAAATAATTTCTTCAAATGTGCATTAATAATTTTCCGCGGTTTGTTGCATCGTTTACATAACAAATCCCAAGCTACCAGGTACTTAATTGTCTTCTGTCGCGTTCAATGAATCGATGACTTCTGTGGCCTCTCCACGGAGTGCGTTTTTTAACAAGTGAAACTTTTGTACACCGTTTAAATCCATATTATAATGCACCAAACTTTTAAACGTATCATGGAGTTGTGCCACTCAAACGGGTTTCCGTCAAACGGTTTAATCTCTATATAAACTAGCTTTGAGAGACGAGTTACGTATCCAACTTCAAGTACGCAACGATATTTTTCGTCTGATCGAGGATCTGCGCAACTTCATTTCCATCCCATCTTCCCTAAATCCGTGCTTCAGCCATAGAGATAATATAAATAGAGGAGGGGAGCCATAGGAATCTTTGTAAGCGGAAAGATCCGGCGAGTAGAGAGAGAGAAAGAATTTGTGGCACTATCTGTTCTTCTCTAATGGCGCATGCGCACTGCTCAGTAGCAGCAGCAGGGACAACAAATTATTTATCTCATTGTACAGAATTATATAAACAAACGATTAAAACACGTAAGTGACAAATTAAGCGACATAAAGTATCGAATAAGAGCACTGTACAATAAACTAACTATTTTTAAGGACGAATAATCGTTAGGATACATTTTGCATATTTTGTTTCGTACAAATATTTTTATATATGTTTATGTTTATAGATGAATTAATATATAATTTAATGTTTAAAATGTTAATATTTGCTATTGTGCAATGAAGTACAAATATTTTATAATCTAATGCTTTGTAAATTTATTTTCCAAAACGGGTGGATGCAGACGACATTCGATTGTAATGCGCATGTGTCATTAGACAAGGATAGATAGTGCCACAAATTTGTTCTCTCTTTCTAGAGGAGCGATAGGTTTTGGCCTGGCTCCCCTCCTCTATTTATATTATCTCTATGGCTTCAGCGCGCAGTTCAATTGGTGCGCCGCACAATTATGTCGTTCTAAGTCTTCTACTGCTTCTTTCGTCGGTTACGAATGTTATCCTCATCAGCTGTTGAACTACAAAATGTACAAATTTCCGGGTTAATTCGCAGATAATATTGTCCGCCGTTTTCCTTTCTTCCGGAAATTCGGTAGTGAAAAGCACTCTTGGCGTTAACTTCCACTCCTTCAAATAATGCACAGTAATCGTGTAAAATATGATTTTGGTCACACTGTCCGTCCAAAAGTCGGTGGTTGCTGCACACTGACCTTTCTACACAGCATGGACAATCTCTGGCACGATTCGCTGCTTAAACTGTTCGACTTCTTCCAATATATGTCGCGATACGGTTGTCGCATGCGGAAATATGTCGTAACTACTTAGATCCAAGAATATTTATTGCGTTAAATGATCGCAGGTCCCTGACGCAATATCTCAAGCATGCCTTCACTATCTTCTTCTTGTATTCAGTTGACAGTGACACGTTCGACGTGTTGGTCGTTTCGGTGTTGCCTCCTGCGGCACATTTATGTCGCAAAATGTGAGACAATCCGCTCGATGATTTGTACTTGTAGACTATTTTGCATATCTTGCATTGCACGAAATCTAACACGTTATTAGCAATAATGTCCTTCACTGGGTTGAACTTCTCCTATGTTCCACTTTTTTTTGCAGGAGCTATTATTGTATAGATTCCTTCATTATCGTTCATATAATTTGCGTTCCGTTGGAGATGAAAAAATCCGTAGGCTATCCGTGATTCCCCCGGTTGCCATCAGGAGGTGCTGTGTGCACTTCCTTCCTACATCGACGACATATTATATCGGAGCTTTTTCTGTTTCGTTGTTCAACGTGTATGAGCATCAGCGCTCACATTAGTTTTTGTATCGTCTCAATCGTTTTAATAAATATTCCGAAAGTTCGGTCTATCCCGGTCTACGGTTAATCCCTCCTAACACGTTCAACAGTTTTGCTATCCTCTTCCTCCATCACTAAATGAATCTGCAACAGAGAATAAATAGAAAATCTTGAAGAATTAATTTTGAAAATTCAAAAAACATTGTGTTCAGTAAACAGACTGACAAACTTTCCAGCCCAAACATCTGTTATGTTGAACATGATTGTTGAAAAGAGTTCACCGTTCCAAGTTCGGAATTTCCTATTTCTTGTCATGTGCCATATCAGTTGGACGATGTCGTGAGGGAATTTTAACTGTAGTAGTTTGTAGATGAGACC
>NW_017178474.1:0-683 GCF_001652005.2 Ceratina calcarata
ACTGCTTTTGGGCAATATTGGTATATACTAAGTTTCAGTATTTCTAGTGTTAATTGTACTTCTCAACTTGGACAGAGATAAAAACATTTCATGATAAAAACGCTGTTTACTGAAAAATAAAGAAATTTAATTTCAAAGATCATTAACGATGTTTACGTGTTCCACGTTCAAATACCTCTCATTACGTATTCAAAGTTAATCGACAATGATGCAGTTACGTAACTAATTACTGTAGTTACCTGAGAACGATTAACGTATGTATGCACAAGAGTGAAGCAGCAATACTTGAACAATTATATTCGTTTGGAGATCAAGATAAAATACATAATTGGCTCCGTTCATAATTCGATTTCACGTACATACATTGCTGACTAATGCAGTAGGAATCGAGCTCGCTAAAAACACTGATTTCGATTATGATACCGTTTCCCTCACGCGGAAACCATTCCTTTGACTAAGCCAGGCTATTTCACGCCATGACCTTTAACTAAAGCCAGATTAAAGGTCACGCGTCTGCTTTTCCGAACGAGCTAATCAAAAATAGTATCGAAACCGTCGAACCCATCAGAAACTATCGACCTCCCTCACTGATCTGTGCATTACCACTGAAACGAATACGCTGAAACTTCTCATGTTTTCTTGAGCAATCTCTCATAGACCAATTTCCTTTCCTTACATTTTTT
>NW_017178475.1:0-683 GCF_001652005.2 Ceratina calcarata
AAAGGGGGGGTACGTGGGGGGCTACGTGTCACAACGATTCCCTCTGCCCTGTTTTTTCGCTCGTGAAATGAGTAACGAGTGTTTCGTGATCGGGAATCGATTTGTCTCCGTGGTTCCCTTACGAGAAATTGGGTTAACAAGTACACCGACAAATTTACTATTGCCAATGATCGATGGTCTCCACCGGAAGTCGATTACTTATTTCCTTTACGTCTGCCATTTCTTGCCGCGGGAAATATTAAATAATTCTTGGTTTAAAATTCAGATTACAATTTCAAATTTTGGTTTTGAATAATTCTTACTCGTAATTGAATCGAAATCGTGGGGAGTCGAAGGGTGGCTTTGAGAAAGCAACGAAATTTAATATTTCTCTCTCTAGATTCATTCCAGGCGTTCGTATTACGATGGGAAGTTCGATTTGAAAAGGGTCCGTGCACAAGTTCACGACGGAGTCTAAGCGAAAGGAGCCTTGAACCGTAGATACGTAGACGTTAATTCCGCGAATAACTCGGCCGGGTAGCATAAAAGCGGCGGCAGGCGAGCCAGAAGGTATTGATCAGTGATTCAAAGGTAAGTAAATGCCATTTGGAATTCGTTTCAAGGAAAGTCTCCGGAAATTTCTCGTCCAAAGAGCGATCCTCGTTAACTGTACATCACTTCTTTTTACTTCCATCAATAAAATT
>NW_017178476.1:0-683 GCF_001652005.2 Ceratina calcarata
TGTATTTTAAGAAATATGAGATTCTTGATATTTTTAATATATTTTTTACATTTTTCTAGTATTTCATTTCTGACAGCGTTCTCGGTAAATTGATAATGATATTGGACGAAGATTAAGTTTTCCTTCTTTCCTTCGCAATTTCCTTTGAACCCGTCTTCTTGGCAGTTTGTTCGTTTCCGGTTCTTTATACGTTTCAGAATTTCTTTAGACATCTGCTAAAAATCCACTCGACAGTAGACAATGCTTAAAAGTAGTTAGTGTCGCGTGAGTGGCAAAGCCTAAATCCCGGAACAATGACATTATGAGCCATAAACCTTTTTACCCTGTAGGAAAACGTTTGGAACGTGACTCGGTTAACTCAAGCCTTGACCATCTGCCTTTTGATCGATTTCCATGTGCGTTTCATCTGGAGTAGAAATTTTCTCCCTAATGCATCCTTTCTCTTCCCGTATGTATATTAAAAAAGTCCTCTGCACGTTTACACATCGTTTGCTTCAGTATTATTCCTGATCTTTTAGAGCACCGAAAGTAAACTGATAATAGGTATCAGATAAAAAAAAATGAAACATAGTTCTATAAGTAAATAATCACATTTTTTAAAATTGGAAATCTTAATACGACTGACAACTGTTATATTGAATGATATAATTAAATACAATTTCCACAAATATCCAGAATTCACA
>NW_017178477.1:0-683 GCF_001652005.2 Ceratina calcarata
CTCTCCCTCTGTGTTTCAAGGGTGGGAAAACGGGGGTGGAAACTGGCACGAGCAATCTTTTTCCCTACCTGGCAAACTGAACGCGTGCTCTGAAATAAACTCTGAATACGCACTAAGTTTTCGTAGACTCAAACGGCCTTAGAATTATTTTAAGAATTATTGTTAGGATCAAGGAAATTATGGCAGGCATTTGATAATCGAGAATATCAACGCAATTAATAATGGGAACGTGCTCGTTTAATTTTGCGATGCAAAAATGGTCGCGAGTTGTATAAATAAATAGAAATGAGTCAGTCGCAGCTGCGACACGCGGTGGAAAAACGCGTGGCAAATAAATCACGCGTGTTTCCCACCTGCAGCCGAGACGCTTCCTTCGTTCCTTTCCTCCCGACCGTTTCGGTTAGAAAAACCAACCGGAAACGGGAGAAAGAGTGTCGCTTGCAATCCTGGATTAATACCGGTTCCACTTCTATTTTCTTTTCCTCAGACTTTCTTTACGTCTTTTAATCGATTTCTACGGTTTATTGTTTTTCCTCTCACTTCGAATGGGCCACACTGTTTTTCCAGCCTGTAAAAGCCATAAAATGTTTATTGAGGTAAACACGAAAGTATAACGTCTAAACTGTTTGATGATTTTTAAATAGAAAAATAATTTATTATATTCTTCCCATTGCAATATGAAA
>NW_017178478.1:0-683 GCF_001652005.2 Ceratina calcarata
GCGACCCCCGCGGTGCCCGTGCATCTGCGATGCATCAAAGTGCATCCCATCTGCAAGGGCACCGCGCATACCCCGCGCCCCGAACACCCTGTTTGGGACGCTCAGGGGAGGAGACAACGCTCCACCCCCTCTACGCACCCGGGGCATCCACCCCAAGCACGCGAAGGGGAGAGTCAACGTGTCTCCTCCCCCGTCCAACTGGCCACCTAGGGCGGTGACCGGGGAGACTTCCGGGACTCCCCACCCCAAAAAAACGAAAGAGGGCCTCGCGCCCTCCTTCCACACCAACAAATCAAGGAGGGCATTAGGCCCTCCTTCGCCTCCTTATCCTTCGAGCAGGGTCCGCGGCCTCGCGGACTCTCTCCGCCGCCTCCTTCTGCGAGACGACAGACTCGCAGAAGGAAACGGCCGCCTTTCAACCCCTCTCGCTCGCCAGCATGGCTCGTACCAAACCTAGCGGCGAGAGGCTGCCCCCACGGCGCGCACGAGGACACCGCGCTCAGCACGCCACGCTGGGCAAAACTCCAGCGTGTGCTGGGCGGTGTCCTCACCGTGCCCGCAGTGATGACACACTGCCGTCACCTCCCGCCCTATGCGGAACAGGTACTCACCGAAGCTACCATGCCCGGTAGTAGGATAGGTAGGCGGGTTTAAACCCTGGAGTGCTCAGGGGGGCGCGGGGC
>NW_017178479.1:0-683 GCF_001652005.2 Ceratina calcarata
ACAAGGAGGAACACAACCTGAAACAGAGAGAGACCAAATTATCGAGACATCGTGTCACAACAATATAAAGTAAGAATACATGTTTTTTATAAACACGTGAAAATATTATCGATGTTGTCCTAACCGTAGACGATCTTACTTTTGATATCACAAAGCCAACAGCAATGTCGACCAAAGGAAAAAAATAATTAAAAAACCTTTCTTCAATTCTTCTTAACGTAAAAACGACACGCTAAAAGATTAACGGAAATCATAGAAAATTACACACAACCTATGTCAACTAAACCTGGCTAACACTTTTATAATAAACAATGCAGTCATACGAAACCACGAGAACAAACACTATCGGAACAGTAATTATAAAACATTGCCGTTCTATCCGTAGATACCAGAACTGAAAAATCACTACTCAGACAATAAACTAATTAACGCGACCACCGAAATAAAATAAAGACTAGTCACCAATAAACAAACAAAATTAACACGACATTCGTTCATAATACATTCGAAAAATTCACCTTACGATTATATACATTTAACCGTGCAACGGACAAACAACCGCTAACAAGCCAAAAACCGTTACGAGACAATAATATACACATAGATAATATATAAATACAACTATTTATTTATTTATTCACTCTCTTTCAAATATACATACAAACGCCACTATCGGCACGAAT
>NW_017178480.1:0-684 GCF_001652005.2 Ceratina calcarata
GTATCCTCCACCAGGCAGGTCACACTCGTAATGGTGATGTATTCACCAGCTCTTGTGTTCTGCACGGTGGAAAACTCGACACGTGGAACTCGACACGGTGACACGTCGCTCGAGTTCAATATTCGGCACTATAAACTCCGGCACGGGAAACAAACGCCGGTTTCTTTTACTTCTCGACACGATACCCTCAACGCGGGAATCCTCGATATCGAGACGAATCGACCCCGAATCCGCAGTACTGAATTACTCGTGCCGCACTTCTAATCACGGGAGAAAACAGATACGCGGAACTCCATGATATAAACGCCGAAACAGGAATGATTGATAAGCACTCCTCTGTCACGGAAACAGTCAATACGCGGAACACTTAAATCCGCGGAAACCTCGAAACGGAAAAACTCGTGACGAACTCCTCGATCACGGAAATCTCCTAACGGAATGATCGTCTTGCCGAAATTGGCCGTTACCTCGGTCATCGCGAGGTGGGAATCGCGAGGTATCTNTCCTCAATACAGTTCCGAGATTATTATTATTTCGGACGATATTAAATTAAATCGGAGAGACGGTTTGAAAATTAGCTTATTACTTTTTTAAACAGTAATACTTGTGTTTTCCTTGCTTTTGTTTCATTTTTTCACAAATAATCGAGAAATGCAATACATATAACGCAGAACATTAATCTTA
>NW_017178481.1:0-682 GCF_001652005.2 Ceratina calcarata
TCATAGCATCCCCTTCTCCAGAGGAGCATGAGGAACATCTGCAAAAAGTGCTAGAAAGATTGCAACAATTCCATTTACTCTTGAATCTCGAGAAATGTCAGTTCGGCGTATCCGAATTAGTCTCCCTCGGTCATTTGGTTAACAAGGAAGGTTTTAAGCCGACCCTTGAAAAGGTCAAGGCAGTTAATGAATTTCCCAAACCTCGTACGATCGAAGAATTACGTAGACTCCTCGGAATGGTTAATTTTTACCGCAGATGCATTCCACACGCCGCCGAGATTCAAGCACCTTTAACCCTTTCGCGACGGCGCACCTGTACCATACTTTGCTACTTTTCGCCTAAGTAAAAGTAAGTAAGTAAGATAAGTGGTGCCGTGTATAAGCGGCTTCAGCCCCTTTGGACCAAAAATTGGCTGCCGCATATACACGGCGTCAGCCGCTATGATGCACTAGGTGACTGCCATATATACACGGCATCCGTCGCGAAAGGGTTAAATGAATTTCTTTGCGAATCGCGCCGCAAAGATAAACGCGAAGTTCCCTGGTCTACGGAAGCCGAGGCAGCATTCGTCCGGTGTAAAAAATCTTTAGCCAATGTTGCCTACATGGCACATCCGTCGGAAAAAACTGAGATCCGTTTAGTCACAGACGCATCCGACTCCAGTATGGGTGCTGTACTTGA
>NW_017178482.1:0-683 GCF_001652005.2 Ceratina calcarata
TCATGGGATTCTCTTCTTCTTTCAGGTAATCACAGTTTGCAACGCGTACATCGTAACAACGTTTCTGTATGCTGGAGGAGAGGGTACCAGGACTACCGTATTCACTTGAACATGCTAGTTTGGAAAGAGATGTACGATGTGAGGGTGGGCATGACAATCCCTGGCCAAAGGGCTTTACCCCTTCCTNCAGGACACTTGAGAGTTGACAAGTGCAAGAAGCAGTGCTCAAAAAGTGCGACAAAAGTGCTCACACAGAAATGACCGTAAATTCGTTTTGGTATTTAAAGTGTCTGGTGTTATAAACATTGTGCAGTGCAATTGTTGCTCCATATAAAATTAATTCTCGTATTTTATAGATGGAATGGAAAACAGAGCATGTGAGACATCTCCTGAATGAAGAGGAGGAGTTGGTAGCCGAAGTAGTGGAAATTATGTATTCAACCTTCTTCTTTGACGAAGCATGTTGATCGTTACGACTGAATGCTGATTATTTCTTTCTTATTTTATGATTACAGGGTCCTTCCAGGGAGGCGGTGATAGAAGAGCAACAGCCACGACACGAACAGCCGCAAAACGAACAGCCGCGAAATGAACAACGTCCAACACAGCAGCACCAACAGGAGCAAAGGATAGACGGAAAAGTGAGTAAAGTAGTGTAAATTATTAAATGAAATCAGTGTACA
>NW_017178483.1:0-683 GCF_001652005.2 Ceratina calcarata
TTTCCACACAACGGATCAACAAGAGCTTCTCAATTTCTTGCAACGAACCAACCTCAACGATCTTTTGTGGTCCGCGAGAGCCCAATATATTCACATCTTTCCGGTATAGCTTCTTTATCTTTCATCCTAATTTTGAAATCTCGTTGAAATTTGTTCATGCTCTATTTCTCACGACAAACGAATCANTCGATAAGTAATTTCTTGGAAAAAATAATGAATCTAGGCTGGATGAACTTGGCCTCTCTATTCGCAAGTGAGCTTGGCAAGCTCGGAGACCTGTCCGAAGCAGAGTTCTTAAAAGTACGTATACTCGTACGTAAATTATCGTCAGGTGCTTGATACTCTAACGCGTGCAACGTGTTTTGCAGTTCACGACGTCATTCCAATTTTCTGGACCTATCGACCTCTCGCAGAAGTACTTTGCTAAGTACAACGTCGAGCCTATATACTATCAGCTATCGTATAAGTCGAACCACAGCCTCCACATGTTGTTCGACAGAAGGTTAAACGGTAACTACATATAGCTTGTAATAACAATTCGACGTGAAAACCGTTTCTTGTATCCACGCGTCTTTCAGGTACCGGACATACCGACGATCTCGATTTACTGTTCAACATACGACTCATGCTACCGACCGATCCGCTCAATTCTTTCAATCTGTATCGAAAGAAGTTCGTTTCGC
>NW_017178484.1:0-2089 GCF_001652005.2 Ceratina calcarata
TTTTTTTTCTCTCCTCCTCTTTTTTTCCTCCCATTTATCCGCGGCACCTCCGTCGATATTGACATTTTCCTGCGGCGACGCGGTTTCTTTTTCACCCTAACCGACGACGCGACGTTAATCCGCGCGCAATCGAGCAAATTCAAAGGAGGAACTGCGAGTCGAATGGCGGCTCGCAGTTACGTTTTGCATATTTACAGGCTGCGGGTCATTTTACCGAGGCAACTGAGACCCCTTTTAACGTTCTCAAAACCAACGCTCGCAACATTTCTGTTCTCTAATTTAATGCCTGCTCACGACTTCGCTTCGCCTTACCAGATTTTATTAAGTACAACGAAAAATGTAAGCGTACGTATTTATAGATTGAACCGCTTTTTTACCTACTTCAAATTCATCTCTGGCTCTGCTGGTTTTATGCATTTATAGAAGAGCTGAACGTATCAAAGCGTAATACGATTCTTAAATAGCAACAGAAATTTTTATACTCATCTGATGAACGCTTTATTATAGATAAGAATTAAAAAATGATATTCGTACAAAGAGCAGTTCTGGGGTGACTCTGATTTGACAGACAGAAAAGCTACGATGCTTTCTGGACTGATATTCCAGGAATTTTTCTCTTTTTTTCTCAGTTCTATTCTTAAACAACGGATCAATAGAATTCTACCGGATGACAGTTGAATAAAAAATTCTGAAAGCGCCTATTATTCTCTTCCGTTCTGTCACTTTATTCAATTATTTAATTCTCGCATCCGTGAAACGGACGTTCGCAGATTAAATTGACAGAGAACGCAGAACCGGACTAATTTCATCTCTCTCCGATTTTTTTTTTTTNCTCCTTCCCTCCCCCTCCCACCGGTCTTCTAATAATTCACGGGATGCCACTGCGATAAAATGGACAACGTAGAATTCGGAGCTCGAAGCGAACGAGACCCGAGCTCTCCTCGTCGACTGCGACTTCGTGTTTCGTTTAATGAAACAATTCCCCGAATGACGTCGTACTAAGTATTCCGACGTGGCGTTCCTCACGGAACCGGGTTTTACGAGCAGATGTAAAGAAACCGGAGTGAAGCAGCGATCGTAAAAATTTCGGGTATACGAGCCGCGGTGCTCAATTCCGTATTTTTTTTTTCTCTTTTTTGTTTTATTAACAGAGATAATGAAACTGAAATCGCGTGGATGCCTTCAATTTCCCACCCAATTATATTATCCTCGCCCAACCCAATCAACAATTTATTTAGCATAGGTCATGTTAAATTTGGCCAGCCTCGTCCAGATATATTGCCAATTAGTATAATTTGCGGCGTTCGTTGGACCTGCAATTAGCTAATTGCTACCAAAAACGAAGTAAGAATCTAATTTCTTGATTGTCTCACATAAATCCAATTATAGTCTGTTTGGCCTGTGAATTATTTTTATTCGTTTCATTGCGACGTCGAGTATTTGTAATTCAATTGTTGTTTCGAATGGCTTATTGGAGGCAATTGCATTTAAACCATTCACGCTGTCAAAACAGTTGATGTCTCTTCGACCACGTATAAACGTTTACGCACAAGCTACGCAATTAACCTTGTCAACAGGACAGCGTCGCGACGCATTATACCCTACCACCCCCTCCGCTGTTACTCTCAGATGCGATTCTGATCGTGTACGATTTAACGCACACAGGTGGACACGCCGGCACACGCCTCCTCCTCCTCCTCCTATGCTACTACGTCTTGAATACCTGAGAACCATTTAGCTCGATGCAAGATGTAGATAAAACACGAGCGTACTTAGCTCCCTCGTTATTTATTCAACAGCAGTTCACCTGCTTCAAATATTGAAACAGTGGCTACTCCAGCCATGGATTATTCCTCTGTCGATCACGTGATAGTAAATCCACTTGAAGCTCGAGAATATTTCAGATTCTATCTGTTTATAATAAATCACTGTCACCATTTATGGATCAGATCCACGTTCTACATTGTAATGATTATTACATCAAAATTAGGATTGTATAAAATATCGTGTCAAGTATTGAATCAAATGAAAATTATATGAAATGTTTTATTGATTCTTATCATCGTATTTATATTTAATTTGCCATTTG
>NW_017178484.1:3827-7557 GCF_001652005.2 Ceratina calcarata
AATAATAAAATGATTAAGAAGATACGAATTATAATTTATGAGCTGACGATGTAATTTGTAACATGTAGAACATGATTACAGTGAAGGAATGGAAATCATCTTTTACAGAGAGAGCAATATTAATCTTGTGTCTATGTAAAATTGCTAATTACATTGAAATCTAGAAATGACTGATAAACTCGTCCGACAGTGATTAATTACCACCCTCGGCTCCTAAATAACGTTCCCTGACAGCGAGAACCGTAATCCTGATATCGAACAAAGTTACAGATTTTTCATTGTACTATCGCACGATTTCCATGACAAATCATACTGAAATCCTGGTTCACGATTGTAGCGGAGACCTATGCACGGTCAAGAACAGGTTGCAGGAACATGGACGGTCTATTTTCCGCGAGACAAAAGCTGCGCGACAGCTAGCGTTACATCTGATTTTGAAGCATAACATATTGTTTCGATGATTTATGTTTCCCTCTTCCTAGTACTCTTTGAAACGATGGGTTTTCTTCACTTCAGTTAAAGAAAACTCGGATTACTATCAGAGATTAAACAACAATTTTTTAATTGATTGATTGAAAATTCATGGCAATCGTATGAATTTCTCGGTTTAAAAAATCATATTGACTATTAAATCCGCGGAATTTTAATGCTAGCTCGAAACATACGGGGAATATAACCGAAGCAAAATGATGATCATTTTAGCAGAACGCGCTTTGGATGCAAAACCTCATCAAAACGCAGAATAGACAGAAATTTGCGTGCACTGTTCAATTTCGTATGCACACGTAATAATGTTTCTAGAGTATAGATGATCAAATTACATGCGATCGTTCAGTTATATAAAATAACTGAGCGCAGTAATATATTGTAAAAATATCAATAATTCTGATTAATGAATGAATGGAATCGAATCTTGGATTTTTTATTTCACGATTCTTGACCACATGACTAAATTTGGGGATTTTACTTAATTATTAACGATAGCAAAAAATGTTTCATATGAAAGTTGTAAGTTTTGATTATGTCTACAACTTTTGTTTTAAACATTTCTCGCTTTTCGCGAAAATTTCTTTTTTCTCAAAATTTGGAAAAATGCTTCAAGTTGTAAATATCTTGAATCTTATCTTGAAGACTTCAGGCGTAACCGAGAATTCTGATCATCGCTTGGCACCGTTTAAAAATAAATTTTTGTATAATTTCTTTGAACGTTTCTCATTGTATAATTAGGTGAACGATTATCACTGCGAGTTTCATTTCATACGTTCCCGATTTTGTTCAGCGGAATAGGAAATGGTATAAAAGTGGGAGAAAGCAATTCGGCGGGTATCGCTTTGGTTTGCTTTACAATTCAAAGAGAGTTCGGGAACTCTCCCTTTAAGTATTCAGGATGCGAAATCGTCGTGGGAACGCGGCAGTAGACGATGGCGAGCTAGTTCTTTTTATTCTCCGCTTTCGTCGCGTAGTACCACCGAAGATTATGTCACGAACGGCCCATCGTAATTGAAATCCACGCTTAGAATGCAGACGAGCCTTATCCCCGGTTTTGTCAGTGGCGCAAGAATTGCGTTTGTGTTCGTGCCTCGGCTTCCGATTTTCAAATTTCTTTTTAATTATCTGTATTAATTCTATAAACGAGCCTAGCCAAGAATGCTATATTTCAATCGATATACAAGATTTACTTTTTTTTATTAATTTTTCAAAATTAATATTTGTAATGAAATGATATTTTTAATATCGTTCAATAGTTTATTTTTAAATAGCGTGCAAACGCGAGCTCGGATGAATTCGTATAATTGAAAACTTACCCATGGGACGAGGAACTCCAGGAGCCCGAAGAAACCAGATCACGATTTCGTTGCTTCAGTTCAATAAGTCTATAGATTGAACGGCGGCTCTTCATTCTCGGTGGGAAGGACGAAACCCGGCTGGAAACAAAGGCAGAGGAAAAAGAATCAGCAAAAAGTGACTTTTACGAAATTGTTCTTGTCATAACTTAATTGCATTTGCATTTTAAAGCCGGCTTCCCCGGTCTACCCTGCCGCCGTGTTATCTCCCTTGTCCTGTTTTAGTAGTCAGTCTAAGTCCCAGAAAACTCGTCGGCAAAGCTTATGTTTTTCCTACAGCTACGTTACACTGAGAAATTACGTCGTGGAAATCCTTGACACTACTTTGTGGTTTGAAGCTTCGACCTGATTTCCACTCTTTACAAGTGTCTGTAGTTTAAATTAGAGTCTCGCTTTAAATACAAGACGTATCTTGTATTACGACTGGTTTTACGCATTCGACAAAAAATCTATTCAATGTGCAAGAATATTTAAAATATAATAAAATGAAATCAACTATTATTACAGAAATGCGAATTATTGTAAATTTTATTTTCCCTAAAAGTCCGCAGCCAGTCGGTCGATTTAACAATTAATTATTCCGAAGACACCCAGGGGGTAAGAAATGAGAAAGAGCATCGATTCGGTCCATTAGGAAAAATTAGCATACGCTCGCGTTGCCGCGGGCAATGATACGGAAGCGGGAATTATTTTCTCTAATCCAATTAGGGGCAACGATAAAGGCTCACGCTCTAGTTGGTGTCCGGGGCCGGGCAATCGGTCTTCATTAGCCCGGGGCCAACTTTTCCTCGAGCTTAGCTGAAATTAAGCTCGCGTGCTCCGCGCTAATCGCGCGATAGCGGATCGCTTTGGACAGAGGATCCCTTCTCCACCCCCTCCGGGTCGCGACCCATCGAAAATCGTTTTTGTCGCTCCCGGTATTACTGTTCCCGTTAATCCCCGAACGATGGGAACCAACTTCGAATAGGGTGCACGGGGATTTTCGAACCGGTTAGATTGATGCACTGTTGCTAGACTCAGCTTATAGTTTATCGTCCCTGTTAGCTCAAACCCGAACCTTCCGAGTTTCTACTTTTTTCTAATACTTCTGTTCTCTGTTTTATTTCCAGTTTGTCAATAATCTTTCAAATGAACGTAAGATAAATATAGATTCTTAGATTTTATAAAATCAAAATCCGCTTCCCGAGACTTTATAGTGAAATCAATAAATAATTATATTTAGCATTTCGACGGACGAGATTATTTTTCTGTAGAACCTCGGAGTTACTCGGTCTATTTCACAAAGGAAATTGCGTGGATATCGATGCACGTCCGATCTCGTCCGCTTCCTGGCGCACGTCACCCGCCTTGGGGACGCGACGAATGATCGAGGAGCGCGTCGAAACTTTTCAAATCGACGACGACGCGACGCTCGAATAAACGTTGAATTTTAGTTATCTGCCGTGGCCCACCGGCCGTGGAAACGTTCCGCAGACTAAATCGGCATTCCTATCGACGTTTAATTTCCCCTCGGCCAGGGGAACGCGTAAATTCTCCGCGGAGGATACGTCGGACGTTACTTCTCCGGACGGTACGAGAAAATAATCGCAACCTATCTATCAGTATAAATATTTGACGTGCGAAATACGTATTTCAAATACTGCCTAATATCGGAGATTTTTATTTGAAACTTCGCCGAATCAAATATTTTCGTTTTAACGATCTCAACTACAAATGTTTGATTCCAATAATCTGAGATAAAATAAAATTCTTTAACCCTTGCAAGTTCCTCGATAAAATATTATTTGAAGGACTTATCGTGTAAAATAAAATATTCCATAGACTATGGATTTTATGCGTCTATGCAAGAATATAAAATTTCAATAAGTAAAAATGTACAGAATATC
>NW_017178484.1:11262-14607 GCF_001652005.2 Ceratina calcarata
GGAAATGCGTTTTTCTAAAGTACATAAACTTTTGGGATTTACTGTATAGCCAATACATTTTTGAAGCTGAATCGGTGCCGGCTGTACTGACTGTTAATCACTGTGCGGCTCGGTAGTATTTATAAATACATTTGATTATCTCGATGGAAGAAGAACAAGGAACGAATGAAGGGAAGAACGTTTTCATGGGGAATAAGAGAATAATTCAGAACTGGCTGGTCCTGATGCTGCCGCAAACGCGAATGCATAAATTTCATGAGCGACTGGCTCGAATAAATTGGCCGACCCACTGAACGAAACAGTTCACTGAACACGAATAATTATATTTAACTAACATACAGGCTGCGTCGCCATAAATTAATATCTCGAGCCCACGCGTCGTCTGTGCTAATTTTATATAAAACGAGTCAGCATTTTTAATATCAAACGATATCAAATAAGTCTTACAATGAAATGTTTACGTGGAACTTTTCAAATGAATGTAGTTTGCATAAAAATCTGCAGTCTACTGATAAATGTAAGTACGATGAAAATGAGAAATGGAACCGGGATGAAATTTACGTCTCGTTCCAGGGGGATCAAAACAGCGTGTAACAAGAGTCTCTTTATTAATAATAGAAATTTCGCAGCGACTGTTTTTCTCCTTTTAAGCGGAGGCACGGGAGCGAAAGTATGTCGAGCACGTCGCGTACTCTAAAAACACCGCAACGATTATTTTCACTTTTATTTCGTGTCCCCGGTCGCGGGAAACAATTCCTTTAAACGATGTTTAAAAAAAAAAGAGAGAGAGAGAGGTATCCTCTCCCTCGCTTAATAATTAATAAACCTCCGCGAATAAATCTGGAAGTTTTTTCTCCCGGTGCCACTGGCATGCGAAAGCGTGTACTACACGGAAAGAGAAAAACAAACAAGTCACGCTATTTGCGCGGCTAAGAATTGTATTAAAAAGCGTCCCTGTAATTAAGATATTTCTGTGGCCCGGAATATTTTGGTCGCTTTGCTTTAAAAAAAATAAAACCAACGCTACCGTGCATAATGCATTCACACACGTGTGCACGTCTGTATTAGGGGACACGTTCTACACAGGCTGTTCCATGGGAGCTGAACGAATGCCTTTCTGCCTTTTAACGACTGCCCTCCGGCCAATTACCGTTTACCTAAGACTGCCTAATTCTGTTCTACCCGAGACGTCAATCTGTCGGTGAATAATAAAGAAATATAATTGCCGATTAACTGTTCGATTTTGTCGAGAAGCGAGGATGAATTTCAAATTTAATGAATTCGTAGAAAATGTGTTTCGATGAAATTATTAAGTAAGAAATCGTCGGTGCTTTAGAAACTTCCTGTGGAACAGCCTGTACGCGCGGAGGAGGACTGAAAACGAGTATTGCGACTCTTCTTGTAATCTCCGAGGTGGAGGGGCGGCCGGGGTTGGGCGGAGAAATTTGCATCGCGAGACAATAGCGATGCTAGAAGTTCCCGTGTACTTTCCGTTTGCGTACACGGCCAAAAAGTAGGCCGTCCGGCAAAAATGAATAGTTCCTTTGTCATTCAAATGCGATCGTTTCCAGTTCTACTATCTCTCTTTTTTTTTTTGTCAGAACTGCGTGCACGGTTAGAAAAAAATTGCGCCACGCTATCGTAAATAATAGTTAGGATGATTTAAAGCTTTTTGATGCATGCGACGTATCTTATGAAATCAGGTTTGTTGTGCTTTTAAATGACACGTGAAATGAAATACGTATTTTAGAAAATATTCTGTTCGTTAAAATTATAATGATTAAAAGGACATGATTCAGAGAACTCGTCGTTTGTTATCGGCAATCTTATCAATTGAATTCGACGGCTGGCAATTTTTCTAAAGTGGTTTACCGATCCATCGTGTCTCGCGACGAATCGATATATCCATTTCCTAAACGCGGACGTATCTATCAATCGGTGGGAACCTCTTCGGGAGCTAAACATTCGTCAACACTTTACACGGAATAAATCAGGCGAATCTCCAAAGCGAGCGACTTATTCCCAAGTTGTGTCTCTTTCTCGAGCGACAAATTAATTTCGCATTTATAGCAGAATTGAATCTGAAATTAATCTGAATTTCAATCGATCGACGATAACGATTTTTTATCAGCTGGCATAAGAAATATATCGGGTGTCCACAGAATTTCGAGTATAGTTGCTCGTTTTTTGGACTTAGTCAAAGCCGAGAAATTTCTTTGAAGTATGTCTTATTTATGGAAAACGGGTTACGTAGGAGGAACGGCTTTAGAACGTTCACTATTTGCGACACTTGAAGCAGACGCGTCGTTCCCCTCGTCGACTTTGCATCCGTTGACGACATTCTCTTTACGATGACCCGAGCCACGCGTCTGAATTTTTCAACGTTACCCGCGTTCGTACCTGCCGTCCTCCAGAAACCGTTGGAAAAATCATATGTCCTTCATGTATTTTACAGAGTGCAATCTTGTCGCGCGTAAAGAACATTTTTGAATTCGTTCATGAATGTGAATTAGACGCGATTGAAAATTCCTTACCTCTTCCAACATTTCTCGTTCATTCGTTATTCTTTTAATAAAATATCATACAATAAACGTAAATCATAATCTATAATGAAAATCGTCTGAAGGATCTACTAAACAAGTCGTAACAATTCTTGTAATAATGCACGAGGAGAAGAAAATTCGCAACGATTATGGGAATAAATAAGGAAGATTGGCTCGGTTATAAAACGTGAACAGTGAAACGGTAAGCTCGCATGAAATCTCATTAGCAATTTTCATTCTTCCATTAAATAAATTATACGGCAGCGCGTTAATTTTCGATGCTTATTAATCCTGATAGTCGATTCGCAAACATCTGTCGTACGCAAATGCATACGCAACAGCGGAACGTAATTCATTGCAGCTTGTCGATATTTTTCGATCTTACACAGTTATTCCCTTCGGTGTTCGGCTCGCCAAATACGGGACGGCCAAATGGACAATTATGGCGTATGATTATTTCCACCGATGTTTAATAACAGGTAATTCGAATGATCGCGCTCCTTTTCTCTTATTTCCTCAACGAAATTATATCGGCCACTGTATAATTAATAAATTTGCATTTCGAGCAGCTGCAAACGTTTCATTAAACATGATACGGAATCGCTATAATGCACTTCTTTCGAAAAAACGATCATCCATAAAGTAATTAAGGAATTACGAAAATAATTCGATGCAGGACATTTTAAAAATCGTTTAAATTATTCGCTGCTAGACAAGAGTTGCATCACAGATTTCCAAATCATTGTAATAAATGTCCCAATATCATAATTTCCATTTTCTGATTTATTAAATATAAATTGAT
>NW_017178484.1:16222-18592 GCF_001652005.2 Ceratina calcarata
TCCTGCGTATGAAAATCGAGTTAGATATCGACACGAGTGATATACACGATTAGAAATCGTTGTTTCCCAGAATCCCACTTAAATTCAATCGAACCGTGTCCCCCAGAGAGCGAGGAAGAATAATACTTCTGGGGAGATGCATTTGTATTCCATGCCAGCACGCACCACTTTAAACAGCCCTCGGTCCATCCCCCCTTTCTGTACAAACCTCCCGAAAGCGAAATCGGTATTGATCGGGCGAGGGGGATGAAATTTCAGCCCAATTTGTGAATCGCGAAAGTATGCTTAAGTAATGAGAGTAAACGAATACACCGAATAAGAGTAACGAGAAAATCTGCATTTTATTTCCAGACCTTCCCTATTTATTTTCCAATCGATTTCACATATTTTCCATCAGCAGATTTTAGATTATTTTCAGTGTCTGTTTACTGTAATACTTGAATCAACCCTTAAGGTATGTACGAAGGTATTTGTCGAAATAATTTTAGCTGAGAAGAGTTTGAAACAGCAAAATGAATTTGTCTTCGGCTTCTATACGGACACAAACGGGTTAGGAAAGAAGACACAAGAAGGAATTGTCAGAGGGTACCGAGGAACTGAATAAGTAAAAGCGAGACGGAAGCTCGGGAAGAAAAGAGGACGGTCGAGGGAGGGACGTGTTCCAACGATTCCCTCCGCTTGACACTTTCAGCTGTTGAAAGAGCTAGTTCGGTGTGTGGCAGAGAGGAAGGCAGGCACTGCCGTGCCTCGCCGATGGCAACGTAGCGAGAAATTACGTTTCCGCAGCTGGCACCGCAGACATTCCTACGACTCGTTTCTCGCCTCGTCTTTTACCGTCGCCACGGCTTGCGCTGCCCGCAGGAATCCGCCCCGAGCGTCGTCCCATTTTCAAATCTTTCGCCCGCATTCTAGGCAACGCGTTGCGGTCTCTCGTCCTGTGATATTCCGCCCCGCGGGGGATTTGTTTCGACCATATTTCTTGATTAGAAAACGGAATCTGTTGCTCCTATTCGAAATGCTCCATGGAATTCAGCGTAATTCGTTATTTTCTGTACGAAATTATTAAACGCTCGAGCAATTGTTTTATTATTTTATTTATGCAAATTGAAACTAAGAATTTTATTATTACAACATATTTTTACAGGGCTGGTATATATTTTTATTAATTATCAATTTAGGGGTTGATTAAGTTGTAGGGTCAGAGGGGAAAGAAATTTGTGCTACCGTGCAAACTATGACGTTGCGGTGGTTCAGGACTACGGCAGGGGCTTATGTGCTTATGGAGTGTTGGCTAAGTGACTGTAGTTTGATTGCTTCCTGCGTGTTTGTTGCTAGAGCACAAACTTAAGATTAGAGACTGAGAACTTGATATTTCGTGAACTTCAGTTTAGCGAAGGCTGCTTATTAACCCGTCTTATGTTAAATAGCATTACAACAAGTTCTCCGAAAATTCTAATCAATATCGGTCTTGCTCTGTGTACGACAATTAATACTCATATTATTTTCTCTCTACAACGAATAGAACCTTCCGACATGATAAATTATACGTAACTCTATGCATGGAGAATTTAAACAAAAATAGTGAAACTATATTTCATCCTTTTACACTTTAACCTTATTCTTGCCACGCGTTTAGGTATTATAAATTATTCCGACTCCCGCGGGAACTTCTGAAAAGAACACAGACCCGATTCGGTATGTATCATAAACTCGGTTCGGTCCTCGGCAAAAACACGGCCCGCGATGTCTCGTGATAAAACAGTACGTCTCCGAAGCCAGTCGCGTAGCTAAAATAATTCAGAGACGCGAGGCGTCGCCTGATGGATAGGGAGGACGAGGGCGGCGACCGGGAGAGGGTGATACATTCGTAAATAAGCGAGCAGCAGAGGTTTAACCAAGTGCTCGTAAATATTTTCCTCGTGCGTGTGCATACTGAAATCCCGTAACGACTCGCATGCACGTGAAACATTCCCGCCGTTTGTTGTTTTTTCTTTCCTCCTACTCCTACTCCTCCTCCTCCTCTCACACGAGCGTCGCGACGCTCTTTATCGTCACGAGTTTCGAGCTCTTATTTGCCGAAAATAAAATACTCCTACAGAAATTTTGGCTAGGGAAACGTGCAACTGCATTCCCGACGCGTTACGTGCAGACAAAAGTAATAGAGAATTTGTACCGTTCGTGTCGTAACATTTATGTATCGCGCGACGTCAATAAGAATAATTAATTATTGTTTCTCAGGCGATTTATACGACGGTCGTTATTAAGGCACTTCTTTTTGACATCTTGGGAAACAGCGTATAATTTGATTGCCTTTAGTTATTTTTGTACGAAAAAATTATTTTACGCAATTCATTTATAGGCAAATACATC
>NW_017178484.1:19012-21816 GCF_001652005.2 Ceratina calcarata
CACTAGTAAAGCCCTTTAAGATGATTCATTTCTTAATAGTTAACACGTACACGTAACTTTTTTCGTTTTCGTAACGCAAAAAAAAAAATTAATAGTAACACGATAGAATTAACACGTTCACTGCCGCGCGTGTTTCCAATGAAATATCCTTCAGGCCACGAGTGCCGCCTCACCAAGCGAATTTGCAATAACAATTTCGCGTTTCGTTTGTTTGCATGATAATATCATGTTTGGTAATTTGTTTCTATTATTAAATTCCTGAGGTCCTCATTTATTACCTCGCGACTCCACGCGATCAGTTTGAAGAAATTTTTCTGTCACCCGAATATGGGCAGTGAACGTGTTAATAAACGGTTTGTTATATTAAATCCCTCTGTGATGCTGGACTTTGTTATATTTTCAATTTCGTGCCGGATTCCAATCAGCCGACTGACACAACAAATTAACTCGTAACTTTTTTGTTGCCACGTTTCGCGATACGGGAATCAAAAGAAGCAGGGAACGTGAACAAAGAACGGTACGAACTATCAGTATCGATTGTGCGCGCGTCCACTGACAAAGAACGTATCCAATGGCATTTGTTCGCGACGTCAAACGTCTACCTCTTCCTGTCGATGTTCGTCATTTGTAACGCGAGAGTTCAAGAAACGTGTACTTTTTTCCAGCACGCTGCCCGATAATACAGTCGTCACCGACGACCAAAGAGGAGAAAGGGTTGTTGGATGGAATGAAAGAGGTATCGTTGGTATCGGCGTAGCCGGTTGAACGCAGAGGGTGTATTTGGCACAGTTTCAGGCGATCCTCGACGAGATAAACGGAACGGTGAAGTGAGAGCAAAAGTGCGATCGATAGGGTGCGTGCGGAGGGAGTAGCCGGAGTCGTAAAAGCGAATTTATTTTGAATACTCGGCGAACGAGAGAAGCTGCTATCTAACGCCGTTGTCTCTCTCACGAGCCGGTTCACGTCCAACGTACTTCGGCGACTATTACGGAACACTTGATCGTTATGTATGCCGGATGTATTTGCATACGGCGGAAGTGCTCTTCTAATTCGAAAAAGAACGACTCGTACACACGTCGCAAGTACGATTAAGAGGTCACCGAGACTCGAGTTCCGATAAAAGAATTTCTTGCCACAACCGCGTTCTCTATTTTATCAATTCATGGTTGGCAACTAAATAGTTGCGGATTTTGTCTCCTTATTTAAAATTCGCAATCACTTAGTTGCCAACCTGATATTACGAAGTCAGTATTTATACAAATGGCAACTGGATCTGTCTTTCGCGCGAGCGAACGATACAAAAAACGGTGACGGCGTAAGCCTGAGGCACGTTTCATTACGTCCCGTCGAACAATCGGGGCACGTTGTTTACAGCGCGGAAACGGTAGCCTCGAATTTCCTTGAATAACGCGAATGAAATCGACGCGGCTCTCCCCGTTCCTTTTCCCATTGTCACACACGTGCCCATTGTCCACGTTTATGGAAATGTCCGACGATCGAATCAAGCGCCGTTAACGGTCATAAAATTGCACGTAAACAACGCTCCCTTTGTCCCCGGGAAACTTTTTTCCGGCCCGTTGTCCTTTGTACACCAGCCGTGAATCGCAAACTAAGGCGCCGATACGAATTGCTCCGCTGTTTCGTTTTAATCACGTAAAAGTTAAAGAGAACTTTCAGACATTTTGAATAGTAATGAAAATTGCATAGAAATTAACTATGCGACGTTTTCTTTAACTCTCATACTTTGAGTCAGTCTAGTGATCATAAATCTTGTGTCCAACGAGAATATGCAAAGTTTGCTATAACTATAAACGACCCGAATTTCTCCGAGCTAAATGATAAAAATTCTGGAGATGTTCATATAATACGTCTGACATTTATAAATGAAACCAAAGATTCGTTCGCGAGATGATTGAGTAGAAGATTCCATTGAGACCGGCTGCACGTTAATTGACTCGTACTACTGGCTTCGGGAGTCGGAATTAAAACACAGGTACAAATGATGAAACGGTTATTCGACCGACGATTAAAATGAACATTTCGCGGACCGCGGTTTCTCTTTAAGCCACTTAAAACGTAATTACGCGGCATCCAGATATAATTGCGTACAGCTCCGTCGAGGCCACGTTAAATCTCGCTCTCAGGGTGGAGGGACAATGCACCTACCCGAGGCCGAGCGTTTGCGGTCACGGCACGTGTTGCACGCGTTCCGTTTGAAAAATCTCTTTGCAATCAAAGAGAAAGGGCTGATTCTTTATGCTTACTGTTCAACGTCCTCGAGAGATTCGCAAACGAATTTTATCCGACAAGAAGAAGAGCTCGCGTTCTTCTCGTTTGCATGTTTCAACCACTGAGAAGGCTGNGTGGCAGAGATAAGAATGTTGTAAATGTTTACGTGTATTTTATTAATTAATACTTGATTTTAATTACGTAATTAATACGCGAGTATCAAACATTTGAGTTGGACGTTGCCAACTTTGCGAATCGTAAGCGGATGATATCCAAGTATCTCTATAAAGTGAATCTGTATCCACGGCTTAAATTAAATCGGACAGTTCCATTTCCTGATTAATCCAAACTTGTTTTCACGCGATTTCCTCGCCCATAAAGATCCGAAATGGACAGGCATAAATGTAATCAAGCAAATCGAAAATCCTCATCGCCCGCTTGAATAATTTCACATGATCATTCAGCTTTACTTAATTGCCAGACCTATCAATTTTCATTCAATATTAACAGATTATTTATTATTGTTAAAAATCTGCCAGCCGGAGGGCGAACAAAAATTACCGCATAATAAATTG
>NW_017178484.1:21960-22842 GCF_001652005.2 Ceratina calcarata
CATTACTTCAGATATTGTAATTCGATAAAAAATCGTGGAGTAAATGATTGTTCATTCTCCATTTTTGTTACAAAGTCGCGTTGGCTTTAAATCACGCGTGATGGGGGGGTGTGCGATGCTCCTCGGTATCGCTCGATGGAATCAAAATTGTTAACGAAAGAGGGACCGAATTGAATTATTCCTCGTTTCCCAATGACGTTCTTCGCATTCGGTCGGAATTAAATTCAATCAAATATAAAATACCTCGTAAATCAACAGGCGCGCGGTTCTCGTTAAATTCAATTTATACATACGCGTATTAAAAAAGAGGAAAAAAAGTGACGCAGAAAGGAGCTAAAGATAAAATACATTTTTAACGTATATCTTTTAACATGTTAACGTAACGCAGCAAACGTTGCATTAATAATTACATTTGCAAAAATGTATATTAATTATCTGAATTTCGAGTAGAAATTTAAGTTGGATCGCTGCGAAATACGAAATAAAATTTATTCACGGGCGTTGCATTATCAGGTGAAGAAGGAAAAAATCAGAGTTGACGTAATTTTCGGTGATCTGGTTTCGTTCCGGCGAGAGGGAATACGAAATCGTCCTGCAATTTGCGTATCGATACCAAATTGCAGAAATTAAAGTGGCTGCCGTGGGTTATTGATACGTTTCGGTGACCCACTTTCTTCTGTCCGCCGTTTATTCGCCCCGTTTCTGCTATCGATTATCGTCCCGATAAATACATTTCCGTTCCGTAGGTCTTACACTATCGAAGTTAATTAGAAAACGATCGAGATCGACCCTTGAACTATAAAGACGGACCTCTCACGTCTTATCAAATGATAATTCTTAAGGATGTAAAAGTTTATGTACTTTAGAAAAACGCATTTTCTA
>NW_017178484.1:24049-24938 GCF_001652005.2 Ceratina calcarata
TGTAATGATTTGTACAATGAATCATCGGTTTCGACAAAATTGTATTTTAGAAATCAATTTTTTGCAAGTGATATAGACTGAGACAAGTGGAGTGCATGTATATGGTTTCTGGAAAAAAAGGGGATCGAGACTTTCTCCTCGAAAGTCTTCTGAATGAATTCGGTCAGCTCTTTATGTGTTCCGAAACTGCGCGAGCAATTAAATTTGTTGCTCGAATCGAGATTCCTCTCTGACTGGGATCGATGGGTTGCAGAAAGAAGGAAACGGTCAAATGGTAGAAAGGAGATTAAAGAGATAGTTGTATTGAAAGGATTAAAACGGCGGAGTAAAAGGATTGGTGAAATAATTGGAGCGAACGAGATTGTTAAGGGAATTATATTTCCAAGTCGCTGCTTTCATCTCGTAGGCATCGTATTATCAATTAAATAATTTATCAATCGAAATGTTTTCGAGTGAAATAAATGTTACGTCCCAAGAATGATATAATGTATCATAATTCAAACAGACTTTAAATGTTCCTCCTTTCTGGCCGCGTAGCCCGACTACGAAATATGAGTCCAGATAATACATTAGGAGCGACATAAAAAGAGATATATTTTGTGGAAAAACATATTTTCCCTAGAAAATCGCTTTGGACCCACGGCCCAATCGTTCCGTAGCAATTTTTACGTCACTGATATTACGCATTGCCTGACAAGATTTAAAGGCTCTTTGCAGAATTATTGAATGCTCTATACACATTTATACTCCATTACGTACAAAATTCATAGCTATCAAATTCCTTATATGATTTCCGATAAAAAAAAAAGGTTTAATAATAAATTATGTAATGATTTGTACAATGAATCATCGGTTTCGACAAAATTGTATTTTAGAAATCAATTTTTTG
>NW_017178485.1:0-682 GCF_001652005.2 Ceratina calcarata
ATACTAATAAAATCACTAACCTATAAATATATAAATACTTTTATGACACAAAGAGACATCGTATGAATTGAGAGATTTTTATTGAGGACAATTGAAATTGAACAATTTGGATTGTGCAAACAATGGGTCGGCTATCGATCAGAGACGGTGGCATTACAATATCAATCGGGAGGAGTAACTATTCTCAGGTTGATTGTACACAGTGTTACGATATCAATCAAAGATCCACAGCGCGTGTTGCTATATTGATTGCGCATTGTATTATTATAGTATCCGGCGGGCTAGTTCCCGAAACAATATTGTCGCGTTGATTGTATACAACCGCGGCGGCATTATGTTAGGAGTATCGATCCTAACCCCGGCCGGTGCCCTAAAACATTTTCCCTATTCGTTGTAAACTGTTCGTCGGACCGAGAAATTGGTTTCGTTGCCAATTGATTCGCTATTATACACCGGCATAATGCGGTGTCAATCAACATTCCAACACACACCTATTACGCTCGTTAACAATTGTCGATCGACAAAAATACCGGCAATTATGTGTGTACAAAGCTCATTTCAAATAGTCAAGTAATACACGAAATAATGAATGAACTGATACACGTATTTCAAGTCAATACGCTGTATAGGGTCCGCGTTCAGCCACACGACTCGAGCCGACACTCTATTGGCTAAGCGCGGC
>NW_017178486.1:0-683 GCF_001652005.2 Ceratina calcarata
ATATACTAAGTTTCAGTCTTTCTAGTGTTAAAAAAGTTTGCCCACCACTGGTCTAGCAGATACTCAGCGGATGGTCGACCCGGATTTTAGCGCTAGTCTGCGGAACGAGTCGGCGGGCCCTTCTGAAGCCCCAGTGCTTTTACATGGGATTCCCTGTACTTTCAAGTTTTTACTAAGATACTGTAGACTCCGCCGGGGCATCTCTCGNGTTCTAATACGAACAAAGAGTCATAAAACCCTTACCGGGTAAACCCTTAACGGTACCGTATCATAAAGAAAAACATTCTTGTACAAAGGAAAAACTTTCCCTCAGATGTTCAAGTACGCGCTTCAACAGTAATGTTATTTCATGAATTTCAAACTTTGGATACACTTATACTTTATATTCTTGCACATTATAAGTTCTACACATTGTCAGAAGAATATTGCGTATCTTTGAACAACAAATAACTAAGATGTGACCATGAAACTAAATAATTTGACTGATGGATAATTTGACTAATTCTTTGTGGAAAATGCTGTGTCAGATTCCAATCATTGTGACGTAATTACGATTCATTTTAGTCAGACGAATTACTACAAATAAATTGTTAAGCAAATACATGAAAGTTCATTTAATTAACTAAATTCATTAAATCGCTAATAATAAACGCAGAAAAAGTAGTCAGCACAGAGTATAACAT
>NW_017178487.1:0-682 GCF_001652005.2 Ceratina calcarata
TACTTGCTCGTGATCTGCTATCTTGATAGCAGTATTAGTGTCTAATTCCTCACAAACAATACTTTCAGTGTCAGGATCAATGATTATTACTGAAGGAGTTTCCTCAATTTGAGATTCTAAATTTACTAACACTGTTGACGCTTGCGAAATTGGCGAATAGCATGATCTCTCGGGGTGGTTAGTTATCCTGGGTAATTCCGAGTAATTTAATTGATCCTTCAATTGTTGTACTAATTGTTTGCGGAGTTTCCTGGCTTTATATTTAACTCCGGCGCGACGAGTTTTCTTGTTTAATCTGCGTTTCCGCGTTCGTCCTTAGTGCACGTTGATCTGGCGTTTTAAGACCAGTTAATATAATTGTACTTTATTTTGCTTTTAAATTTCGATAAATATCCTTACCGGGATAGCGTCCATCTTTTCGTCCGGGAGCACCCCTTGGGATGCTCGCCTGGATTTTCTTAACTGGGTGGAATTGGCGGGAGCGCCTTGCAAGATGCTCGCCGGCTTCTTCTTCCCTTGATTAACGGGAGCGCCTCACAAGCCGCTCGACCAGTTAACCCCCTACTTATAGCTAGAAGGTGAACGATATTCTTTTAAAGGATATTTTATATATTAAATAAATGTATATGAAAAGAAACAACTAATATGGTAACAAGAACGTGCAATATTTAAGGATCTATTC
>NW_017178488.1:0-682 GCF_001652005.2 Ceratina calcarata
CTACCAGGACTGTTGTCGTTTGTGTGAAAAAGGTACCATTATTATTATTGACGGAGATTACCATTATCGATTTGCGAGTCAGTCAATCGGTAGAAATAAAATTGAAACGGAAATCAGGACTATGAAGACATGACTCACTGATCAAACAATATTACAAATTGACCGAACACGAGTCCAAAGAACTAGGCGAATAAGTGAGCTGATATTAACCAAAGTCTATACAACTTTCACAGAATACAGAAATGCGTCATCTGACAAGGAGCCAGATACACGATTTGTATATTATAAAGAACGAACGAATGAAGAGGGTCAAACAGGAATCAAGGAAAGAAAACGAAATAGCGGGAACCAGAGAGAGGACACGAACATAAGATGGAAAGGACAATCCATTATATAAAGCATACCGTAAATCTGGAGGCAACGAGTGCATACCAAGAAGGGATAAAACCAGGCGGAAGGGGCCGTTTTGGCCAATGCCAACGCTCTAGACGATGTTCGTTGCATGTCACAGCATAGAACGGAGAGGATAGCTGGAGAATAGGTAAAAAGGTAGGAGCGCGAGCGCGGAGCAATAATTTGTGCGAATTAATCCTCGACATCGGAGCGCTTTTCTGTTTTACGTGCGTCTAGAAAACTTTGAAATTTCCGCGATGAACCGTCAGTTTGTTAGAAACGAGTTCGA
>NW_017178489.1:0-682 GCF_001652005.2 Ceratina calcarata
CTGTCTATTAAATACAGTACAGTAATTATCTTACAAGCTAGACTAAAAATATTGATAGAGGTTTATGTAGCTTTGGATTTAGTTTGTCTTTCCTACTGGGAGCTTCAGTCAAGTGTATTTTACCATTTAAGGATTAAATTGCCAACTTCAGTTTGTGGGGAACTAGTACAGCAACTAGATAAAATACGAAGGTGTTTGCATGTGTTATTTCCGTTCCAGAGAAGTGATCTTATCAGCCACTGTAAGATACTTGATATCCGGTGGTATCGTTCAATAAACGATTTGTGCGCTCGCACGTAGCAATATCCGATTTAATGGCGATAACTCGGCTTATAGATTTCCTCGTACTTTACATACGTCTGAAGGATATCGAAATTTCCCAGGAGAAACGAAATTAAAAGGCGTCCGTCACCGCGGATCCGTTCAATTATAGATCAGATCTTTCCTCCCGTCGTCGATTCACCGAATTCTCTTCGAATCGTTCATGTTTCATTTATTTCCAATATTCACAAATTGAATTACTCATCAATTATCGTTCCATTTATTTCCAATATTCACAAATTAAATTATTTATCAGTTATTCATAACGCGGAATTTCTTCGACTCATTCAGATCATTTGTACTTTTCAATTTATAAAATAAATAATGGGAATTAGCTAACCATCATGGCGACGCGAAGCCA
>NW_017178490.1:0-682 GCF_001652005.2 Ceratina calcarata
TCATATTACTTAAGATGTACAATAAAAAGTGTGCAAAAGTAAGATTTATAGGAAATGTAGACAATGTAGGCAGTTGCAAGTCACGTATAATTCAATGAAAAAACGCCAAAACTTTGTATTAGAATATTAGAAACTATGCGTTACAAATTCCTTATGACCGTGAAAAATAGGTCGAACAATTTTATAAACCTTACTTCTCTATAATTATCATAGATCTTACTGCTCATACAAACTTAATACATGTATTACCGTTTTATTTCAATCGAATCTAAAGAGAACAACTATAATAAATATTGGTTCATTTTTTATGTTACGTTCTTCATACTCAGAAATTTGTACTTCTATTCATTTCAAGCCCAATTATCTATCTTTGATCTGTTACTCAGTTTAAATTCATGAATAAACAGATACTAATCTTGTTTTGTTACTTTAAACAATTATGACTTTGTCTTGTTCCATCGAGTTTTCCATACATTAGAAGAACCTTCATTGGCACCATCAGTTTAATTTGAATTTAACTTTGTATTAATTGTCCTAAACCAAATAGATTACTATCTAATCCGAGGACCGAACAATGCGAGAGTCATTTAGACGGTATGAGTCACGTTCTATATAAACAGTCATATAATTGTGTTGGTTTTTTTTTCCATTAATATTATGGAGACGATTTCTAAGACTGTGA
>NW_017178491.1:0-682 GCF_001652005.2 Ceratina calcarata
CTAAAATTTCTGAACGTTGGTGTACATTATCACAGTTTTCATATGGCCAGTTAAAAATGTTGGAGATCAAAATCGAAATCGCAGATTCAACGTATTATCGAGGATAGTCGCTCTCGAACGGGAGAACCCATCGGACTTTCCTCTATCGATTCTTTCATAGCGGGAGTGGCGATAAACGCGTTTCGAAGCTGGCACGAGAATGCTTCACGTCACTCGTTTCGATCGCCACTCCAGTCGTCTTCGAGCTCAATAGAGAGCAGCGGCTTTATTTTCTACAAGTTCTGAGCGAACGGAATCCCGGCACGACATTATCGTGGTCGCGTTTTTCCGGTCGACAGGCAAATGGTTTGCCCGGAAGGCAGGGTACTAAGGCTTGTCACATCATCTCGATTCTTTAACCCTTCATTCTCGTTAAGTTTAACGTGTTCGAAGAATAAAGTCCGATGATAAAGAAATCGTAAGAAATTCGTAGAAATTTAAAAAAGTACTATGAACTGCGTCAACGTGCAAGACACGTGAGGGTATCATGAAGCAGGCACTTCCCCTCGAAGTTATGATTTGGACTTGAGGCTTGACCGTCCTCCCAGACGTACCTAGTCAGTTTGTTTTAAAGAACTATTTATTGATAAAGAACTGAAATTCCATAGCATTATAATGACATTTAATGATAGCAATAATAAAC
>NW_017178492.1:0-683 GCF_001652005.2 Ceratina calcarata
AGCTAGGACCGCCGGTCCTGCCGCTGCCGCTGCCGCATCCGCCGGTCCTGCCACGTCCGCCTATCCTGCCGCTGCCGCGTCTGCCGATCAAGCCGCTGCCGCATCCGTCGCTGCCACTTCCGGCAAGAGACGGCGTAAGTAAAAAAACTCTCCCCACTATACGTAAATGTAGATTACATAGCGTTAGACATCCCCACCTTAGCCACCGTGGCTCCAGGGAGCCACTTTTGCCCTTAGAGCATATACTACATGGAGGAAACACGCCTAGTTAAAAAGTGTAGATAACGGTGAAAGAGAGAGTAATAGTTTTGGGTACTCCTTCTCTCTGTCTAACAGTAGAGATAGAGGGGGAAGTCTCCGCCAATTATCCTAAACGGCGCGAAATCACGTGCGTACGCGAGAGAGAAAGGTAGTACCCAAACCATCATCTCTCTCTCTNCTTTTGCCCATGCCTGATGTAAACTAATAATTTGTAATTGGTTGTATTTCTTCAGATTTACGCGGAACGAGTGCCGGACGACAGAGGCGGATGTGGCGGCAGCGGCGCGCACCGTCCAACCGGGGCAATTACTATTACAATATGTTCATGATGTTGGGCCAGATGATGCGTACGGCACCGGCCCACTTTGCCTGGGGCCGGGGACGAGGCGCGGCACAAGGCGGCGGACGCGGTAGAAGAAGAC
>NW_017178493.1:0-6363 GCF_001652005.2 Ceratina calcarata
CTGCGGTTAATATCTATTTCAATTATATACCGGTTCCCAAATAAAATCCCACAGTTGTTTATTGAGATACTAAGCCCTTCTACTACGTTAAATAATTAGTTAAATAAACAATATCTTCAATTTCGTTAATATTAATATCAATATCTTCGTCAGTGTCTTCAACCTCTTCAATTTGCTTTGTTGGATCATTCAACAGATTGCACGCCAAATTAATTTTGGGCAATTAATTCAATTAGCTTTCGACACGAATGATTGTCAGCTAATGAGACTGTGATGCCCTGTTGATTCAACCCCTCGACATTGAATGCAGGACTTGGGGAATCACTCAAGTTTTGCAATTAAAGATCGACGTTTTGTGGAAAATAGAACTTTATTAGAAATTTACACAAGCTAAGTGAATGTAATTGAATGGAGATTACGACTGTCTAGGGATGAGAGGATAGGGCTATATAGAGGTTTCAGGAAAATGAACTGTGAATATCGAGGCAAAGTAGGAAAAGTGTGGAGGATGACAAGTCCGGACTGAGTAATGGTGATTTTGGTGACTGGCTATTGATTAGATTAGGGATGAGACAGCTTAATCAGATCAGATTGATAAATAATCTGCAGAGTTTGAATTAAACCATGAATGAATTTACTGAAAAAGACATAGATGTATATAACGCACATATAAATTGCTTTAAATTCGCAACGGTTTGCTTTCTACTACGCAAAATGGACCGATTAACCGTCCGCTTTCTTTGTCGCAACGAAACTGTACTACCCGTTTACTTCACACAGCACACCTGGTGTTATTCTTTTGTCTCAGTGTGCGTCCCTAATGTAAATATTTCTAAGAAATACTGCGTCTTGAAAGCGAACTTGCCAATGTAAAGAAACACTAATACTATATGTCAAATTACGTAGACGGACAAATCCAACAATAACAACACGAACGAATTGACCCTGCTATAGACACGACTGCTAGTCTCAGCTATCTTCGCGAATGAAAACTCGCGATGCGAATGATCTCGACGCGAACTCTCGACGTGGATGGTTGTCGTCGCTTGGGACACGAATGGTTGTCCTCAGTTAGTTATGTCTTTGTCCAAACCTAGGTTGTCCTTCGTTGGCCTGAAAACGATTTTTGGGGATAATTCGCCTGCTAATTGGTCCCTCTTTTTACTTATGGCGTTTCGGAGTTTTTTAAATTCCTCTTACAAGGAATTGAGGTGGGAATTAGTTTCCACAAACACATTGGCCTTCAATAGGAACGGACGAGCGCGGAAAACTCCTCCAGGTGGTCGCCTATGATGGACTGTTAAGCCGAATGATTGCTTCTTTTTAGTTTATGGCAAAGGTTATTGAGATATGAAGTAAAAAAGGTGAAATGGACGAAATATACAACTTGCTGTGAATGAAATGACGATGCTCAAAATGTTAGTTTAAATTCTCAAAAATAACCTTCCTGCACGTACTTGTCATAAACTATACCAATGAAGTCTCCACTTTTTAAACAATTGCTCCTTCGCACGGAACGGGCTTTTCAATACCGTCTATTTCGTTATGCTCGAAATCGATGTTTCTTCGAATAAACATTAAAACGCTTGTAGCTCATACTACGATAGACTTAAGTATGTACTTGACTGTGAACACACACGGGCACAAGACATTCTTAAGAACTGATTGTGAATCATGTTGGGAATTGACACGGGGACGGGAACAATAAATATAACTAACCATCATGGGGACGCGAGGCCAGGAATTAACACAGAATTATAGAGCGAATATATTTCTTTTAGAACAAAATGATTTCTTTCCGCAGTATTTGCGAATGGGATGGGAGTAATCCTTCCCAACGAAAGTTCATAGAAGGTGAAAGAGTGTAGCAGGTAGGCCACATTATTAAATGTGGGAAAAATTCTTCGGAAAAAAGCGATACTGTCTCCTTCAAGGCTGTTTGCTTGCAAACCTAAAACCTAAAACCTAAAACCTAAAAGAAAATCCTTCCGAAATTAATGGTGACGTATCGATAAATAAGAAAATTATGCAATGTAGTTGTTCGCGCAAAGCGGTCTGTGACATGACAATTTTTAAATGTCCAACTAACCTGGGCAGTATTTCTGGGTTAACTTGAATTATTAATCAAGAACGTGGTTTAAACAAACACAATATTTATTTCGAACATGAAATGCGTACAATATGTGGAGCACTGCTTTTTACTTCGATGCTCGTGGACGACTGCCTCCAAAAATCACCGTTCACAAAAGACTCTTAAAACAGCGTCGCAGCTCCTCAAGTGTGCGCGTCGCACATGGCCCCTAATCTAAACAGTGCAGCGATCGCCTCTTTATCATCTATTTGAAACTTACATCCTGTAGCTTAAATATTAACTTGACATTCTCCCCAGCCGGAAAAAGAAAATGCATAATCACAACACGTCTTGTCTTACGAGTAACATCTATCCATTACTTAAATATTCCAGAGTGGAAAACTGACTATAAGTTAAACGTTCCGGTTTCTTTGAAATTCGTCCACTTCTGGTTTTAATTTCTTGCAGTTCCTCATTCACCAAAGATACATTGTTTTCACTGGTGGGTACTCTTCCTTTTTCGCATACCATTCGTACTTCGTTCTCACTATTACAATCAGCACTCAATTCTAGTGGATAAAGGCGTTGAACTGGTCGTGTAATTTCACCTGTCGCTGTAATTAGTCGCGCTACGCGTACATGGCCATCTTTTCCGATGAATAATTGCTTGATCTTAGCTAAAGGCCAATCTAAACGTTTTGCATTGTCGTTGCCTATTAGCACTATATCACCAACTTTTAAATTCTTGAAATTTTCGCCCTTACATTTCTGATGTTTCAGCGCGCCTAGGTATTCATTTCGAAATCTTTGTCGTAAATCATGCTTTATCTTTTGTCTATATGAAAAACGCTTATTTAACTTAACTTTTTCTATTTTTTCTAAATCTAATACATGTAAGAGAATTCGAAAACGCATAGCAGAGTGGGGGTGACTGCGTCCAACGACGCAAGCCTTTTAAGGGTACGCAACTTGACAAAGACCCATAAAACGAACGAAGGACATACTGGCGATGGGGGAGGTCCTAGGACAACCGAAAGGTCTGGCCAAAGAGGAACTCTTGGTACAGCCGTCCTAGTATTGAGACGTTGTGAATAAATGCGATATTTGACGATTACCAAGTATTTTTGTTACGCCCACGAGTTTTTATTTAAACCGTTCGCCACCCTCTTCATTTTATAGTTAGATTTCCGTTTAATCTTACATACACCAATCTCTCTCACTTCATGTAAAAACATTGACGGAGTCAAAGGCATTATATCTTCCTGACTATCTGACAGGAAAGTTATCGGTCGCGAGTTTATGACAGCCTCGCAATCTGTTAACGTCGTCATCATTTCCTCGAAACGAAGGTACGTTTTCTTAAGTGTGCGCCTCAACAATCTTTTAAGCACACTAATGAGACGTTCCCAAAATCCTCCCCACCAAGGAGCTGATGGTGGATTAAATTTCCACTCTATCTGTTGTATTGCGACTGTCTTTGCGATCTTCTCATAATCTAATGCTCTTAATTGATTATTTAAACCAACAAAATTGGTACCATTATCGCTGTAAATGACGCTCGGTCTACCTCGTCTAGATATATGCCTTTGCAAAGCCATTAAAAATGTGGCGACATTCAAAGAACTAACCAATTCTAAATGAACTGCCGTATAAACAGCGCAAGTAAAAAGACATATCCACGCCTTTTGTCCGCCCTTCAAATAAATCGGCCCCGCAAAATCTACTCCTATTACCTCAAATATCAACGCATCCCTTACTCTATCGAGCGGTAACGGCGCGGTATGTGCACTAACTTGTTTAGCTTGATGTCTGCAACAATTCACGCAATTTTTTATTACTTTCCTAACGAGTTTTCGCCCTCCTAAAATCCAATACTTTTCTCTTAGTGCGTTCATCGTTATTACTTCTCCGGCATGATTAAGCTCTATATGTTTTTCTCTAATTAATAAATGCACCAAATAGTCATTGTTTGGCAAAATAATAGGACACCTAAAATTGAAATTGTCTTCTCTATACAAAAGCTTGGATTTTGTTCTGATAAGTCCTTGATCATCCATGAAAGGTGCACAAGCATTAATGCGTTCATCATCTAAAGTATAAAAATGTTTGCCTTGTATCATCTTCATTAACTTTATATTTGCATTGCAATACTCACCTGATGTCAAAAAATTTTCTTTTCTCTTCATTGTCGTACTTTTACAATTAAAAATAAATCTCATAATCCACCCCATGACACAAACTATTTGAGAATAACTGGAAAACTTATAAAATAAACTATCTTCCTCAACTGTAATATCTTTACTTTTAACGCTTAACAATGTGGTGTTCTGTACTAGAATCGACTTCTTTAACTCTGAATTGACCTCTTTTTCGTCAATACTTAAAATGTGTGCAGCAGGCCACTTTTCTTTACTTTCCTTAAGCCAATCTGGACCTTCCCACTACTTCGAAGTTAATAACTGATGAACCGTACAGCCTCTTGACGGTAAATCAGCAGGGTTCCGATGGCCAGGTATATGCCTCCACTGCCTGTAATCGGTCAATTGCCTAATTTCTTTGACTCTATTTGAGACAAAAACACTCCAATTATTCTCCCGCTGAATCCATGTAACTACCGCTGACGAATCTGTCCAATAATAAAGTTTTACATTTTTCACATCTAATGACTCTATGACTTGCGCTGCTAATCTTGCCCCAATCGTTGCAGCTAATAATTCCAGTCGCGGTATACTGGTGCGTGCATTCGTCTTACTTTTGACTGCAGGAGCGACTCGTGTTTTTGCTTGAACGAAATATACTTGTACGTCATGTTCTTGCTGGATTCTAATAAAAATGACCGTAGCATAAGCTAATTCACTCGCGTCAACAAAAATGTGCAAGCTGATCTCATCTGTCTCGTCTACCATTCCGATCATGCATCTAGGGATCTTAATTTGGTTTATATTCCTCAGTTCGTTAATCCATTGCATAAAACGTTTCTCTATATCGTCACTTAGTTCCTCGTCCCAAGATAACTTGGCCGCCCAAGCTTCCTGCAATAAAATCTTAGGTCCGAGTGCTATTGGACAAACAAAACCGAGGGGATCGAAAATACGGTGGGCTACCGATAGAATATTTCTTTTTGTCAACTTCTCAAAAACTAATTTCTCTAGATTAGCAATGTTTAGAGATAAAGTGTCAAGCTCCTTGTCCCACAACAATCCGAGCACATTGCTAAAGCCCTTGGCAACGCCGTCCTTCGTATATTCCCATCCGCGTAAATCAAATTTGCCTGACTCCATCACGGTTTTTGCATTGTTCATGAAAACATTCAATTCATCCACACTATTCACACTCGTCACGCAATTATCAACATAAAAACTTCTTTTAAGTTTTTTCGTATTATTATAAACTATCTCCGTAATCGAGTTCCCGCTAAACGAATTCAATACGCTCGATAAATGCAAATTGATTATTGCTCCTAGAATAAACGGACTACTACAAACACCAAATACCACTCTACAATGTCTATAAACTATAACTTTTCCTTCGTCGTCATACCAAAAAAATCTGAGAAAATCACGCTCCGCTGGATGTATACTTATCTATAAAAAAGGTCTTCTTATATCTGCAATTACACCCAGACATCCTTCCCTAAAGCGTAATAGTATGACGGTAACTAATTCGATCAAGTTAGGACCCTTTTCCAGGCAGCTGTTGAGTGACTGCGCGCACAATCACCTCACTTGAGTTATTGCGTAATTTAACTTTTAGTGTTTGCATAAAAGTACTCGGCACATTACACAATATAGCTAAACTACATTCTTTCTGTATATTAACGGCACTCAAAGAATTTTGCGGTTTCTCACTTTGCGTATCACTCCGACTTTCTTCTCTGCACATAATGTCAACGTAGCGACGCGCGCACTTCGTGCATTTGAGATACACCCGACAAAATCTCCTATCGTGACCAATTTTTAAACAATTGAAACACGCACGCTTTCTCTTTACAACCTCTTGTCTCTCTGCAAGGGACATAGTCTTTGCCTGAGTACACTTCGCACTGTCGTGATCACTCTTTTCACAAAATATGCAGACAACCTCTCTGCCCTTGTTAATTAAACTACGCGCACTTGGTATGTCTTTTCCTGTAGTCTGTGGCTTGGTTTTCTTAGAACGTTCTGTTTCACTTTCTTCTCTATGAAATACGCAACTCGTTTTGTACTTCTAACTCCAAAAATTTAACACTAGATTGCCTAAGGAAGTCATTTTGACTGCTTTTGGGCAAATGTACTAATAATAATGCATAAATT
>NW_017178493.1:6846-15135 GCF_001652005.2 Ceratina calcarata
CAATATAGGTATATACTAAATTTCAGTCTTTCTAGTGTTAATCAACTTTGTTAACCGTGTTCTTGAAGCATCTGAGGAACTCACGGACTCATTAAAATCATTGGTGCTATTCGATCGTTGCCATACTCTAAGCAATTCTTCTGGCAATGATGATTCCACCAACGGGAAAAGCATTGCCGCACACTTATCAGTCGCTACACCGAGTGTTTCTAATGCTCTCAAATATGACTCTATTTTATCATATAAACTCGAAAGCTGTACTTCTTTCTTCGACATGGCATTTTGAAGTACTAATTGCAAAAGCTCTCGCACGTACACTTCGATTTGGAGATCATCGCGACCGAATCTCTTCTTTAAGCCCTCGATTACCTTTTCATAGTTTTCTCCCGTCGGCGGATAACTCTTTACTAGCTCAGCAGCGCGTGAATCGGGCACCATTGCTTGAATCAGATATTGGAATTTATCCTCTCTCTCCATATTAGTGTTCTCATGTATCTTTTTAAATAAACTCCAAAACTGAAGCCACTCGCGTACATTACCACTGAACTTAACTAATTCGATTTTCGGCAAATTAAATGTCTTTCTCACTTCTGATGAAGTCGCACTCGTACTAGTGCTTGCATCCGCCTGAATTGCACTTTGAGTTCTATTATTTCTGGTAGCAATGCGACTGTCAAATTTATGCTTTGCCAGTAAGAACTTACTTTTATATGCGTCGTGTTCATCATACTCCTTTTGAATTGTGTCTTCTGTTACCTCGCCCTTAAACAGTTCGCCTATAATTTTCTCCGCAATAGTTTCCAAATCTTTATGCTTATCAGCCACCAAAGTGTAAGCCACCGTTAACTCCGCAGTTCCTGCTGTAATACTGTCCAACAGAGCATTCAAAGTGTTCAACACTTTTGTAAACGCTATACGTAAACTTGTCCTACTCCTCTTTAACTGCTCCATCGTTCTTGATTCACAAGCACTCTTCACTTAAAACTGTTAACCCGTTACTGACACCCAAATGTCCTGTCACGGTCGCCAATATTTTAAATGTCCAACTAATTTTAACTATTGCCAATATTTGGCAATATTTGGTCGCCAATATTTTAAATGTCCAACTATTTTAAATGTCCAGCAGTATTTCTGGGTTAACTTGAATTATTAATCAAGAACGTGGTTTAAACAAACACAATATTTATTTCGAACATGAAATGCGAACAATATGTGGAGCACTGCTTTTTACTTCGATGCTCGTGGACGACTGCCTCCAAAAATCATCGTTCACAAAGGACTCTTAAAACAGCGTCGCAGCTCCTCAAGTGTGTGCTTCGGACATGGCCCCTAATCTAAACAGTGCAGCGATCGCCTCTTTATCATCTATTTGAAACTTACATCCTGTAGCTTAAATATTAACTCGACAACAATCTTACTTTTCTGTAAAAAGAAACTTTACCTGCGAATAAATAATCAGATTTTTTAAAATGCAATGAGCACACTCTTGTTCTTTTAATAATGTTGCTGATTTTTAAAGCATTTTTCCAGCGAAGCGATGATAACTATGATGTGAATTTTTATTTGCTCTGCTCCCACAATTTTCCACTGCACAATAATCCCAGCTGGTACTTTTTTTACGTGATGTAAACTCGCCGACCTCCATCGCACTTATTTTATTAATAAAAAATACAAAGTTAACGAAAATTATTATGCCAAATGTTGGATTATTTAACTTTAAATAATCAATGTTATCAAAAATGATCCAGAGGACCTGGACCGGATGTCAAACATAAACAATGTTTGATGGTACGCAGAACCGATATCCCTTGTCGTTGGGTGACGGTTTGATTTAGGCTTCGTAATCGGTCGGTTAGTCTCCTGGAGCAATCTGGAGAGTAAAGACGGTCCTTGCTCTTAAGTGAAAAATAATAAAGTACAGAATTAAAGTTAATTCACTGCGTTTATATTTTATTTATCTACCCCATTTCCAATAGGCTATGGGCCCAGATCACATTGTGCATTAACTGTGTATTTTGTTAATAATTTAATTATTTAAAGAAATAAATTTTCGTGTTGTTACGTTGTTAAGGTGTTAAATCTAAGTGACAATGGATAAATCTAAAGACAGGAGAAATATACCACTGTTCAGCGGTATTAAGTACAATGCGTGGAAACATCGAATCAGAAATTTATTGAACGAACTAAATTTGCTAAAAGTGATTGACGGCGAACCCCCTGTTCCAGTGACCAGTAAATGGCGAAGAGCTGAACGAATGGCCAAATGTGTTGTAGTGGAGTATTTATCTGATACTTACCTTAAGTATGATACACCCGATGCTACAGCTAAGACAATTTTGAAAAGTTTAGATAATATTTATGAGAGAAAAAGTGCCGCCAGTGAAGTGTCAATTCGTAATCGGTTGAGCAGATTGAAAATGAAAAGTGATGCAAAATTAAAAGAACATTTTGAAAATTTTGATGAGTTGATAGCTGAGCTCGCAGCGGTTGGTGTCTCAGTAACAGAAATTCAGAAGATTTCGTATTTACTCGCCAGTCTTCCCAAAATATATGAAACTGTGTCAACAGTAATAGAGACAATGACCGAAGATGAAATTACTTTGGATTTTGTGAAAACAAGACTTTTAGATCATGAGACGAAAGTACAGAATGCAAGTGAAGATACGAGTGCGAAAGTCTTGCACATTGAAACTGAAATTCCTCGTGAAAATAATAGAAATTATTCAAGAAGTTATCGAGGCAGAGGTGGAAATCGCAGAGGTGGAAATCGAAGAGGCAGAGGTTCACATTCGGGCTCACATTTTCGTACTGGTTTTCATCCCTACAGAAATTACAAAAATTCACCTAGTGGAAAATGTCATCATTGTGGACGATACGGTCATAAAAAGATCGACTGTTACTATTTCAAGAGAAATCAAAAATACGAAGCTGAGAAGAACAAAAGGTGCCACACAGCTCAAACAGTACAAACGCAGGATAACGCCAGCAGATCAAGTTACGCCTTTATGACTGGAGAATATCAAAACTGTGAGAGTAATAAGTTAGTGTTTCTTCTGGACTCTGGAGCATCTGATCATCTAATTAATCAAGACGATATATTGACAAGTGTAATTAACTTAAACCCACCAATAAAAATTTCGATCGCGAAGAATGGAGTGTTTAATACCGCAGCAAAGAAAGGAACAATCAACTTGACGAGCGATAGAGGTTTTCCAATTGTACTCAAGGACGTCCTGTACTGTCCAGATGTGCCATGCAATTTATTATCGGTGACGAAAATGCAGAAGGCAGGAATGACTATCATCTTCAACGCAAATGGAGTACAGATAAGTAAAGATGGTAAAGTTCTAATGCAAGGTAAGCCCATGTATAATTTGACGGCTATTGAATTTGAATTACCAAAAAGAATAAATATCAGTAACTCTCAGGCAAATAATATCAATAGAAATAATTATGATTTGTGGCATAAGCGATTAGGTCATATCGGTAAAGCAAAATTTTTAGAGTTGAAAAATAAGCACATGGTTGATGATATCAGTTATCTTGAGAAGGTAATACCAAGCGACGATTTATGTGAGGCTTGTATAAACGGGAAACAAGCACGGTTACCATTTGAAAAATCAAAGAACAAAATTTATGTAACAAAGCCATTATTTATAATTCACACAGACGTATGCGGTCCAATCACTCCCACGACAATTGATAATAAAAATTATTATGTATCATTTATCGATGAATTTACGCACTATACGGTAACTTATTTAATTACATATAAATCTGAGGTTTTTGTTGTTTTTAAAGACTATGTTGCGAAGTGTGAAGCGCATTTTAATTCGAGAATTGTAAACCTGTATTGTGATAACGGTAGAGAATATTTATCGAACGAAATGAAAGAGTATTGCGTTAAGAAAGGTATCTTCGTGATGTCATTTCCACAAAGGTCTTTTCGTGATGTCATAATTTTTCTGAGTAGTATATTTACCCTTGAGATGATAGGAAAGTACTAACAAAATAAACAAATTTTGAAATTGATGCGCTTTAAGATTCAGTAAAAATGTTTGGGAAATTGGAGAAACGAAGTCGAAGAGTAATGTGAATCCGAAGCAGTATTATGTTCTATAAAACTGTTTCTAGCATCGGAGTAAATTAAACCATATGTTGCGAACATATGCCGCGCAAAACTTTTAATTTGGTGCACCGACCAGGTGACACTTAATTAACATGTAACCATCTTTACTCGTTTACTTAGTCATTTCATATTTCATCCTTTCCATCAAGCAAACCGAGTTGATCCGAACTAATTTCAAAAATATGTTCCAAAAAGGTTCGACGAAAATAAATGTACGTACATATGTATATTAATTTATGACTAATCTGCGTTGATAACAATTTGAGCAGTGAAGAGCTTTATTACTGAGAATGTACGGGGAGGGGGGGGGGCACTTTGGGGGAATTAAGGTCTGCCTCACCTAAGCCTTGGTACGTAGAAGGAACCTTGGGACGAGGTGAAATTTATTGCCAACTACTATTAATTATTCTCAGACTCCTATAAATTGCATTTTGGGCATATAAAGAACGTTCCGATTCTTGTTTTAATAGTTCATCCTAAGCCGTACGTGACATAGGGTATAAGTACGTGATACATATAAGGTAGACTTATTAAACCGAATTAAAATGATTGAAAAAGTTAATATTGAAAATTTCGGTATTATTCGACATACTGGTATTTCTAATTGAAGTAATAAATCGTAAAATGTTTACTTAATATGAATAAAAAAAGTATAGTATCAACATGCACTTACTATGAAACCTAGTTTTCGTACTACGTTCTGGTGTTTCATATACCATATCCCGGTTGTCAAACAGACATAATTACATTCGAAAATATAATTAACAGAGCTCGTACTCGTGTTTCATGAAGCTGAGTAAAAAGGCAGTTACAGGCGTCTATATTTGAAACGCATATTGGAATCCTTCCATAAATCGGGGTGTTGGATTGTTTATGAATATTGATAACAAAAATGAATCTTATGTTTATATTGCCGGGTCCTTGGTTGTAAGTTTATTTTCGAGTTGTTCCAGTACAAATTCTTATGCACAAAGTTAGAGTGAAGATTTGACTGTTGTTCTGGCTTTAGAAGGGCATTTTCTTATACTAGAAATTTTTGGGGCTGGTAGCTCAGTGGTAGAGACGTTCCTAGGAAATGGGTAATTTCCTAGATGGGAAAGGTGAGAGTGTAGGTCACGTGTGGCTCAGGTGGTTTTTAGGGTCTTAAGAAAGTCATAAATATTGCGGTTTTATGGTTTTGAGTTCTCTGGGCCTCAATGGTGGTAAATATTGCGGTTTTACAGCTTTGGGTTTTCTGGACTTGATCGGTGATGATCTGATACCGATCAAGTGGTCATAATCTTTGGGACAGAACGTCGCATTTTAGAAGATTGTAAAAGTTATGGGGATCCTTTTTCTGAATTAGGGAAAGAAAGGAAAGTCATTAAAGATAACAATTTAGGGGTTACTCGACAATATGAAACTCTACTCTTAGCAGAGCGTGTTTGTTCCCGACGTGCGGGAGGGGCTCAGGCGTGGGCAATAAAAAATCGGCGGATGAACGTTTCAACGTGGCTGTGATCAGCCACGAAAGCCGCGTGGTGTTAAGGGCTGGCATAGCTGCCCATGGGCCACTTTCGATTTCCACTCCCTCGGGTTAGTCCCGGTAAATGGAGTTGGCTGCGGGGCGAGGGAAGACTTGGGATCTTCCTTCGCGGACGCGTACGGCTATGAGTGAGGTGTTGGTTCAGGGAAACGTGTCGTCCAGATTGGCTGCCGTGATGAAGCACGGTGCCATTGCTCAGCGTCTGGGTTGTACGAACGCACGATCGGGAAAATTAAGGGTTGAACGGACGCACGATTGGGAAGATTAGTGGTTGAAGGAAACTGGTCGATAACGAGTCGCGAGCGAATCTTAGAGTACGTTTCAGTATGTAAACGCATTGCTCCTGGCGTAAGTTTTTCCCTCGAAGAGGTTTTTCTTACGTCGCGGGCAAAAGCCCGAGCGAATGCGGGAGCGGTGCGGGGCACCTCTATGCGAGAGGACAGGTAGGGTCGCGGAACGCGCGCGAGAGCGAGAATCGAGAGCGAGCGTCCTGCAGGCGTGCGTTGCGATGAGAAAAGACGCTCGCGAAAAAGAAAACACGAGAGTAATTGTAATTAGAAACGGTCATTGTGCGACGAGACACGAAGAGAGCGAGACGTGTGTTCATCAATCCTCTTTAAAGGAAGAATAATTAAAAGTGTTTTACGTTAATTCAAGTTTAGTTTTTTGATTTCATCCGAGCGCGAATCTGCTCAAGGAGCAGCCACATTTTTGGTGCCGAAACCCGGGAAGTTTTCAACCGGAATTCTCGCGTCGGAGCGTTAGTGCGGAGCGGGGCGTGTTTTTCCCTTTCAGCTTTTCATTAGTTGTTGATGGCGGAACGAGACGAGGGCTTATCGCCGGCCGGAGGTCGTCGATCAACGCGTGCACGGAAGCGGTCGTCTTTGGATCCGCTTACCGAGGTCCCAATACGGAAGTCGACGAGGACGAGGAAAGCGGCGAGAGGACTTGGCGATGCGCTGCCACCTACGGTAGGACGGAAACGATCGACGCATACAGCGGGACCAAGGAAGAAGCGGCCAACATCAGCCGAGGAGAGGACGACGACGCGAGGACGCCCGCGGACTCGACGTCAGGTGGTGCTTGCGAGCACACCGACACCCCCTGTTGCAAGGAAGTCGGTAGCGCGAGGTCGCGCGTCGACACGTCGTCCGGTGGTGCTTGCGAGCACGCCGACTTTCTCACCCGCAAGGAAATCAACAGCGCGAGGACGTGCGCCATCACGCCGTCCGCCAGGAACGAGAGCCTTCGAGTCTGCTCATCGCCAAAGAGAGGAGAGTTCGTGCGCGCCATCCCCAGCAGCGACTTCATCGTGGACGACAGAGCCGACACCACCGTTACATCCTGAAGGTTTGGGTAGAATGTTAAGTTCAGGTGCGAAGCGTCCCTACACCGGTAGGAAGGACTCGTTGTCGACCAAGCGCGGTCGTCTCGCGACAAGCAGAGAACGCGAAAATCGGAGCGGGAGTAGGTCGGGATCAGAGAGCGAGTTCGATTCACGTGACGGATTAGTAAACTCGGGAAGCGAAGAAGGAGGTGAAGGTGTTTTGAGGAGGGTAGTCAGAATGAGTGATAGAAGCGGGAGCCGGAATCCCATGTCTGCTCGTCGCGGATCTTTGAACAATCGTAACCGAGTGCGATTGTCGGACGGTTCACGTTCAAATTCGGCTCGAAGTGAACGGTCGAGAGCACTAAATCAAGGCGAGTTTTTAAATGACCCTGAGTTAAACGAAAATGATCGCGAGGGTTTTAATTTGAACAGTGCCATTGGAGGGCAACGAGGTCACTGCTGTAACTCGGATTCTGCTTGCCGCGAGCGCTCGTATGCGAATTTTCAGGAGCGTATAGCGAGAGCGTTCGAAGACTCGCTTGCGTCGGTAAGACAGACAAGCTTTGCGAATGGGGATGCGACGTTGGTAAATAGGATGACATCAGTGAAAAGACTGCAGCCTTTTTCCGGAGAGCCGCTCGACTGGAGTCGGTTCAAGCAATCGTTTGAATTAGCGACTAGTTTAGGAAATTATTCAGATAAAGAGAATGTGTTGCGATTGTCAGAAGCCCTGACTGGAGTTGCTCGCGAAGCGGTTCTACCATTATTTATCGCCGGTCATAGTTCGCAGGAGATTATGGATACATTAGAAATGCGTTTCGGAAACTCGAAATTGATTATAACGAAAATCTTAGACGAAATCCGGTTGCTGCCGAGCATTGCGGAGGGGAAGATAGGATTAATAGAATTTGCGACTAGGCTGAGAAACGCGGTGTTAGCGATAAAGTCTCAGAAGAACAACCGAGGATATTTAAACAGCGTTGAACTCGTAGATGGTCTAATAAAAAAGTTGCCTGCTTCAATGGCTTACAACTTCACTAACTATGCCGTTCAGGAAACACAAGACGAGAGCGAAATATCAGATTTGGAAAAGCTCGCTGATTATGTATATAAAGAGGCACAAAAGCACATCCGTGCCAATGTAATCACCTACGAGTTGAACGAGGCGGATAAACATCCTAAGGGTTTTAGACAGGGAACCCGAGACAAAGTAAAAAACGTGTACGCGACGCGCGAAGTAGACGAGGGCGAAAGTGTCCGAAGGCAAGAAGATGTCAAACGCGATAATTATAAGAAAAAACGATG
>NW_017178493.1:16433-18927 GCF_001652005.2 Ceratina calcarata
GTTCATTAATTCTCTTAAAAGGAATAATAATTAAAAGTGTTTTACGTTAATTCAAATCTACTTTATTAATTGCATCCGAGCGCGAATGTGCTCAAGGAGCAGCCACAGTGTTTATAACACGAGGCTACGCCAATCAGTTGGGTGTGACTGATTATTACTGGGAGCCTGGGTCATAAACACTATGCACAGTTGGGGTCGGTTATCTCTGATTAGGCCTGAAATCTTTCTTAAGAACGGTACTCTTCCTCACCTGCAGTGCGGATTTCGTTGAGAACAGACGTCCGTCCAAGCCACTATATTAAAAGAATAGTAAAAGATTATATTCAACAAGTTTCATTTATAAACCCATTTCCAATACGGGGCATTAAAAAAATCAGTATTGCAAAAGGTTAATAAATATGATGAACTGATTATTTGAAGTAGAACTGTTTTATTGAATAGCACACAAGAGGGAAAATATGAATAATATATGTAACGTGACTTCAAACAGTGGACACAATACAATGCGTGTGATGAGTGTACATGAAAACTAAAACATGAGTCCTATGACATCAATAGCACCGATGGTCGTTGCTTTCCTCCAACACAAAGTACACGAGATAATACAGCTATATGTTTCGTACATTCTATCTATTGTTTATTTTATTGTGTAATGTACTGTTTCAAAAAAGCATCATATTTGAGGGATCATAATGTTGTATAATAATTACTTTTATCTAAGTTGGGTTTGAATAAAAAGAAATAAATGTAAGATATTATTTCATGCGAGAGATAATGTCAAGATTTTCAGTTTTAAAGAAACGTGAATAATAATTAAATAAAATGTTTCGTCTCGAACTAACTTCGTACGTTGTTCGCCCGAGTTCGTGCGTAAAAGTTAAAAATTAATTTAACCTTTACTTATTCAAAGTGCCCGATACGATTGGCAGAATACGGATGATAATTGCCTTATGATCTCGATCGGTGCCCGAAATGGTTGGCACCTTGATGATGGTGATCCTTGCTTGAAACGTTTAGCAAGGATAATCGCCTTATGATCTCGATCAGTGCCCGAAACGGTTGGCACGTTTATGATCTCGATCTTTGCCCGAAATGTTTGGCAAAAGGCTCTCGTCTATGACAGTTCTCAATCTCGATCAATGTCCGAAACGCTGACACAGTCGATCTCGATCACTAGCCCAAATGAAACTGAATAGGTTAGCCGAAACGATACTAACACTGCTTGGCGATAAACGCGTCGGAGTCGGGAAACATGCTGATTGGTTTTCCTTATGAGTTCTTTTTCCAATCGGCGTGTCCTCCCTTAAGACCGAGTCAAAGCCCCACCCATCTCAAACATGATTTAGGCCCAAGAGGGTGGGACTAGGTGAGTAAAAACGAGAGCATCTTGAACGCTCGACAATATCAAGATTTCTCGTCTCGTTTTACCCTTATCGGTCGGTGTCCTCCTGCGATACCGGATGTATACACCATAAAATCTAGCCTGGCATGCCCGAGTGGGAGAGTGCGGAGTGATGAGTTCCAGAACTCAGGCGCCCGAAACTAAATGCCTTTGTTAAGGATCGATGATGTGGAGTCCGAATTTTCTGGGAAAAACACTTGAAAGTGTCAAATACTCAGGCTCTCTCCCTTCCTTCGCGTCGTCGAAACAAACATTTATCGAGAACTTCTACTTTCCAAGTTTTAACACTAGAAATACCAAACTAGTAAAAATGACTGGTTTTGAATTGGAAAAGTGCAAGTATAAAAGAAATCGGTAGTTACTGTTAAAGTTTGTAAATCCAATCGCATTGTACTTAATTCTAACGAACAGTAATTCAGCAGTGAATTTACCGTACCTGGTGACACTAGGAACAAGAAAGACGCGAATCGTTAACGAATATCGAGGTCCAGGTGCCTCTCAAATCTCGGCGGAAAGCTTTCAAAACCGTCCAACAGGAGAAAAAAGTGACTTTCAATATTTCATCCAATTAAGCGGTTATAAAAGGGTCGTATCTCGAGCGACAATTAAAAGGATAAAGGAGGGATGCAAAACATGTATCAAAGTAAGATACAAATTGTGTTACGGAGTTATAGATTAAGAGCTGGCTACATAAAAATGCAAGGTATAAGGTACATGAAATATCTATAACTAGAGAGGTTCCATTCGAGCTCCCGAACACAGAGTGACAATTCTGCTCGCTTAGGAAGATTAAGGCGGGGACGGACGATAAAAAATGACAAATTTTACAAGGAAAAAAATGGTAATGCTCAGGGATAAAAATTATAGGAATTTGGAGTATTTGTTGGTACAAAACGCGGAAAATTATTGACAGACGATTTCATGGAAGAGAAATGGCCGCCAGACTGCAACAAAGCGACGTTAACTTTTGTCAAAAAAAAAATGATAAGACTCATGATTAAAAATTATTGGAAATAATTAGTAAATTGTTAACGAAGCTATGTACTAAATGCCAGACGAAAAAACGGAAGACAACATCGAGCCAGACTGTGA
>NW_017178493.1:21076-22602 GCF_001652005.2 Ceratina calcarata
ATGTTAGGGATAGGCGGCCCTAACGGGGTTCGGCCGGGAGAACGGGTGTTTTTACAAATAACGAATCAGAACTTTAAACAAAAAAAGAACCTGGTTTATTTGTAATCAATTTTCTCTTGATCCTCTGGAAGATCACGAAGGGTCCGGGGTAGCCGGGAATACTCTGCGTCCGGCTGGTCGTCCTTAAATCCTCCGTCGTTGCTCGCGTCTAACGGCGGCGTCGGCTCTCTCGCTCCTGCCGTCTGCTGTCGCGATCGCTGTAAGGATGACGATTCAATAAATCTATGCTCAAATCAATTTTTTAGAGCCCCACGCTGAATCAACTCAGCAACGTGCTGAGTGGACTGTATTTTCCGGAGGCTTTTCGCACTCCGCTTCGGAATCGTACGTGTTGATTACTCAACGAACGGTGTTCTGCTGCTACTGCTCACCGCCTCGTTGCACTGTGTAAGGGTGGAGGCGTCTGTAGGACCTCAAGTCTCAGCGCTATGCGGAACCGAATTCTATCGGCCGGGCTGAGACCCGTTGAGTGATGAGGTGCAGAAGAAAGTGCAGGGGTACCTGACTCAAGCACGTCCCGTATTCGGAAACCACGCGAATACGGTAGCTGCTCCCTCACGTACGTCTTCTCACTGGACCATAGGAGACAGCCGTCGGTCGAACGTTCGCGGACACACGAATCCAATCGGTGTGTCCTTCGCCGTGCAGGTCACACTCGCAAGGTGCTGTATTCACCAACGCGGGAGCCGCCGCAGTGTATCCTACACTGAGATGCAGTGTTCTCCAGCGATTGGGGTCCGCACGGTTGAACGTCCGACACGTAGTCCACGGGGCAGGTCACACACGTAATGGTGATGTATTCACCAGCACTTGGGTTCCGCACGGTGGAATATTCGACACGTGGAACTCGACTCGGTATGATTCGTCGATCGAGTTCTGTTCGTGTACTTTACGTTTCCCTGCATCAGATGCATGGGGGCACATAGCCTGATGGTTACGGCGTTGTAAAAAATTGGAAACGCAGGAGTATATGCGCATGCATGAGTCACCTCGTATGATCCTCCGCGCGACGAATCAAGGATATCGCGTGATCCTTCACGCAACGAATCGGAGACATCGCGTGATCCTTCAGGTGACGAATCAGGGATATCGCGTGATCCTTCAAGCGACGAATCGGTGATACCGATTCTTCGATCGGGATCCTGAACCGGGCGCGATCGGTGCGTTCGGGTAGTCCAGCTTGGATACTGATACTGAACGGTCGCCGTATTTTGCTCTCCTTAAGAGAAGTTGCGAGTGCAAGTTGCGTGTTTAGTGCGCGGGTTCTTTTTGTCAATTTGGAATGTTGCGAGGCTAGGTACGCTTGTAGAGCGGCACCGTAACCTCCGAACTTGGACTGTTGCGAGGCTAGGTACGCTTGTAGAGCGGCACCGTAACCTCCGAACTTGGACTGTTGCGAGGCTAGGTACGCTGGTAGAGCGGCACCGTAACCTCCGAACTTGGACTGTTGCGAGGCTAGGTACGCT
>NW_017178493.1:23513-24195 GCF_001652005.2 Ceratina calcarata
ATTAACTTATTACTTTTTTAAACAATAGGTAATATATATTTATAGTTATATTTATAATTGTCATAAATTGAAGAACACTTAGTTGCAATTTCAATTGAAATGTTTGTTCAACTGAATTCGTTGGGAATTGTAAATCGAAAAGTAAAATAGACAATAGCACTGTATTTAAATACATCACAGTTTTAGTCAAAGTAGTAAATTACAAAGTTAAGAGAAAATGTAAGAAAATAGGACTGTAACGTAGTTCAGTCTGTACAATAATGAAGCTTTCTATTAATTCAGTAAAAATGTCAATATATTTTAATTTAATAATAACATTAAAAAAAATGTTTATTTCGTAGATTGCACTGTACAAGAACAAAATTTTTTATAATATCCATCACGTGATTTTTATAGTTTTTCTCATGCCAAACACAAATTTGGAAACATAATCGCTCTATCATGTGCCGTTTTCGAAAAAGGGGGGTTTTGAGATGTTTCACAAAATTGTTAGAAATTCATGTTTCTCGGGGAAAATGGCGCATATTCATCTAATTTACTTACAGCATGAAAAAAAATTGTTTTTGTACTTACCCGAGTAGAAAAATTTTCGCAGGAAACCATTTTTTGGCCAGTAAGCGACCAATCATTTCTAGTCACACTTTTATATCCAGTAAATGGCTAATAACTGGATACAAAATGC
>NW_017178494.1:0-682 GCF_001652005.2 Ceratina calcarata
TTGTTAGATTTTACGACGTGTATTAATTTTGCATTATTTGAAGAGCAGTAGTTGGCAGATGAGAACGTCGGAACGACGGTAAATGGTATGAATAATAGAAAAATTTAATCAGCTTACGAATGCATAAATCTTTTATCTGAAAGCCGGAGCATTATTAGCGCAGCCGTGGGAATCGAATAGAATAAACAGGATTGTCAAGGGGGAATAAAAGATAAAGAGGATCTGTCCATCCGGACTGTCGCTAAGTATTTTAGAAATGACAGTATTTATCGCGTAAATACACAAACGGGATCGTGAATAAGTTACAAATTGATTTAAACGTTAAATTTATTTATCACATGCTTTCTTTTACTTTACAACTTTTCAAATAATAAATTCATGTCAACGTAGAGGAGTAACAATAAATGTTCTACTTGATACGACGTGAGAGCCAATCTCCGGTATATCGAAAATCGACTATGAAACGACGACGAAATGACACAGGCGATGGCAATTCTTTGAACTTATGGCACACACCTTGTAAAATTCATCCAAATATGCTACCTTGAAAAATAGCTTCTATTATCAGAATATATTCGTAAAACGATTCAAAACGATTCACAGATTTTAGATACAGAAATTATATAAAAAGAATTATAATAGAAGATGAAACTAGTGATACGAGTCAATCATTTGTGATATC
>NW_017178495.1:0-682 GCF_001652005.2 Ceratina calcarata
ATATATAGACTCTTTCTCGTACGTATCATAATTAGTACAGTTTCCGACAGAGTGAACCTACAATTCTTTTTTATACTGTATCGAAAGGTATCCACCGGATTAAATACGTCCGATTAAGTCCCTCGCGTTAGGAATTAATAACCGAGCTCGTCCAATGGCTGTGAGGTTAATCTGGCGAATGGGTAATCGAAGTAGAGAAGACGGGGATCGTTTCTCCGTCGGATTCCTCGGGAACCGTTTAACGACATCGCGGATTTATTCGGACCGGACGCGGCTCGTTAATTAGAAAATTGCAGAAATCGTTCGGGCAATGGAATCGCGTTAACACCGTGTTCGCGTTCGGCGCCGTGAACGAGCTCGGATGATGATGCTATTAAAGTGGCATCGGGGAGAGCCTCCGTGTTGGGACCACACACGCGTGTCCTTACACGTGTCTATACGCGAGTGCCTCGACTGTATGGTAATCGCGGCCACTACCATCGCACCGTATATTATCTAACCGCGGATTACCCCGACCGGGGCTCAATTATCCCACCTTGCGCATTTCACTCGGACGCTTCCACGGTGATCCGCCGAACGTGACGTCGCCGATGGGACCAACTACACTTTTCAACGCTTTGATAAAACTATAAAACGTCTTACTGATTTCGAACAGTTCGATCATCCTCCCCAACTTCTCAAG
>NW_017178496.1:0-682 GCF_001652005.2 Ceratina calcarata
TTAAATAAAATGATATTATTAAGTAATAAAATATTGTGTATATATATCTGTAAAGCAATAGAAGAAATTTAAGTTAGATTCCCAGTCAACCGATGTCTTTTAAAACTTCTAATTGTTCTGCTTCTAACATTCAGTTCTTCTTTAATGAATTTATAATTTCTGTTAAGGTCGCAATTTTTATATCTTTCCGCCGAACCTGCTGTTGCAAACGCTTAATTTTTGTTTCATAATGCTTTCTGTTCTCTTCTAACGTCTTGCGAAGATACTCGTTCTCAAGAACATAATCTCTGTTTTCTAACAAGTTGGTGCTTTTATTCACAACTATAACATTAAAAAAATATGATCTAGAAAAACTTTTATGTAATTCTATACAGAATTATTACATAGGTATTTCATATATATTAAAAAATATTATATATAAACATTTTTTTCTCTCACCATTGCTATGTCCAGGAAGATGTCCAGTAGAAGACGTGGTTACATGTACATTGCATGTGTTAGATATAATAGAAGTTGAAGCAACAGGATTTGCAATGACAGAAGTTGTAGCAACAGGATTTGTAACGACAGAAGTTGTAGCAACAGGATTTACAACAGAAGAAGTTGCAGCCACAGGAATTACAGGAACACAAGTTAATACAACATTTTCATCATTTACATTCTCTTTAATAATACTATCTCC
>NW_017178497.1:0-682 GCF_001652005.2 Ceratina calcarata
GAAAAACGAAAAAACAGTTTTTTGCAATTTACTCGTTAACTATTAACGCTAGCGAGAAGTTTTTACATGGAAATTGTAGCTCTCGTCGCCCTCTACAGGAAAGGTCTAATGCAATTTTCCTGTAAGTCCAACGGTTTGGGAGTTATTGTCAAAAAACGAAAATTTGGAAGAAATTGAAGGGGTACCCCTTGGAAAAATCTCGGAAAAATCGAAAATGTTGTTTTGTTGTTTATTATTAGCAATGTTCTTCCGACGTCTGATTTCTTTTTAAAAAATGNTATTTTATTCAGTATTTAGAGAAACGCTTTGGAGTGAAAGCAAGAATGATGGCCAGCTTTGTCTACTGGCTACAACTGCTTCTGTACTCCGGCGTTGTTTTATATGCACCTGCACTGGCGTTGGAGGCAACGACAGGGTTATCGAAAGACGGCAGTATTATCGTAATTGGATTAGTCTGCGCTTTTTATTCGAGCATAGGAGGCATTAAGGCTGTGCTTATCACCGACGTGTTCCAAGGAGTACTCATGTTTGTCTCTGTTTTCATCATCATAATCACAGCCGCGGGCGAGGCCGGTAGCATCGGGAAAATTTGGGAAATCGCTCAGACCGGCGGTAGAATTCAGTTCGACAGGTACACGCGTTGAACGCTTGTGATCAAGTTTTCAACTTGGAAATATTCTAT
>NW_017178498.1:0-681 GCF_001652005.2 Ceratina calcarata
AGTGGTTCGTGGCATTGGATATATTCACATCTTCTGGGTGAGTTTTGTATTTCTTATTATTTTACTGTGAGAAACGAGTTTGTTATTGTTGGATGGTTCTTTTAATGAAAGTCTTCTCCTCCTCACACAGGCTTAACACTAGTTTATTTATATGATAACTTGGATAATGGATATGAAATATAATATAAAGTAATATCTTATAGTATAAAATATGGTAACAATATAAACTCTTAATATGTCGAAGAACAAAATATAGACTCTGAATTATATTAAATTGACGAAAAGATCACTGCACGTGTACTCGCTCGATGATCACAAAGAAGTGAAGGAGAGTTCGTTTCGATCCTTGAAACAACGGACTGCTTCAAAACTCCTTCCGGTGGGAGAGGTATATAATGGGGGAGAGATTTAAGTTTCGAGCGATATCGACAGAGGCCGCAATGCTGCTTGTCGCTCACAGTTATATATTCTGTGTTAGCGTAAAGTCGGCTTTTTATGAATATCGTTTTGCCTTACTTTCCTTCGTTGAAATACTAGTTCTTTGCAATTAATTTATAAAATTATTTTGCAGGTTTGGGTGTGTTTGGGAAGGTACACTGGGAATAGCTCAATAGGATTTCCGTCTTTTCTTGTTGGGTAAGTTATGTCTTCCAATATACTGAAATGTATTATGATTTTTAC
>NW_017178499.1:0-681 GCF_001652005.2 Ceratina calcarata
TAGTATCGCACAGTGGCTAGCGGCAGCACTTTAGTATCTTTTGCATTCTGTTGGTGTTTTGTTTATAAGTTACATACGTCAACAAGTTGTCTGTTTTTATAAGTACTTGTGCCCTTTCATCATGGCAGACGAAAGAGACGATACAATTATTTACGATGAATGCGCGGACGACTTATCTGACGTTCCGGTCGACTTGGTCGATTTGGAAGAAGACAATGGATATGAAAAAAATGAAAGTGAAGCAGAATCGTCGGAAGATAGTGAAATTCCTACAAGAAGACTTCGGCGAACGTTACGGTTACCAAGTGATTCGGACGAATCAGACGAAGAAGACAGTACACAGTGGTCAGACTTTGATTTAGCGAGGACCAATAATAAATTCGAAGGATCACCGGGTCCAAACATATTTCCCAACGATACAAAGAGCGTCGAGGATATCGTAGAATTATATATTGGGAACGATCTATTTGAATATATTAGCAATGAAACCAACAAGTACTACAGTCAAAATTGCAACAGAAGGAAACTGGATAAAAAAAAATGCCAAATTTGTAGACGTTACGGCACCCGAACTTAGAAAATGGTTTGGGCTTGCTATACTTATGGGTATTGTAAAAAAAGCAAGGATCGATGATTATTGGTCAACGAATCCGTTGATAGATACACCGATATTTCGCAAAA
>NW_017178500.1:0-682 GCF_001652005.2 Ceratina calcarata
ATTCCGAACATACGACATTGCTTGTCAACAGCGTGTTTCTCTAATTTTTGAATTTTTCGGTTCTCGCGGCCGTTGTTATGTTTCTCCGACCGAGCGTCTCGCGTCATAATCGGATTAAGAGATTTGCCTCTAATTCGGCGCGTTTCGCGATAAACACTCTCGCTCCGGAGGTCGTATAAAATACCGATGTTGTCGATATGTTATTTTTCTCGCGGTTAGCTCGATCCGTACCTTCGGAGAAAAACCTCAATCNTCTTTCCGATTTAGTTTTAGTCGTCCGAAGTAATAATGTTTTCGGGACTGTATTGAGATTCCGAGAAAGTCACCGCGATAACAGAAAAATATGCATACAAGTGCCGAGTTTCTCGCCGGCTCGGCCGTTTTTAACGGGCGCTATGTTTAGATTCCGCGAACGAAAAAAGTTCGAATCGGGCTGAGCGCGACGGAGTACGAAGACACGCGCGTGACGTGTTACATCGCGATTCCCACCTCGCGACGACCTCGGTCAAGGACAATTTCGAAAAGACGATCATTCCTGTTTCGGAGATTCCGTTTTGAGGTTTCCGTGATAGAGGATTTCTGATAGATTATTCCGCGTATCGGATATTCCGTATTGAGGATTCCGTGTCGATTATTTCCGTATCGAGGATTCCCGTGCTGAGGGTTATCGTGTCAAAGATTG
>NW_017178501.1:0-682 GCF_001652005.2 Ceratina calcarata
CCCTGACAACATAAAAACATAAACATAACCTAACCTAACCTAACCTAACCTAACCAATGGCGCGCACCTGACCTTAACATCTTGGTGAATGAGGTTTTACCTCACCTAAAGGATCGTGGAGAAATTGAAACAGTGGCTTCTTCCTTTTAAGCCTAACCAAAGGCGTGCACCTGACCTTGACCCTGGTCAGTGATTTTACCTCACCTAAAGGATCGTGGAGAAATCGAGTCAGTGGCATCCTCTTCCCCTTTTAAGCCTAACCAAGGGTGTGCACCTGAACTTAACATCTTGGTGAATGGGGTTCACCTCACCTAAAAGAATCGTGAAGAAATTGAGACAGCGGTTTCCTACTTTTAAGCCTAACCAAAGGTATGCACCTTACCTCGACCTTGATTAATGGATTTACCTCACCTAAAGGATTGTGAATTATGTANTTGAGAAATTCAGACAGCGGCTTCTTCCCTTTAAGCCTAACCAAAGGTATGCACCTTACCCCGACCTTGATTAATGGATTTACCTCGTCTAAAGGATTGCGAATTATGTATTTGCAGGAGTGTGTTCACCTCACCTAAAAAATTAAAACGATAATTTATCGAAACACAATGGAAACGGATTTGATAGCGTATCAAGCAATTAATTAATAATGGGAACAATATTACCTTGCCCAGGAAATCGTTGAGAA
>NW_017178502.1:0-681 GCF_001652005.2 Ceratina calcarata
TGGAAATTTTTATCGTCTCGCGTAGTGCAATCGATATAGAACATACCTATGTGCATACAAATTTTTGACACGAACTATCTGTTATCATTCCAAACATTGCACAGGAAACTCGTTCCTTATTTAAAATTATATACAGTGACTACCATTAATATTCGGACACACTTCAGAATAGAATAACTATTTTAATATTCAGTTAAACAATTTCATGTTCTTTGGGTTGTTAGTGCGTAAGACGTCGTAAGATGAAAATATTCTTTAATTTATCTAATAATCACTTGTCGCGATAAACTGCGATGTCTGAAATTTCCAATCGTTTGTAACTCATAGCAACGCTAACCGATTTTAATGAAACTTTGTACATGCATGTAACTGACTTAGCTCTGCAAATGGGATGTTTCGCATTTTTATTAGAGACCGTAATAAAAGAGTTAAAAGTCATCTCTTTTTCGAGATTCTGAAGAATTTTTGATATACATTACATGTATAGTAAATGAAGCCTTTTAACGTTTCACAGAAAATTAAGTTATTTGGTTCTAATATTAAAAAAAACTATTTCGTTTTGAAATGTGTTCTAATATTAATGGGAGTCACTGTACGTACAGTGCTGTTCACTTGAATAGCGTAAATAGTTGATAAAATGAATATAGCGAAAAAATTGATATATGCCTATCATCCAAAACC
>NW_017178503.1:0-735 GCF_001652005.2 Ceratina calcarata
TAGGTTAGGTTAGGTTACTGTTTTTATCGTTTTTGAGAGCGGAGGTAATCCACGTGGGCTTCTCAATGGTGGTCGCTAGGCCAAGGGAGCCACAACGTGCGGACTTCCCCGTATCTTCTAGATTATGTTAGGTTAGGTTAGGTTTATTATGAATCTAATTGATGACAATGAATTCAATTGAATTCACTAAGTCACTAGTCAGTAATGACTGACATGGCGCTTAGCAATTTTCTGTGGTACGATTTGCAGTTCTATTTCTATTGCTGACAATTTAAGCAACGTCTACGTTGCTGAAAAAAATTTTTTTACGCTCGGGACATAAAATCCTACCGGGGCTAAAGTTATTAAGTAACTCGAGGTTAATAATTTTGCAGTAAAGCAGATTAAATACCTCGTCTTAATAGAGAAACTTCTGAACAGGTTTCACGAAACAAATTACAAGTTCGCTAACTTTTTCATAGAACCCTTGTCCTCCATTTTCGGACCCCGATCACACCCAAGGCTCTCGTGATAACAACTACTGTCACATCGCCAGATACTTTAATGACGCTTAGGATCATAAAAGTATGATTCATAAAATGTGACTTGAAGTATGCAATGCTCTGTTCTCTACAGGAGATCTCGCCCAATAGGAATTGTTGGATACTCTTACAACTGTCATGGCGACTTACTGGTTCCTCCAGATGTCGTCGTTTATTCAGAATTATTTTCCTTACTTATTTATACTATTTAATA
>NW_017178503.1:2283-4753 GCF_001652005.2 Ceratina calcarata
CACTAATAAATCAAACCCAATTTTGGTTCTAATTTCTTATCTACTAATTTATTAGGTTCGACTCGTTATTGCTGAGCCTCGAGAAATAATAAAATTAGAATACCAGTAGAATCGACTACTAAAATTAGTACACTAATAAATCAAACCCAATTTTGGTTCTAATTTCTTATCTACTAATTTATTAGGTTCGACTCGTTATTGCTGAGCCTCGAGAAATAATAAAATTAGAATACCAGTAGAATCGACTACTAAAATTAGTACACTAATAAATCAAACCCAATTTTGGTTCTAATTTCTTATCTACTAATTTATTAGGTTCGACTCGTTATTGCTGAGCCTCGAGAAATAATAAAATTAGAATACCAGTAGAATCGACTACTAAAATTAGTACACTAATAAATCAAACCCAATTTTGGTTCTAATTTCTTATCTACTAATTTATTAGGTTCGACTCGTTATTGCTGAGCCTCGAGAAATAATAAAATTAGAATACCAGTAGAATCGACTACTAAAATTAGTACACTAATAAATCAAACCCAATTTTGGTTCTAATTTCTTATCTACTAATTTATTAGGTTCGACTCGTTATTGCTGAGCCTCGAGAAATAATAAAATTAGAATACCAGTAGAATCGACTACTAAAATTAGTACACTAATAAATCAAACCCAATTTTGGTTCTAATTTCTTATCTACTAATTTATTAGGTTCGACTCGTTATTGCTGAGCCTCGAGAAATAATAAAATTAGAATACCAGTAGAATCGACTACTAAAATTAGTACACTAATAAATCAAACCCAATTTTGGTTCTAATTTCTTATCTACTAATTTATTAGGTTCGACTCGTTATTGCTGAGCCTCGAGAAATAATAAAATTAGAATACCAGTAGAATCGACTACTAAAATTAGTACACTAATAAATCAAACCCAATTTTGGTTCTAATTTCTTATCTACTAATTTATTAGGTTCGACTCGTTATTGCTGAGCCTCGAGAAATAATAAAATTAGAATACCAGTAGAATCGACTACTAAAATTAGTACACTAATAAATCAAACCCAATTTTGGTTCTAATTTCTTATCTACTAATTTATTAGGTTCGACTCGTTATTGCTGAGCCTCGAGAAATAATAAAATTAGAATACCAGTAGAATCGACTACTAAAATTAGTACACTAATAAATCAAACCCAATTTTGTTTCTAATTTTTTTTCTCGATGGAAACCATCGAGATGATTCATCCGGAGTAAATATAATGATATGTCTATTAGAACCGACGTGACCGGATATAGGAAGCAGAACTCGTTTTAACCCCATGGGCATGCAAGAGTGCCTGTACAGTAAACTTCGACGAACTGTAATATAGCAGGCCGTATTCAGACAGTCTAGGAGTCGGCGGCTATCTTAAATTGAATCTGGCAGCAATGCCAATGCCGGGGCTCTTGGGGTTGACTCTCCTTATTTCGTGCCCACTGCTATCGTTTTCTCTCGCCGGGGCATTATCCCCAGGAATACACACCGGGCTTAATCGATTCCACTGTAATTACGTGCAGCTAACGAACGATCGTTAATTATCATTCAGCCCCCTCTACTCCTTTCCTAGCCTATTACGTAATTTCCGATGGACACGCTTCGAGATTTTCTTCATTCATCATCTGCCCTCAGTCACTCCCTCTATGTTCAACTGAACAACAGTTTCCTTTGACAAAATGGAAAATGGGGCACGGTTTTTGAATTATTAACGAAAATCGCTGACCGTTGGGAGCGTAGGGCCCCGCGCTCAGCCATGGGAGTCAGGGCTCGGCTCGCAGCGCTCGGTCATTGGTCAACGCGGCCGTACGCGCGCTCCCATTGGTCAAGAGTTTTTCGTTAATAACTCAAAACCCGTGCGTCGTATCACATTCTGCCAAAGGAAACTATTGTTCAGAATCGCCTACAGAATCACCTCTCTTCGGTTCTAACACTCTTTCTGCGACACCCTGTACAGTATAATAATTCCCGTGCAGTATTATAAAGAAATTACACTCAGAAGTGATTAAAGTGCAGATTTATGCACTCGTGTAAAGATAAAATTGCTAATTGCATTATGGGGTATGAAAAAGGTTTAATTGTTAGATCGGGGGATATGGAAATAGCTTAATAAGAGATTTTTCGTAGATCCCGTTTGGAGATACGTAAACGTCGTAGGAAATTAATTACTCGAGCCAGATCCAATCTAACTTGCACGTAGAAAATCGCGTCGCATGCAGTCCTGTTGGATGTATTCAGCGCTATCGGCCACGGAATTTCAAAGTGACGAGTTGACTGTATCGCGTCGCGGCTTACGTTAGGCTATCTCTATCGGAATGATCAGCTTAAACAGCCTGCGGAGCTCAGCAGGTTCGAAACCCCAACGTTCTTCCAGAATTAATCACTCAACCTGATTAATAATCGTCCTCGTTTATTAAAATTCAATTCAACTTCAATTTTTATA
>NW_017178503.1:6633-9943 GCF_001652005.2 Ceratina calcarata
GATTCGTCAATGGAACAACAAATGAAAGCCTAGAATTTCCCCAAATAATTATATAAACTAGCATAAAAGCGTTTAAATAAATGAAAAACGCGTTTCCCCTAAATGTTACTAGAAATATAAGAATTTGTGCTATCGCAATATGCTAGGGACGTTTGATTCTTTCATACATTTCGAAGTATGCTGATACTTGCGATAAGTTGAGGGGGTTAGATGTAAACGGATCTATCAGTTTCATCTATAGCTGGGCATATCGGGTAGCGAGGACGAAAAAGTTTCGTACGGTTAGAACTGCTGGTACATAATCGTTCGTTTCCGCGCGGTATAACCGCATAAAAAGCGTACGCTGGCCATTACGGTGGTAAAAGCGACTGCAGAGATTTTTATCGTTCGCCTGCGACGGCATCACCGTCCTGTCCTAAGTGCCTATTTCAATAGCAATGGAAAAATAACGTCCACGTAATAAAGCCAACTTCCACCGATCGCGGATACTTTTATCGACCCCTCCCTTACGCTCACGTCCATCGTCCTCCCCAAACGCTTGCTCATCAGGAATTTTTAATCAATATTCCAAATTGGAATATTACGATTTTCCAAATTGGAATATTACAATTTTCCAAATTGGAATATTACAATTTTCCAAATTGGAATATTACAATTTTCCAAATTGGAATATTACAATTTTCCAAATTGGAATATTACAATTTTCCAAATTGGAATATTACAATTTTCCAAATTGGAATATTACAATTTTCCAAATTGGAATATTACAATTTTCCAAATTGGAATATTACAATTTTCCAAATTGGAATATTACAATTTTCCAAATTGGAATATTACAATTTTCCAAATTGGAATATTACAATTTTCCAAATTGGAATATTACAATTTTCCAAATTGGAATATTACAATTTTCCAAATTGGAATATTACAATTTTCCAAATTGGAATATTACAATTTTCCAAATTGGAATATTACAATTTTCCAAATTGGAATATTACAATTTTCCAAATTGGAATATTACAATTTTCCAAATTGGAATATTACAATTTTCCAAATTGGAATATTACAATTTTCCAAATTGGAATATTACAATTTTCCAAATTGGAATATTACAATTTTCCAAATTGGAATATTACAATTTTCCAAATTGGAATATTACAATTTTCCAAATTGGAATATTACAATTTTCCAAATTGGAATATTACAATTTTCCAAATTGGAATATTACAATTTTCCAAATTGGAATATTACAATTTTCCAAATTGGAATATTACAATTTTCCAAATTGGAATATTACAATTTTCCAAATTGGAATATTACAATTTTCCAAATTGGAATATTACAATTTTCCAAATTGGAATATTACAATTTTCCAAATTGGAATATTACAATTTTCCAAATTGGAATATTACAATTTTCCAAATTGGAATATTACAATTTTCCAAATTGGAATATTACAATTTTCCAAATTGGAATATTACAATTTTCCAAATTGGAATATTACAATTTTCCAAATTGGAATATTACAATTTTCCAAATTGGAATATTACAATTTTCCAAATTGGAATATTACAATTTTCCAAATTGGAATATTACAATTTTCCAAATTGGAATATTACAATTTTCCAAATTGGAATATTACAATTTTCCAAATTGGAATATTACAATTTTCCAAATTGGAATATTACAATTTTCCAAATTGGAATATTACAATTTTCCAAATTGGAATATTACAATTTTCCAAATTGGAATATTACAATTTTCCAAATTGGAATATTACAATTTTCCAAATTGGAATATTACAATTTTCCAAATTGGAATATTACAATTTTCCAAATTGGAATATTACAATTTTCCAAATTGGAATATTACAATTTTCCAAATTGGAATATTACAATTTTCCAAATTGGAATATTACAATTTTCCAAATTGGAATATTACAATTTTCCAAATTGGAATATTACAATTTTCCAAATTGGAATATTACAATTTTCCAAATTGGAATATTACAATTTTCCAAATTGGAATATTACAATTTTCCAAATTGGAATATTACAATTTTCCAAATTGGAATATTACAATTTTCCAAATTGGAATATTACAATTTTCCAAATTGGAATATTACAATTTTCCAAATTGGAATATTACAATTTTCCAAATTGGAATATTACAATTTTCCAAATTGGAATATTACAATTTTCCAAATTGGAATATTACAATTTTCCAAATTGGAATATTACAATTTTCCAAATTGGAATATTACAATTTTCCAAATTGGAATATTACAATTTTCCAAATTGGAATATTACAATTTTCCAAATTGGAATATTACAATTTTCCAAATTGGAATATTACAATTTTCCAAATTGGAATATTACAATTTTCCAAATTGGAATATTACAATTTTCCAAATTGGAATATTACAATTTTCCAAATTGGAATATTACAATTTTCCAAATTGGAATATTACAATTTTCCAAATTGGAATATTACAATTTTCCAAATTGGAATATTACAATTTTCCAAATTGGAATATTACAATTTTCCAAATTGGAATATTACAATTTTCCAAATTGGAATATTACAATTTTCCAAATTGGAATATTACAATTTTCCAAATTGGAATATTACAATTTTCCAAATTGGAATATTACAATTTTCCAAATTGGAATATTACAATTTTCCAAATTGGAATATTACAATTTTCCAAATTGGAATATTACAATTTTCCAAATTGGAATATTACAATTTTCCAAATTGGAATATTACAATTTTCCAAATTGGAATATTACAATTTTCCAAATTGGAATATTACAATTTTCCAAATTGGAATATTACAATTTTCCAAATTGGAATATTACAATTTTCCAAATTGGAATATTACAATTTTCCAAATTGGAATATTACAATTTTCCAAATTGGAATATTACAATTTTCCAAATTGGAATATTACAATTTTCCAAATTGGAATATTACAATTTTCCAAATTGGAATATTACAATTTTCCAAATTGGAATATTACAATTTTCCAAATTGGAATATTACAATTTTCCAAATTGGAATATTACAATTTTCCAAATTGGAATATTACAATTTTCCAAATTGGAATATTACAATTTTCCAAATTGGAATATTACAATTTTCCAAATTGGAATATTACAATTTTCCAAATTGGAATATTACAATTTTCCAAATTGGAATATTACAATTTTCCAAATTGGAATATTACAATTTTCCAAATTGGAATATTACAATTTTCCAAATTGGAATATTACAATTTTCCAAATTGGAATATTACAATTTTCCAAAT
>NW_017178503.1:11675-12939 GCF_001652005.2 Ceratina calcarata
AGTGGGGATCGGTCCCAAAACTACTGTTCGGTGGGGGAACGTGCCTCGGGCCAGTACGTTAAAGTGGGGATCGGTCCCAAAACTACTGTTCGGTGGGGGAACGTGCCTCGGGCCAGTACGTTAAAGTGGGGATCGGTCCCAAAAGCTACTGTTCGGTGGGGGAACGTGCCTCGGGCCAGTACGTTAAAGTGGGGATCGGTCCCAAAACTACTGTTCGGTGGGGGAACGTGCCTCGGGCCAGTACGTTAAAGTGGGGGTCGGTCCCAAAAACTACTACTCGGTGGGGGAACGGGCCGCTACGTTGCAGTGGGGATCGGGCCCAAGACTACTGTTCGGTGGGGGAACGTGCCTCGGGCCAGTACGTTAAAGTGGGGGTCGGTCCCAAAAACTACTACTCGGTGGGGGAACGGGCCGCTACGTTGCAGTGGGGATCGGGCCCAAGACTACTGTTCGGTGGGGGAACGTGCCTCGGGCCGGTACGTTGTAGTGGGGATCGGTCCCAAAACTACTATTCGGTGGGGGAACGGGCCGCTACGTTGTAGTGGGGATCGGGCCGCTACTTTGTAGTGGGGATCGGCCCAAAAACTACTGCTCGGTGGGGGAACGTGCCTCGGGCCGCTACGTTTTAGTGGGGATCGGCCCAAAAATTAATTTAGCACCTTTTCCAAATGTGAAACTGACCCAACGATTATTTCTACTGTTTCCTCTTTAATCAAGCACTGTTCGGTACTGAACTTCTTCTCGTTTTCGTTATCCAGTGTGCAGATTAAAAACCCGTAAACAGGGCATTGCAATTTCGGTCTGAACATAAATCCCGTCGGTGAATTCAACGATTTCTATGTACGTCTGCGAAACTCTACTTCCTCTTCTTTCTGTGGGGTGTTTTTCTCCCCTCGACCAGAGCGCGGACCGTTCTACAATAAATTTATCGTTCCCAGAGAAGGAGGAACGATGCCGGAAGAAAAATAACACAGTTGTAAATCCTGTTCGTGCGACTCACGAGGTATGATCGCGAATTTTCGTAATGGCGGACGTCGTTCAACACGTATAATTCAAATAATCGTTTAAATTGTCACTGCGTTCGAAATAATTATTATTCCTCATTTCCGAAGATCAAAGATAATTTATATCACGTTTATTCAGCGTGATGGAATATTGCATAATATAACATAAATACAGGTCCATCAATTTTATTAGATATTAATATCAATCAACACAATACTGAAGAGAAGAGGTTTAATATAAAGTGGATTATCATTAATTA
>NW_017178503.1:16313-17230 GCF_001652005.2 Ceratina calcarata
AATATTAGATTAATATTCTTGGAATATTAGATTCATATTCTGAACAGATTAAATCTAAATAATTAAATAATTTCGACTTGTCACAATACTTCTAATAACATTGTCATGATTAGATTTGCATATTCTTATACAAATTCACACATCACTCGATTTAGCAATCGCAATATCTTTTATCATTAAATTCGAACATTTTCCCACCCATAAAATCAATTTTTTTATTCTCTATCAAATTACGACATACTCAATTTACTGATACCATTCCCAAACGTGACAAACCACTCTTTTTATTAATTGACAATTAAAAAAGAGTCGAGCTCGTCTTTCTGAAGCATTGATGTCGTGACAGGGATTCACACTGGGATCGTAATACCGTCGGGGGTCCGTCCAGTTAATTATCGCGGTGTTTCAGATAAATCCGGATTAATACATAAAACTTGACGTAGCTGAAATATTGGCAACGAATTGCACTAATTGCCTGGAAATTTCAATATGTAGCTTGCGATTTCTATCGCCAGGAAATTGTATTCGAATATTTATTTAAAAATATTTTATAAATTAATTTAATAAAATTGCATTTTATTTTTTTTTTTAAATCTGGGAAACGTGATTCGTCTGCGGCTCCATTCGAAGCAGGTATATGAGTTATCGGGTGTAATTATTTGAAGGCTCGGGACAGGCGAGGGTCGTGGCAGAGATGGAATTAGAAGGGGGCATGTAAGCCTCGTAAATGATAACGGGCGAACACTGTGCGCGGCAGACGATAACGCTTAATTGCCCTTCCGCCCGTTTCCCTCAAATATCCGCCTTTTCAAATCGTCCCGATTTCCTACTTGTACTTCCCTCAACTGTGCACCAAGATAAAGAATTTCTCTTCGACGTCTCATACGCAGTATTGCATCGCTGCAAGAATTCCTGAC
>NW_017178503.1:19117-20248 GCF_001652005.2 Ceratina calcarata
ATTCTTGGAATTGCTTGGAATATTAGACTAATATTGTTGGAATTGCTTGGATTATTAGATTGATATTCTTGAAATTGTTTGGAATATTAGATTAATATCGTTAATTTTCTTGGAATTGCAAATATTTTCAATGTCTCGTTCGAACGGTGAACAATTTGTAGTTTTCGTGTCGACTTACTGTTCAATTTACTGGTAGCATCAATCTTATCTGTGACTCCGCCTAATCTCTACAAACTTTAATCATTTTCTTTCTCATTCGGAAACACTTTTGTAGCCGTTTCGTTGCCGGCTTCTTGCAACCTGGAAGTCAGTCCATCTATCAGCATCGTGTAATCGTGTCAACGTCTCTCCCTCGATCGCCCCGTTCCCGATTTCTCCCTTTTTTTTTCACGGTCCACCCGTCTTCACCGGTCCTAATCGTGTACGAATCTACTTCTTCTCGCTTCGCTTGATTAATCACCTCCGCGCGAATTCGACTGGAAGTGAACCTATTAGCTCGTCAATAGGTTTTTTGTTCAATCGCAAATTACCTCCGCGTCCAACTATTTCCCATCTTTTTACACCAACAATTTTCCTTCCAATAGAAATCAACGTGTTTCATTCAAAATTTGATTAAACGTCTCATTCAATGTTTGACTTAATATTCCGTTGCATAATTGATACAACGAACGACACAACGATGGTCACAATACATGAAGAGGCAACTGGAAATTTTTATAACAGAATAACGGTGTTGGTTGTTAACTTTTGCGCTGGTCATGGTTGATCGTTGCTGGGTTGTTAGCTTTACATATACATCGCGGCGCGCACCCCAACGCTAATTATCACATACGCACGGATCGTTGCCTCCCTAATAGACATTACCGTGCAAACAAAGTAAGGAAGTCGAGCGTGTAACGACGAGTTCACCGGTGGAGCTTATGGCCGAGATGGGAGCCAACCGAGCATTTCCGGATTCTCCTACGTCCCCTAATTCGACCATAGTCGCAACTAATAAAAAAATTAACACTCTTCCCTCCCCCTTCTTTAAATCTTAATTATACTCCACCAATACTACTCAGTATTTAAGTTACACAAATTAATTTTAAAATACCTTCTCTGTGTGTGTGTGTGTGTCACTCTGTGTCTGTG
>NW_017178503.1:22857-23354 GCF_001652005.2 Ceratina calcarata
TTTTTTATACTTTGGCGTGACTGTTTCGTTTTGTATAAATGCGTGGATGGCGAGTGGAAGATGGTGGAAAATTCTTGGCGCCTCGACAGGACTTTTGAAACGAATTTCAAATTGCCACGCGGAGTACAAAGAGACATTTTGCAGCGGGTAAAATGGAATAAAGAGCGTTTGAGAGGGGGGTGCCGGCCGACGGCCATTTTAAACCGACTCAGCCATTTAACGCGCGTTTCGCAATTCAATTTAATTGGAATACGCAACGAGGCTAGGCGACGGACCGAGCCTGGACAACCTCTCGAATCATTTACTGAATATTCTTCCACTTCTTTTCATATTTTAATCAGAATTGGCATTCTTTCGTTAGAGTTATTAACTAAGTGTTAGAAATTCTGAGTAATTTCAATGGAAATTTTACTGGCAGTATGTGACAAAAATATTCCAAGTGGAAGTTTAAAAGGATTTTTAGAAGATAAGGGAATTTCAGTTAATGTCTGATATAT
>NW_017178504.1:0-681 GCF_001652005.2 Ceratina calcarata
TCGAGTACAATTCAATTTTAAATAATTTAATTTTCTTTTCGATAAAATTTCAATAAAATATTATTAGAAAGTAGTTGTTGATGACTTACTTTATTCTCTTTAGAATGACATCACTGGCTCCGTAGACGTTCACATTGCTCAGCTTCAATTTAATATTGCCTCCAGACGTGGATGTTAATTCTTTCAGTAACAATGGTTCCAGAGATGGTATTTTGTAATCTGGCAATCCGTTCTTCAAGTACGGCATAAAATTGTACACACTGTTTATTATGCATTGGCCCAAGTTCGGATCATTCCTCGAGCAAACATGAAGAAAGCTGGCTGTATTTCAAATAACACTTTCATTAGTCAATTACATATTTCAGGTTTTCTTAGTTTTATCAAAATCTATTGGGTTGTCAACTAAATGATTGCGGATTTTAAACAAGAAGTCTATCGACAAACTCTGCAATTATTTAGTTGCCAATCAAATAATTGGCAATTCAAATACTTGAGTTACTCTGTTAATGTTCAAAGCACTTCAACACAAAAGAACACGTTTAACAATCAATTATGTGATTAAAAAAGTTGTTTTTTAGTTTTTATATGAGTTTGTTAATTCATATGCTTTAGATATCCTGTCAACTGTGATTAATAGCTGTCAACTCTGTGCATTTAATTGAGACAAGAATAGGCAAGTCA
>NW_017178505.1:0-681 GCF_001652005.2 Ceratina calcarata
TTAATTACGTATGCAATTCATCATACTTATGAAAACTGCGAGCACATCCTGGTACCTATAACTTCTTGCAAACAATACACGACATTGTTAGTAATGAATAATCTGTAATAACTGCTAATAACCTAAAAAAATATGTCAATCTAACAACGAAATGCAACGAAATAATACAGCATGTGCTGATGTGATGTGCTCTGCTGCTGTTAAACAAAGAGAGATAGTAAATTTCGTCTTCGTTTTCTTTCTAGCAGTGCGTCAATTCCACTTACAGACGAGCTTATGGTTTCTTGTATTCTATCTATATTATCTCTATGAGGCTGCCTCCAATTCAGTCAAATATGCCAATGGCAGGATTTCGGCAGGTCTACTGCAGAATCTGACGGCAGATTGTCAACTGTGCACTGTCATCAAAGAATGACGGCAGTCTGGCAGCAAATTGGCCTCCACATTGCCCGATATCTGCCGTTAGGCTAGGTTAGGTCACGTAAACATTGCTGTCCTGCGGAAAGTGATATAAGGTTGAATCTTCAACTTGATATTACGTGAAGAAAATTTTCAAGTAATAAAATGAAATTACTCGTTAGCTATTAGGTTAGGGCTAACAACGGTTAATACTTTTTTACTTAAGACGGGTATTCATCTGAGCACGAATGCGAACGAGGCAAGGCGAGTCCGAACAAATGT
>NW_017178506.1:0-681 GCF_001652005.2 Ceratina calcarata
TATTTAAACTTACGAACAGAGACATCTAATGGTTTTGTCGCTGTCATGCGTTTCTTGTGTTTCTCACGACGAACAATACTTTTTTCTTCAAATATTGTTGTTCGTGCTAGTAGCTTCTTACCTATCGCGTAAGAAGCTCGACTCGTGGCTTTCAGAGTATTATGCTGAACAATTGCTGCTTTTACGCGTGGTCCGTAAAAACCTTTTTTCCAAAATGTACACCTTTACTGCCAATGTATTTACAAATAATTGAATTACTATTTACTTTCTACAGAATTGTTGGTAAACTCGTACAATAAACTTTCGGCATTATTTGTGACGCGTTTCATTGCCTCTTCTATATTTGAATAAAATCCTGCCATTCGTAATTAGAGAACAAGATTTGCCTCGCCTTCTTTTGACGTTCCATCACAGAAATACTTTAACGAGACACAATCTTGATGCTCACCAAATATGTAGCTAGGTACATTTTGCAAATCTTTAATCAAACCAGCAATTTTGTACTGCAATGGGACATTTTCATTGTGGCGAAACGTTGCAGTTTTTTTCGTATTTTCAAAACGCTGTTGGTCACTACCTTTTTTAATTTTTAGAGATTTCGACCATTAGTACGACCCTCTTCTCGTTTTCTATTGCGTAGATTACGCAGAAAATGATTAGTACATACAATTTTTTTAATTA
>NW_017178507.1:0-681 GCF_001652005.2 Ceratina calcarata
ACGAGTTCACCGGAAGAGAAATCAGCGTCGCCTCTTTGCCGCTGATTTTCATCCCGTAACGGCACCACGCTTTGCAATATGCGCCCGAAACGAATCCTCAGGGAATTAATCGAAATTTTCCAGCGCCCTGCTATTCGCAGTATTTTCCAAAAGCTTTGGCTGCCGCGGATCGATTAGTATCAGGTCCGCCGCGAAATTACAGCCAAGCCGTTATTCGTGCACGACTGTGTTAGGTACACGCCGCGGCTATTTAATTATGACAACGATCGAAATTAGCGTCGTGCGCTCGTCGATCATTAATTACGGCGCAATGATCGTTCGTCACTTTGTCGTCTACTACTAGACACCTCGTCGCGGCGTCCACTACGGAATTTCGCCCGGCCGCGCGGTATTAATTCGGAACTTTGCTCATTAACTGACGCGACACGCGATCGAGATAGGAAACCAAACTGGCTCCCAGCCTATCCGAGGCTATTTTCGCCGTGATCGACATTTGGGTAGTTCGCAGTGGACGCCTGTTTAATCCAATCTGATCAACACTTTTGACGGGGTTCGTAATTACTATTAAATACTGACTTGAATTCATGCGTACGTGACAGTTCAACCTGGCGAAGATATATTAGGACATTCCAACGTGGTCAGTGTAATGGAGTTTTTTTTATAAGTTAATCCATGTTTACA
>NW_017178508.1:0-681 GCF_001652005.2 Ceratina calcarata
TTAAAGGATGCTCAAAGGGAAAAGTTACCGCCATCTTTTCAAATAGCAAGGAACAGCCCCTTAACGAGGGTAGATAAAAAAGAATTTCAGTGGAAACTGTTTCGAGACGCCTAGTACCGATAAATCAGGTTCCCTTCTGATTTCTGACTCACGAACTGTGGAACGTGACTATACTTTTCGTTGGTAAGTTTTTGACTCTCTATCGAATGAGACTGATAAGTTACTGTCCGAGAAAGAATACAGCGGCGCTGTGGTTTAATTCAAAATTCAAAATTCAAAATTCAAAATTCAAAAGTCATCAGTCCAACTCTTGTCGAATACTTTAAAAAATTATTTTTTATATATTTATTTGTAAAAAGGAAGACCGAGCTTAAAAATGGGTGAGGTTATCGGAAAAGAAATCCTCAGACGTTCTACTTTCTAACGGTAAAAGAAATATATTTAGGTTTAAGAACGACGGTTCGACGTATTGCCTCGCCAAGAGTCGATTGACTCGTTCGGAGTCTACGCAAGTCTTCTGAAAAATCTCGTTTCATGGCCGCCGGTTTTCATATTTATCTTTATATTTTTTATACGTTATATTTAAGTTTCATACCTCTAGCATTTAATTCAATGTTACGTAGCATATACTAGAAAAAAACAGATTGGCTGACCCATATATAGACCCTGTCTCTTATACAC
>NW_017178509.1:0-680 GCF_001652005.2 Ceratina calcarata
GTAATAGAATTTAAATAGTATTTTTCGGACGCATCAAATTCTGTTTTATTTGTATTTCAAGGGGTTAAGAGATAATCCTGTTTCCTAAATTATCATACATCCCAGATTTAAGGGAGGCATGTTAAATTTGACAATATAAATATGACTTGACACACACGAAAGACGACAATCTTGATTGTTAATTCAACTGTCGACGTCGTAATTCATTGAAGCAGTGACAATGTGGATTTTCCTTGTTTGCCCAAGAACTACTGCGTGGCTACGCAAAATCACGCGCTCCTGAGCAAACTCCGGAGCGACCACGAACAAAGCGTCGTTTTGCGAGTAACTCGAGCGTGGCCCGAGCTGTACACCGAGCTTAATTAATTATCCCGCGAGTCTAAGCAAAAAGAAGGAAGCTGGAAGTTCGACGACTCGAGTGAAAATTTCTAAAAGGGTTGACTCTTACCCACGATCTCGTCTCATCGATATAACAGGCTTTTTAGAGGGGAGCTTAAACTTTCATTATACGTCCTTTGAAAAGTTTTCATAAACTCTACCGAGAAAATTGTGTCTCGTACTTCTTTAAGCGAAAAACTTGCCACCGGGCCAGTTCCTCTACTTTTTCTTTAACATCGTTTCATAATAATTTTTATACAAGTATTTTATAATAGTAAGTACTTTTAATTCGTTCTCTGTAC
>NW_017178510.1:0-680 GCF_001652005.2 Ceratina calcarata
CAACAAATCGACCTGAACTATCTCGATAGGTGTTCTTTGTAAAATGTTCCTCACATATAGTTTCTTCTAATGACAACGGCTTTTTATTAGAAATTTCTTCAACTTCCCAAAATCGACTCAATTGATCATCTAAAGATTGAGTAAAGAAACACGCTGTCTGTTTATTCAAATCTAAGAACTCAACTTCTCCCGTTACAATCCATCCTAATTTTGTTGATTGTAATACAATTTTGTCATTGCATAAATTAATTCTTCCGCTAGTAATTAGTTTATAAAAAACATCACATCCTAATAACAAATCTATTTCAGCAGGCTTATCAAAATCGGGATCAGCTAATTCAATATCGCCTGGAATTTTGATGTTACATTTATTAACCTGTCGTGAAGGCAACAATCCACTAATTGTGCGTACTGACACCCATTTAATATTTGTCATGAAATAATTTGACATTGATTTAATGGTTGCATTTGCTATAAATTTTGACCGAGTTTTAATTTGATCCAATCCTGACAGACATAATTTCAAGTTTTCTTTATCTAATTGCAAACGATCTAATAACTTATCCGTGATAAAATGTGCTTGCGATCCACCATCGAGCAATACTCTGCATGTATGTTCATTATCCCAATATTTTTACACGTGCCGTGCCAAGAAGAATCTCTGAATCATTAGTGACTGT
>NW_017178511.1:0-680 GCF_001652005.2 Ceratina calcarata
TTTCTTCTAAAATTTAATATTTTGATGGACACTGTAGCTGTTAGAAATGCCGAAACAGTTTCCATGAAGACGACAATTTCGTTGACATTCTCATTGACGCAGATGCGAGCACGATTCGGTTCCTGCGAGGGCGTTTTTAGAGAAGAAACGGTCGTAAGGTACAATCCGTGGCGTCACATAATTTACATAAAATTAACCGATAAGTTCTCGCTAGCAAGGTGGCCGTATTGCCAGACGCGCCGGCACCTTTGAAGGAATTAGTCTTATTGGGCACAAAATTGGAACAGAGGACCCCCTGACCTCTCGCGCGCCGTCCGTACGGGCCATAAGGCCCCATAAGCTCCGCCACCAAACCCCATAAGGACCGGCTGGGCCTACGGTTCGCGTTATAACGAGCTGAATTATGTCCAATACCGTCGCTCCTTTTTTGCAACATTCTCGCCTCGCGTTTCTTCAAACTATCCAATAGACTCACACGCTGAATGCAAATTCGTTTTTACTTCACATTTCTTATCTCATTACGAGTTACTATCCAAGAATCCTAACAATAATTTGAAGTATTTGATATTTTTATACTAATTTTCAATTGTATGTTTTATAAGAAACAGACAAAAATTTTAATTGTTTATTAATAACTAATAATTCTGTCTTGTAGAAATAAAATCACGGAAATATTTTTT
>NW_017178512.1:0-680 GCF_001652005.2 Ceratina calcarata
AAGTCAATCGATATAAAAAAAAATGATTAAACTTTGAAATGTGTACGAATGTACTTTTAATTTGTAATTAAATGACAGCATATTTTGAAATAATTCTTTGAAGAAGAGCCACCGCACTGTTTGATGCGTGGACAATAATAAAGGCATCGCGTGTGCATAATTATCTGGCGTACTTTCCTGGAATTAATTTCAAGCTTCGCTAAGGGTAGAGCCTTTTTTTACCCTCGGCCCGACGATCTAGCTGCAAGCTTCACCCCCTGCCGTGTCGCGCGGTTATTTAGGAAGCACGAGAACTTCGTCACCGACGAAAAGGGGCTCTAAAAGAAACGCGCGTCGCGACGCGGAATTCCACGGTTTTTGCCTGCAACGGGTTTTCACGTGCAATTTTAAAGCTGCAACTTCTCCCCCCAAGATTAAACGCTCGAAACTTTCATAAAACGCTTCCGCATCAATTCCGAGCTAAATCTCCTATAAATATTAAATGTTCGAGACAGATTGCCACCTCACGTTCCATCATTTCATTTAGTTTTATTTAGACACGGTATCTAGTCTTCCAGGAAGATCGATAATTCGACCGAGATACGTTTCGTAATCTTCGAGTGGCTAATTAAATTCCAAATAGGAAGAAATATCATCGTTTAAGGAATTTATGTAGATGAAAAATCATGCTTTGTGCCACC
>NW_017178513.1:0-6946 GCF_001652005.2 Ceratina calcarata
GCTACCGCAGCAGCCCCAGGTGTACAGGCCGCCGCCACAGCAGCCCCAGGTGTACAGGCCGCCGCCACAGCAGCCATAGGTGTACAGGCCGTCATCGCAGCAGATCCACGTGTATGGACTGCCGCCGCCACAGCCCCAGATATACGGAGCGCCACAGCCCCTATGAAGAGCATACTCGTATACAATGATTTGTGGCAGTACGTGGACGGGTCGGAGGAAAGACCTGAAGAAAATCCGAATGACTGGGTGAAGCGCGACTCGAAAGCACTGGCGCTAATAAATTTAAATATTTCGCAAAATCAGTTAAGCCATGTGAAAAAGGCTGAAACGGCGAAAGCAGCTTGGACCATTCTTAAAGGTGTCTTTGAATCAAAAGGACCCGTGCGAAAAGCCACCTTGTATAAGCAATTGTTAAGGTTAGAAAAGCCGCCAAATGTAACAATTACGCAGCACGTAAATGATTTTGTGAGTAAAGCGGGACAGTTGGAAGAAGCTGGTATCGAAATCCCTGAAGAGTTAATGTCAATAATGTTATTAAACTCTCTACCGCAGGAGTATGAAAATTTTAGCATAGCGATTGAATCGCGGGATGAAATACCAACGTTTGAGATTCTTAAAGCCAAGCTTCTGGAAGAGGAAGCAAGGCAGGACGATCGCGATGCCAGGGCTGGCAACTGCGATAATAGAAACGAGGCGCTATACAGTACAAAGGCGCGTTCTAATCAAAGATGGCAGTCTACGCAATCGGCAGTGAACTCTAGTGAGAATAGAACAAAATCACATGTGCAAAAGTTCAACGTAAAATGTTTCAATTGTGGAAGAATGGGGCACAAGTCAAATTACTGTAGAGCAAGATCTAACCACAACAAAGCATATAATGCATCACGGAATAAGACAAATGCGACGAGTGATGTGTTAATAGCGATAGCGTGCAATACGGAAGTTGAAAAGAAGTCGACGACATGGTACCTTGACAGCGGTGCGACGCAACATATATGCAACGACAAAGAAAAGTTTGTACGTGTAAATAAGACAGAGGGATCGAAAGTATTTACTGCAAGTGAACATTCGGTTGATGCTACTGGTGTGGGTGATGTACAATTAAACGCAAAGCCAAATAGAGGAGTTCAGTGTCAGATAAGAGTACAAAATGCTCTCTATGTACCTGAATTACGTGGTAATCTCTTATCGGCGTCAGCAATTACTGACAAGGGATACTCGATCCATTTCGCCGCGAATCGTGCATTTATCAAACGTAAGAATGGATCTACACTTTTAACGGCCACGAAAGAGAATGGGCTATATCGCATCGATGAAGATGTGAATCGAGCTTTGATAACCAAAAACAAAAATGATTTGCTTAGATGGCATCAGAGATATGGTCATGTAAATATGAGTGATCTTAAGCGAATGGTAAACAGTAATATGATTAAAGGTGTAAACGTATATACCAACGATGAACAATTCGACTGTGAGATATGTGCCAAATGTAAAATCCACGTGCAACCATTTGGAAGGTCGGAAAACCGAGAAAAGTAAGTACTAGGATTGGTTCATTCAGATATTTGTGGACCAATGAATGTACAGTCTTTGGGAGGTGCAAGATATTTTGTCACGTTCACCGATGATTGTACCCGATACACAGACGTGAAGATGCTAAGAAATCGCTCAGATGTTTTTGAGGCATTTAAAGAATATAAAGCCAGAATGGAAAATCAGACGGATAAGCGAATCAAGAAGCTTCGAACTGACAACGGAAGAGAGTACTTGTCAATGAATTTTAAAAGGCTGTTAGAGGAAAATGGCATAATTCATCAATTGAGCGTAGAATATACGCCTCAGCAGAATGGGGTCGCAGAACGGAAAAATCGCACTATCACTGAAATGGCAAGATGTTTATTGTTGCAGAGTAATCTTCCTCAGACGCTATGGGCCGAGACAGTCAACACGGCAGTCTATTTGAGAAATCGATGCACCACGAAAGCACTAATAGTAAGTGGGAAGACGCCGTACGAAGCATGGACGAATCGTAAACCGTATGTTGGTTACCTACGAATTTTTGGAACTAAGGCTATTGTATTAGACAAGACAAATAGGACCGGAAAATTTCAACCCAAATGTAACGAATATGTCCTAGTAGAGTATTCATTAGAATCCAAGGCATACAGACTGTGGAAACCTGGAACAAAAGTAATAGTAAAAGCTTGAGACGTTAAGTTTTTTGAAGAATTAGGGACTCAGAAAAATGTTTCTCAAAGATGTGTGGATTCACATGAGAGCTAAAGCCAGGAAGGCAATAGAGGTCATGAAGATAACTTAAATTTTATGCCACTAGAGGAGTCTCAACTTGAAGAAGAAGACGATGAGCATTCTGAACAAGAATACGATAGCGCTGTTGAAAATGAAAATTCGGCTGAAGTTAACCAAGGACTTCAGCGAGCTAGTGGACGTCCTAAAATATTCAGAACTGGTCGTCCTGGTAGGCCGAAGAAAATGTATCACTACAAAAATGTTGAAATCCAAGATCCGGAATCTGTTGCAGAGGCTTTAGATGGTGAAAGACGACAAGAATGACTAACCGCCATGAAAAATGAATATGACAGCTTGATAGAAAATAAAACGTGGGTGTTGGTGGATCGACCAAAGGAAGGGAAGATATTGTCAAACCGCTGGGTATTCAAAACGAAATACAATAAAAAAGGAGATATTGAGAAGTATAAAGCGAGATTAGTCGTACGAGGAAATATCCAACAGAAAGGAGTGGATTATGAAGAGGTTTTTGCTCCAGTTGCAAGAATGGAATCCATCAGAACACTACTTGCCGCTGCTGTAAATGAACAAATGCACGTACACCAAATGGATGTTGTATCTGCATATTTGCAAGAAGAACTCTCGGACGAGGTGTACATGGAGCAACCCGAGGAATATATACAGAAAGGAAAAGAGCACAAAGTATGCAAATTAATAAAACCATTATATGGTTTGAAACAGTCTGGCCGTGAGTGGTACAATAAATTTGATAGGTATATAACAGAAAACGGAGGCCAGCGCACGCAAGCAGACTCTTGCATATATGTATTTAATAAAGAGGATGATAGAGTAATTCTAATAATCTATGTGGATGATTTAATTCTAGCTTCAAAGGAAATTGAACAATTAGAACGTGTCAAAAGAAAATTGAAGTCGATGTTTAAGATGGTCGACCTTGGAGAAATTCACGACATTTTAGGTATCAACGTACAACGGGATGGCTCGTTAGGAAATATGAAATTGTTTCAGAAGAAGTATATTGATGAGCTCGTGAAAAGGTTCAACTTAGAAGAAGCCGGAACAACGTCAACACCGTTGGAGTTTGGCGTTAAAATAACGAAGCAAATGTGTCCGAGTTCTGATGAAGAACGTAAAGAGATGAAGCGTCGACCATATCGAGAATTGGTCGGTGGATTAATTTATCTGGCAAATTCGACACGTCCAGACATTGCATTTGCTGCCAGTATGCTCAGTCGTTTCTGCACTGACCCTGAAATGCAAAGCGGGTATTATGTTATTTAAAGGGTACCTCAAACTATGGTCTGCATTATGTCAAAGACGGAGGTGGTCTCGTGGCATACACTGACTCCGACTGGGCAGGAGATGAGATCGACAGGAAGTCCTGCAGTGGAAACGTTATCATACTCGCTGGTGGCCCTATCAGCTGGATGTCTAAGAAGCAAGCATCAGTTGCGCTTTCGACCATGGAAGCCGAGTACGCAGCGTTGGCCGACGTATCACGAGAGATTGTATATTTAAAGAGACTGTTATCACATATGGGTTTTCATGAACTTGTTAAAAGTGCAATAACTGTTCATTGTGATAATCAGAGTGCGATTGAATTGTCAAAGAATACGGTCTATCATAAGCGAAGTAAACATATTGATATAAGATACCACTCCACCCGCGAACTGGTAAATCATAAAGAAATTGTAATACGTTATCTAAAAAGTGAATTTATGTTAGCGGATGTATTAACGAAAGTATTACCAAAGGGCAAACATGTAGCATGTGTTGATGGATTACGAATGGCTGGAAATGTATGATGTTTGTCAAAAGTCTAAAAGTGGAAAGCGATTATAAGAAAGAAATGTGCATCGATAGGGGGAGTGTTGGTCGCACTGCAGATCGCTGCACGTTCCGGGTTGACTATCAGTTCGCTCGCGCCGTAGCATGGCCATGTGACGATTGGCATTAAGGATTAACCACGTTAATACATATATCAAATATATTACATATATACATATTAAATTAATCTTTATTAAATGTAATCATAAGTAAAAGATCTTCATTCGGATTATTTCCCCAAAGGAAGATTCTTCCTCACAAGTCACAAGTCATCTAAAGTCGTTTGCCTTTTCCTGTTTCGTTCAGTACGCAGTTGTCATTATTGTTTCTATCTTTATACACCTAGTAACGTTGATGACAGAATCAACTGTGACACAGGAAAGACACGTTCGTACTGTAATGCGAATTCGGGAACATTTGGAACCTTTATTCTGGACAAAGTAACAAAAGAGCGTTGTGAAACAAAAGATACACAATGTGCTAACCGTCCGTTGACGGTATATAATTCTGTACAATGAGATAAATAATTTGTTGTCGATGGTCATGAAGTGCTTCTTGTTCGAACAAATGCTTATCGTTATTAAAAATATATGGTGGCAGTATTTTTAATGTTTCTGTTATAAGTTTGTAATTTATACTCTCCGTTAATAATAAACTCTTGTAACGCCGCACTATTTTTTCTGTACAATGGCATATTACATTGACGTCGTCAGGAACAAAACTCAAACCACTCCTGTTCTTTAGGAGCGTCAATTTTGATGGAGTGGAAGTACGTGCATTCAACATGTTTATGCACTCCTTACAATGAATTTTTTTCTTCACTGAATAAACTGTTGATCCAGCTATATGTTTAATTATATCATCTAAATACTCAGACTGCACCCAGCCATCGTTCTTAGAATAATCATGTTCGCGTATATTGTAATGGGTATGGAGAAATTCGCTCACTGCAAAAGAACATGTTTTGAGTGGACGTGGTTTTCGTACTCTTTTTTTCTCCTCTTTTTCAGAAAATGAAGCTTTATTTTCGCTCACATTTTATGTTATCTCTTGCACCTCGCTCATTTTACTCGCATCAGATATAAGCAATGTGTTATCTTGCGGTGAAATGTTCGCGGATGCAGGAATTGAAACGTTCATGTTATTTAGGAGCAATTTATTATAAGCTGATTGAAATTATATACTAGTCGGATTGTTATTAAAACCATTCATACGTCTAATCAGGGCAAAAAACATTGCAACATGATTTTGTGATAATTTGTATGTTAACACATGAGTAAGAATTTTTTCCTGAAAAAGACTTTCACATAGAGCATACAAATTTTTTAAACAAATAATGAAACCTATGAAACCTGTCTTTACACTTGCAGCTTTAATAACTGATGTGCGGACAATTTTATATTGATCTTCCTTTTTACAGTGATGTGACTTGTTTGTTTGATTGATTCTCGGTTTGCTTATTAGGTGCATTATTCTCTTTGTTATTGTTTTCACTAATTAATAAGTTATTGTCTGAAATCGTATGTTTTGTACTTCCTTGTTTCTTTACTTTTATTTGTACTTCAACTTCTAAATTTGTTATGTAACTAATCCATTCGTCAATTTTTGTTTTCAAAGCAGGCAAAGAATCTTGTGTCACACCTCGTCTCCCTGGCGTTTTGCAAAATATATTTTTTGCATTTAAAATATCGAAAATGTCGTTAAATATTTGGCAGAACTCTGCTATTGGAGAAGCACCCTTGAATTCATTCTCTTTCAAGTTATGTTTAAGGAACTGTGAAGCTACTGAAGTACTGTGACTTAAAACTTGTGCGGCAAGGAAAACTTTCATTTTTTCGTTGTCGAAATTAATGTGCCTGTTTCTTATTTTGCATGCACAGTGCATTTCTTCGATGTACTGCTTGTCGTTCAGTCTTTTGATATAATTCCAGTCTATGTATTTGTTGTTGTTATAGATAATAGGACCCTTTCTCGCAAAGTAATTGCGTACTAATTTTAACATGTGGCACGGATCAAAAAAGATGTATAACATCTTGCATGTTGTTTGATTCGACTCCTCTCCATCAAAAGTGGTGCTCACGACCTTAATATTTTTCTCATTCAATTTGACTAATAAGTCTCTTAAAATAATCTATTTTTCGTTGCCACTAAGACTATTCGTAAAATAATATGCAATAAGCGTTTTAAACCCTCCATTAATATTGACTAGCATGAAGAGTAAAACTTTACTTGCTGTAGTTTTATTTTCTTGTACGTTATCTTCTTCTAGCTGACCGCTTAAATCTACTAAACCTTTCCATTCATGGGATTTACTGCAGTAGAAACTGCATTTTTTTATATTCATCTCATCGAATGTGAGATTGAAAACGAGCTTCTTACATTTCTTAGATTCATTGTTTACTATTGTAGACACATGATCAATTATTTCCTGACATATACCAGGTTTATAATTCTTGGAACAGTTCCAGCTATTTAGTGTTTCAACACATGGCAAGCATTTGAGGAAGCTTCGTCTTACCATTTCATATGCCGCAGGAGAATGGAATCTCTATTATTACTTTATGTACAAAAATAAATGTGTAAATACATGGATACGTATATCTAACAATGTTAATAATCAATACTTATTATGTAATTATACCTGAACTCTCTATACAGGGTGTTCCGTAAAGGGTGTAAGAGCCGAAAATGGCCGATAGGGAGGGTCTTCCTGAACAACAATTTCCTTTGGCAAAATGCAGAATGGGGCTTGGTTATCGAGTTATTAACAAAAAACACGGACCAATCAGAGCGCTCGGTCTACGCGGGCTCCGACTCGGGAGCGTTGGCCCGGATCCGATCCCGAGCC
>NW_017178513.1:8263-10862 GCF_001652005.2 Ceratina calcarata
GCGAATACTCGGATTATTTCGTAATACTCTGTTGGATTTTTCGGGATCCGTCATTGAGTTGACGTGCACGACTCGATAACTACTGAACCGTCTCTCACAACTTTCCTTCGGGAGACTTTTCCCCACTCGATGGCCAAATTCCTTAGTGAAAATGTTTTTAACATCCCTTAAAGAAACCCGACCGTCGATTCCTTGTCATATTTACAACATTCCCCACGTGTTAAACACTCGGTACCTCCGCGACTTGCAACCAGCACAGCCGTAGACACATTGTACGCGGGTAAAAGCCGTGTCATAATTCTTACGGAAGAAGTTTCGCCAGAATATTATTTTCGATGTCCCTTGAAAACACGTGTTCGATAATAAAAAGTACCTTTGACTGGTTGAACGTAGTAAAAGATGTCCTTCTACTTTTTTTACCACTAATGCCAGATGGAGTGCATACCGGCGGGTCGTATTTTACGCGTTCAACTAGTTACACGTTAAGGGAAATCGAAAACAATAAGCTGGCGAAACTTCTCCCGGCGGATTATGGTAGGGTTTTTACCTGCGTACAATGTGTCTACGGCAAAAGGCAATCCAGCCGTCGACGGTTGGTAGCTGCAAGTCGCGGAGGTACCGAGTGTTTAACACGTGGGGAATGTTGTAAATATGACAAGGAATCGACGGTCGGGTTTCTTTAAGGGATGTTAAAAACATTTTCACTAAGGAATTTGGCCATCGAGTGGGGAAAAGTCTCCCGAAGGAAAGTTGTGAGAGACGGTTCAGTAGTTATCGAGTCGTGCACCTCAACTCAATGACGGATCCCGAAAAATCCAACAGAGTATTACGAAATAATCCGAGTATTCGCCTAACGCGAAGATGGTTATCCGCCGATTCCGATAAAAAGAGCGTCATTCCGATCGAGTCGTGCTCTTCGCGCATCGTGTAATTCACGGGCCACGCGGATAGTGAAGTTAATTTTGTGAATGAAAAACAATCGACTCTTGTCAGATACGTTTAATGTTAGAGTGCACGAACAAGTGCAGTGTAAGTGTTTGAAAATTTTTAAGTGAAGAGTGACGGTGGTGTAATGAAGTTGAGTTTGTGTATAAAAATCAATCGGCTCCTTTAAAAGACGTGTATTGATAGAACGTAGGAGCAACAATCTTAGTGTGTTAAAATGTTTAAGTGTAGAGTGACAGTGATCGTGCGGGGTTCCTTCCCTAGACAGAAGATCAGCTGTGGCCTACCTGCGAGCGGCAAGGACGCTGACCCATTGACAGTGGCCTATCGTGAGCAGGTGCACTTGCGAATGAATGGGTAAGTCTAAATCTCTACAGTTTTTACATTTTCTTTTTAATTCAATATTCCCTGCGACTTCTTAGTTCCTCATTTATCCTATCATCATCCATTAATTATCAACAATCCCTCATTTCACCATCCATTGCACGTGAATAACGATTAAGTGTATTAATTGTTATTCATAATAACGCACGAACCACAATTTCCTTGCATTGTTATTCATGTAGTTTGTAAAACGCTTCGTACTGAGCGGAGCGCTTGTTCAAACGCGTGAAAGGCCGGGCGGCCGGATCCGAGCCAACGCTCCCGAGTCGGAGCCCGCGTAGACCGAGCGCTCTGATTGGTCCGTGTTTTTTGTTAATAACTCGGTAACCAAGCCCCATTCTGCATTTTGCCAAAGGAAATTGTTGTTTAGGAAGACCCTTCCTATCTGCCATTTTCGGCTCTTACACCCTTTACGGAACACCCTGTATATCTCTTCTACACTATGTGGAAAATGTATTTCAACTAAAAGAATCTGATGGTCAGAACCTAAATTCAAACCCGAGTCTATTGCGCTAACAGTATCTTCCCACTGCGGAGAAGCGATCATTAGATCTAAGTTTGATGCGACTTGGTAATGACTAATTCTAGACTCAGTAGATTTATTCATGACATCAAGACTCCATTCTGACAGAGTTTCTTTTAAATCTTCTCCAGCTATGTCCTGACTATTACAATTCCAGCTTTTGTGTTTTGCATTGAAATCCCCTAATATAAATGTATTATTGTCTGGATTTAAGAGGTCGAATAAATTTTTCCATGTATCTTTGCGATAGTAGGCTGGGTTTCTTCTGTAAATAACAAAAATGTTATACTCTTGTCTCCCTATTTTGATTTTAACACCGACGACGAAATGTTGCAGTTCTATCTCGATGTCGAAGGCATCTGTTGTTGATAAGAAGGTTTCCTAGAGCGTCTGGAGTTGAGCGATCTGCCTTTATTCCTGTTCTGGAGTCTGTTTTCTAGTTCTTCCTCGAGGTTCAGACTTCTGGCCATCTCCATCAGTTTATCGAAAAGCTCATTAAATTCTTCCTTTAGATTCTTGACATGCTTCTCCCTATGTTCTCTGTGAGGGAAAACTATCCTTCTCTCAACTTTCATATTTTCATCTATCTTCTTATTGGCAACCGGGGGTCTAACAAAGGGCCTAGCTGGATAAGGGGGTCAAATGTGCCCTTGAGCCGAATGAAGCGTCGTTTGCGCCATTCGATAGTATATCAAAAAAGAAACATTCACTCCAATTTTTAGCCCTATATCTCAACCAGGGGGGTAG
>NW_017178513.1:12182-17850 GCF_001652005.2 Ceratina calcarata
TACATTCATACATATATACTTTAAATAAATATATAAACGCACATAATATGGAATGCAGTACTTATCGTAGCACCTGCTCAGTCATGAGAGCTCAATCTACTGATATAATTTGCATATTCAAATTTACTCTTTGGTTAATCGCATTATTGCATTTGCGGTCTGTTATATAAATACTTGTTCAGTGTAGGAAAACTATTTAGAAAAAACCTACTTACAAAAGTTCCCTAAGCTAATTTAGTTCTTAGTGTCTAATCTTTGTACGTGTTAAATATAAGTAATTTGTCGTATGGTAGCTTGTGTTTGTATTCGAATGGTAAGTTATAACTTCTTAGGCTAGTTACATTATGTAATAGTCTATTGGAACTTAGTTTATTTTGATAAAATCTTTCTGCTAGCCCCTTGATGTAGTCACCGATGAGTTCGATTTCTGCTTCTTCATGAAGGTAACTGATTGGTGTATATTTATTGACAGATAGTATCATACGTAGGCATTTGTTCTATAGGATTTGTAGTTTCTTCAGATGTGAATTTGCCACGCTGCACCACACCGGCGCTGCGTATGTAATTATGGGCCGTAATAGCATTTTATAGATAAGTTTAGTAAGTAGTTTAGAAGTAATTTTCCAGTCTTTATAGTATTTTTCTAGTAAATATATATGTGTTTGCAGTTGCTTCGCAGCTACTATTGCTGAAAAAGAATGTGCATAGATAGCTAGATCGTCTGCGAATAATGCTGTACTCGTTTTAGGATATTTAGGTATGTCATTGATGAAAATGATGAAGAGTTTGGGTCCCAGTACTGATCCTTGAGGTACTCCAGCTCTTGCTTTGCACTTGATAGACTTTGCACCTTCCAGCGTTACTATTAGATGCCTGTTTTGTAGGTATGAGTAGATAAATTTGATAAGTTCTTGTGGGTAGCTATATGCTATCATTTTATAAATTACTGTATCAATCCATACCTTGTCAAAGGCTTTTTCAATGTCTAGCAGAGCCATGACTGTTAATTTGCTGTAGTTAAAATTTATACTAATGTCATTCACAATTCTTGTCACCTGTTGTACTGTATTATGCTTTTGTCTGAAGCTAAATTGTTCATCAATTATTACATTTTGCTTACTTTCAAAGGTGTTGAGTCTCTTCAGTATTATCTTTTCCGTTAGCTTACTAAGTGTACTGAGTAAGCTAATAGGCCTGTAGCTGCTTGAATCGTTGCTTTTCTTTCCAGGTTTTAGTATCGGAATTATAAGTCCGGTTTTCCAGTGTGTAGAGAAATACCCCAAGTTCAATGATGCATTTATTATGTACATTATTTGTACTATTACTTTCATTGGAATATTCTTGAGTATTATGTTCTGTATATTATCTAATCCAGGCGCCTTTCGGGATGGCAATTTCTTAATTTCTTCAGCTATTTCTTTAGGGTTGGTGTAGTATTCATTGGCCTCTGTGGTTGTTGCGTTTTCGATATAAGTTTTGACTGCTTCTATGACTTCCTGCTGATGTTTCGTGTTGTTTGTGAGATCAATATTGTGTACCTCTTCAAACTGTGTAGCTAGTAGATTGGCTTTCTCTTGGTCTGTTATAGCTTCAGTTCCATTTTTAATTAAAGTTGGAACTGGGTGATGTTCTGTTTTAAAAACTTTGGTCATTCTCCAGAGTGAATTATCTCCAGGGTTTAATTTATGCAACTGTTTGTTCCATTTTTCATTTCTATGTACAAATATTTTCTTTTTGATTTCTCTATTTAACCTGTAGAATTCAACCTTGTCTTGGGTCAGCCTTGTTCTTTGCCATCTTTTTCGTAGCCTATTTCTGTTTTTTATTAGTTCTAGTATCTCACGGGGGAGCTTGTCGTTAACACTAGTGAATTCTTTGGTTGGCACAGCTTGCTGTATGCAATAATTTATGTTGTTTGTTAGTTTCTGCACTTCTCCGTCTATTCCTTGTTCCGATGAGATAATGTTTGTAATTTGTACTCTATGATTTAAAAATTTGCGAAATTTCTCCCAATCTGCTTCTTCATAGATGTAAAGCCTCTTGGTTTTGTGGATTTTGTGTTGCGCATCAAGATAGAAGAGTATTGGGTTATGGTCTGAGCTTAGTTCATGTTGCACTTGCAGTTCTGATATGTTACTTACATTTTTGTTGATTGCTATATCTATAGTAGATGGTGTTGTGTTGTTCGGTGGGTAATTGGTTGGTTCGTTGGGATATAACATAGTGTGATTATTGTCTTGTATATAGTTAAATAAGATTCTGCCGCTTTTGTTGTTTCTGTTGCAATTCCAGGTCAGATGTGCTGCATTCATATCCCCTACTATTAGTACCTTGTCTCTTATGTTCATTAACTTCTCTAGATCTTGATGCTTGAGATGTATGCTTGGTCTTCTGTAGACGGATATCAGATTAACGCCTGATAATAGTCCAATTCCTATTGCTTCCAGTGTAATATCGCTGTCTACATTAATCAGTTTATGTGGTATAGTATTTCTGACTAGCACAGCTACTCCACCTGCTGATCTTTCGCGTTCTTTCCTATAGCAAGTGTAGTTTTTTATCTTAAGTCTGTCTTTACTAGTATAATTGGTTTCATTTAGAAGTAATATATCTATTTTCTCCCTGTCAAGAAATTCTATTAGTTCCCCTAGTTTGCTCCTTAGCCCATTTGCATTCCAGCTACAAATTTTCAATTTGTCCATTCTGTTTCCAACTGGTTTGAAAATTCAACAAATACTTGGAATTGTTCCATTTTTGATTGGCATTGCTGTAATTTACTTCTGAGTTCCTTTGTCAATTTTATCATATATGTAATATTGCAGATCTGATTTATGCTGTTAATTTCCCTTGCCAGTTCTGTAAGTTTTGAATATTCTGGTTTGCTTGTAATAATAGTGTTCTGTGGGTTGATCTTTGTTGTGCTCCAAGCGTTCTCTGGTGGTAGTGTTACAGTTTTTAATTTGGGAAACTGCCTGATGTCATTGGTGTTCGGATTTCCGATTCTAGTTTTTGGTACTATTTTAGAATTAGAAACTTTGCTTTTGCTTGAGAGTATACTAAGCCTTCTTTGATATGCTGCGCATATTGTTTCATTTGCTGGGTGATCGCCAGTGCAATTGGCACATTTTAGGCAGATTGGTTCTGCATAACAATTGGCAGTTGCGTGTCCCCACTGTCGGCACCTGTGGCACTGGGTTACCCTTTTCTTATTAATATAGTTTTCCCATGTTATTTTTGTGTAGCTGAGATAATGTACTACTTGCTTAAGATGCGATAGCGTTGTGTCAGCGCTAAATGTTACCATGAATAGTGTGAGCGCTAGTGCGTATTACTTAGGTAGACAACCAGTATACGAGAAAGATAATTTATTTTATAAGACGATATAAAGACATGTATGTCAGAAGACGTTCCGGGTTGTACTGGACAAATTACACGGATACCGAACAAAAAGCGATAGCGGTACAATATTCACTCTACATATGATGCGAAGGGTTGAACGATAAGAAATAGGGCTAATTACAACACACCCCCCTCAATCCAAGCACATAAACGTTGAAAGTAGACGAAATCAAAAACATACTAGCGTGGACGCATTCCCAACGCTTCAATACAATAGTAATGTTTAACTCTTGGTAATGATTTGGTAAAGACGTCAGCTAACATTTTATCCGTCGAAATATTCGATAATTTAAACATCTTTTCTTTAATCGCGTCGCGAACGAAGTGGTGACGAACATCGATATGTTTCGTCCTGGAGTGAAAAACGGGATTTTCCGATAAACTCTTAGCGCCGCGGTTATCACAATAGAGTACGACGGCAGCAAGTTCTTCGAATCCAAGTTCCAATAACAGCGAACGCAGGTGCTTCGCCTCTTTGGCTGCCTCGGCAAGGGCCATATACTCAGCCTCCGTCGAAGAGAGCGCCACAGTACGCTGTTTCTGAGCTTTCCAGGAGCCCGCCGCTCCACTTAGAAGAAAAACGTATCCAGTGTATGATCTACGATCGACCTCACAGTTTCCCCAATCTGCAACTGAGTATCCAACCACACTTTCCTCTACTTGCCTGAAATTCAAAACATAATCAAGCGTGCCCTGAAGATAGCGAAGGACTCTTTTCGCAGCTCCCCAATGTTCCTCTTTATGACAATTATTAAATTGTCCTAGGAAACTAACGATAAAGGCTATATCGGGCCTCGTAGTCATCGCCAAATACATTAAGGCTCCGATGAGTTCGCGATACGGTCGCTTGTTCTCTTCCACATCCTTCATTTCAGTCTGTTTGGAAAGACTTGAACCAGGCACGCCAGGCGTGGCAACAGGATTTGATCCATTCATACCAAAACGCTCCAGAATATTTTGGATGTAACGCCGCTGCGACAACAAAATTCCGTCAGAGGTCTGATCCACTTCGATTCCCAGACAATATTTGGCTTGACCAAGGTCCTTGACTTGAAACTCTCGCATTAGGCCATCCTTCAATTTTTGAATCCATGACATATCCGTGGACGCGATCAAAATATCGTCCACATAGATTAGGGCCATGATGTAAGCCTTTTTCTCTCGCCGCAAATACAAGCAAGGGTCCGCCTGAGTTGATTTCAGACCCAAATTTCGCAGAACCTCGTCCAGTCGTCTATTCCACTGTCGGCCAGCCTGTTTCAGTCCATATAAGGCTCGTTTAAGGAGACACACTTTATTTCCCTTCTGCAGTGCCCGTAACATTTGGTTAGCCTTAGCACTGATTTCTGTTCCTTCCCCTTCACGTCTCAAGATTTCTTCGAGTGTCTCTTTGAGGAAAACCGGTCTCTCCATGAAGATTTCTTCACCTAAATAGCCGTTTAAATATGCAGTGACAATGTCCAGTTGATGCACGCTCATCTTGTACTTCGCCGCCAGCGCCATCAACACCCTCAAGGATTCCAAACGAGCCACGGGTGCAAATGTCTGCATAAAATCTATACCTGGTTTTTGCGAAAATCCCTTCGCAACCAAACGGGCTTTTCGGCGATGCAATTCTCCATTAGCTCCAAACTTGTTTGTGAGAATTATACGACTACCAACCACGCCGCGATTTTTCGGACGATCCACCAACTCCCATGTATTATTTTGAAGCATAGCTTTCATCTCTTGCACTACTGCTTCCTTCCATTGCTCAGAATGTGGTCCAGTCATGGCCTCTTCAAAATTTACTTCAGATATGAAGGCCATTTCCTCCACAGCACTCGCATCATGGAATACCTCGTCGTTGGTACTATCGTTTAATATATTTTCTTCGTTTGATGCATCAGAATCCAGAACTTGGACACGTCCATCCTCCACAGGCATCTCGGATGCATTAGTGGAGTTCGTCCTATCATTTTGGGCACTCGTCTGACAATAGAGTTTCCTCGGTCTTCCACGAGTCCCTGTACGGATTATTCGAGGTCTCCCAGGTCCCCTCTGCTCACTTCTCTCTGGTCTCTCTGATCGGACAGGCGTATCAACGATTGGTGCATTATCTGCTTGCTCATTATCCAGCGAGGAAGTAGGGTTCGAGACAAAGAATTCAATTTCCTCGGGAGAAACATCAGAACAATTCTCAATTGCTCCTTCGTCCGATCCGATTGGGACTTTCCCAACTTCGGGCAAAAATCGCACGTCCCTGGACAATACTATCCTACTTTCAGAA
>NW_017178514.1:0-680 GCF_001652005.2 Ceratina calcarata
TTCTGATTATCGCGACGAGTTTGAAAGCAAATATTATGAAGCCGTAAAAAAGGAACGTAAATTTTTTAAAGATAACAAGCACTCGGATGGGATTGATAATATCCCAGTTAGGCATAACGGCAGCGAGCTAAACAATGTTACGTTACCACGAATCGATTTGCCCACATTCAATGGCAAATACGAGGTGTTAGGTGAATACCTAACCAGGTCCGGATTTGGAGACGATTTTGGACGCAAGAAATAAAATTTACAAAATAAATTTTCAATTAAAATCAAATTTACTGGACCGGCCAACGCGCCGATTCCTTAATTCGTCAATACAAAATAAATTTATATATGAGGATTATATCCGATGAATTGCCCTCGAGGCCAGGGTCGTGTCGTCGCTCGCTTAGCGCCGATCACTGTAACAAAAACAAAAACAACCGAAACGGTTGAAGTTATTATTCTGTACTCGACAGAATTAACTGACAATAATCAGTGGACTATATGTTCGGAATAGAATACTCTCCATTCCGAATTCTTCTTTATTCAGATAATACAGTATTCTCTATTTTTCAAATTATCTCTTCCCATACGCAATTGTACGGGTTGAGATGGCCTTTAGCCCTTTGAGTACTATGGGCGCACATATGCGTCCAACGAAAGTCATCTCTGTAGACTATGGACGCAAATACGCG
>NW_017178515.1:0-680 GCF_001652005.2 Ceratina calcarata
TCGAAACAATTTCAACCTCGATTCCTCTCTTACTTCTGATACACAATTACTACTCTTCCTCTAACCCTATCTCTTCTACTACGTGGCCAAAACCTCGCTCTCACTATCCTGCCGATCACCACGCCATCTCCCATACCGACGCACACAAAGAAATATATTTTCTTTACAAACATACTCTTAGTTTTATCATCAGACTCTAATTTTCTCTTAGATTTTGTTGTATTCCCAGTAGCTGGCATACCGGGCTCATGCTTCGATACAATGACACGGTATTTAATATCTTAACTAAGGTTTATTAACGCTTAAATAATAACGTGCTGATACATGTGCTTATTCAGTTGAATACAAAACGGACACAAACTACAAACTAACTCGTATCTGCGAGATGTCGCTAGTTACGACAGGCTGTAGGCTGGCAGTGCGTGTAGCTGCCACCGCCGCGCTCTTGTCGCGCGTGTGATTATAAGGAGGCTTAAACCTCTGGTGAGCGTGCTCATTCGTGTTCATTCTCGTTCCATCTCGAGAACGGTTAAGTCGCGTCTGGACTTGTAAGAGGAGTGGAGAAGGATTCATTATAATAAACTTATTAACCACCAAGTTAAAGTATACTTTCGTCAGTTAATAGAATTCACGCATAGAGCAGTCGGGCTCTTAAAGAAGACCAATAATTAGCCTTCACC
>NW_017178516.1:0-680 GCF_001652005.2 Ceratina calcarata
AAGAAAGCTTAGACCCAAGAGCAACGCAACGGCTCGTGGATACAATTAACAGCTACCAATTAACATCGTTAGTTTATGGAATTTCAATTACTCTCTCCCGCCTTTGAGACTGAGTATAGCCACGAGCACCGCCGAGAACAGTCTGTCGACAATGATTTACGAATGGAATTAATACGAAAAATAAACTTTCTAAAGGCGTTCCGTAACAGAAGATCGAAACGAACTTCTTTCTCCCATTTTATACATTCTACGTTTATCGACAGAATAAATTAACCGACGAATGTTTGTTAAGCAAGCTAAACAATTTTTATCTATGAAACGGCAGTGATACAGCAGTTATCGTACATTCATACGTTTCTTATATTACTGCAATTTAATATCAAACAACAAATTCTTATGCAGCTTGCTCATGGAGTAGTCTCAACGAAAAAAAGAAAACCATATTTCTTATTTTTAACTTAAAAGCCTACATCATGTTACACCGAAATTCAATTAATTTTCTTCCGTAATTCTTAAGACACTATAGAAGATTTCCTTCGAAATGATTAAAAATCTCGAGAAAATATAAACTTCTATTATTCCAGGAAAGAAGTACTTAACAGGGTTCCAGATAAATAATTAAGTCTGTAGGGATCTTTCGGAGTTTTAAAGGAATCAAGGTTCTGGGAAAACACAAATAA
>NW_017178517.1:0-679 GCF_001652005.2 Ceratina calcarata
CCGCACGTTTAAGGGAATTATTAATTAATTGGACTTTGCTGTATTCGACGACTTGTTCGAATACCAGCATCCATCACGGCTCCACCCGCATTAATTATTGTGTGTAGAATTCAGAATGTATAGAATAGGAGTATTTCATGAATAATAAGCAAGTCCAAATCAGAACTTCGAGGGTATTGAGGAATTTGTACGTCTTTTCATCCCCTTAGTAGATGATCGATGAAAAATACTGAAATTGATTTTTAGGCATTTGTATGTGTAATTCGTGAAACTCCAAAAATATTAAGAAACACGTGTCAGTTCAGTTAGGTGTGAATTTTGAAAAATCCACAAATTGGTTTTTAAAAAGTTGGTTACGTAATAATTCAGAACAAAAATCTCTTGGATACCTCATCGCCTTAAAGAAATATTGACAAACAGGTAAAAACTTGTTTTCACCCTTTTTCGACACGGTATAATTATTCTTCACAAATACACCTTATGACACTCCGGAGTATAAAGACAGCTGCTGCCCCTTTGTAAATACTTCAGTCGTTTTTGAAATGTTTGCTAACATGCAAACGAACGTTTTCTCTCTATACGTGTGCTTTTATTAATTGAAACCTTTAGAGATGCAATTATTATGTGAATTATTATTATAAAATCATATTATCTCTGTATTGCTTTTGTTATGCTAATA
>NW_017178518.1:0-679 GCF_001652005.2 Ceratina calcarata
ACATTTATATGTTTAACTGTTATTACTGTATATTGATTTATTTGTTATATTAATTTTGAGGAACATTGAGAAAACAGGAGCGTACGTCGAGGTATGAGAAACCATCGATGAACAACGAATCACTGCAAATTGAAAAAAAGAAGGTGGCAATCGTTTATTGTAGAGGTCTATTTTCGAACACTCCTCCACGTTTGCTTATGATAATTCTGTGTTCAGTGGGCAAACGGGCGAGTGGGGGTTGCGAACGGTAAATTAACAAGTAAAAGAAGCTTTTAGCCGCAACGGCTCGCATTAATTATTAATACTGTTAGCTCGGCGTGTAAACGCATCTACGGAATACTCGTCTCGCTTATCCTTAATATAGTCGACCAGTCGAGACCTAATTTGTTTAAACAAATATGATCTTGTAGTAATAGGACTTCTCGTCATACGTCCCTGGTGCTTGCAAGTTTCTCACAAACATCAGGCAGTCTAAAAAAAAAATATTGTACAGCCTGAAATGATTTTTAGTCTATACGTACTTACCTAGTCGTTTGTCAGCTTGCTTTCACTTTTTTCTTCGCTATGCCTGTAACTAATAATTAGGCAACTCTCTTTAGGAAATAAGCTGACCGCCATTCTCATGGTATTTCATTTTATTTCGGAAAGTATAATTATTATATCAATTCTTATAAATCAT
>NW_017178519.1:0-679 GCF_001652005.2 Ceratina calcarata
CCTTTTATAGTTACTATGCAATAATCGAAACGAATGGAAGGACACTTGGTCATTGAAATTGCCTCGGATACGTAAGCGCATATTGAACCTGATCGCGTCCTTAGTTTCAAGATAACAGAGACAAACGCGTTGCTGGTAAGAAGACGAATGAAACGCGCTACTCGTCGTAACGGACACGTCGCAACGAATGTGCCCCACGGTTCTGACAAAGTTTCGCGTGGCGCGGCTGGCATTTAAGATACAAGGATCACTTATCTCGCGCTTACGCTACCCGTTCAGAGGTCCTCCGTCGCGTTCCGCGCGTTTTATCGAGCAACTTTACAACCTACCGTCGCCGGAGCCGTTCCGCGGATAAGGGACGACCTCTCAGAGGAGACGTGGGCTCGCGTTGAAATTCTTTCGGGTGATTAACGCTTGGCACCGGCTCGTCGTTATTTATACCGAGAGGATTATTTACGAGGATATTGATAAGCTGGGTATCGCCGGAGTTTCAATAATTCGGCACCTGTGGCTCTGATAAACCAGACACAGCAGCCATTGATTAATACTCGAGCATGCATTCTATACAGTGTGTCCCAAAACTAGTATAAGATATTAAAATGGGAGGTTCCTGACGTAATTTTGAACAACATTTTCCTTAGCGAAAAATTTGTCCGAGGTGCGGTTGAAGAGTTATTAA
>NW_017178520.1:0-679 GCF_001652005.2 Ceratina calcarata
TAGCTACGGCTTATCCGTTTGCTGTAACCGTAGGTGCCTAACAGCGGTTCGCGGATCGTTTATTAAGTCGCGAGCGTGATTAACGAGTGCGAGAAGGCCGTCCCGGGCGACGCCGCCTAGCGTCAGCTCCGGGAGGCTCGCTGTGTTGGGCCGGTTGCGGGTTCCGCGGGGACGGAGACGATATGCTCCGTCACAATATAATTTTCAAAATTGCGTGAAGTGACTTTGTAAGGATCAGTGTAAGGACGAGTCAAAGCGGGTCTGATCGGTTTGTCCTGAATCCAAACGTGCGTGCAAGTTTTCAAATCTTGATGTATGAATGGTTTAATTGCCGTCTTGTGTGAGACTGGGACTGGCCTGAGTTGTTGCATGAATTCTCTATATTCGTTGTAGAAGAGCCGTACGTTGGGTTTTTCATTTATAAAAGGTGAGAAATCTCCGGGAATTCTCATTGGTTTTCCGAACACTATATCGGCAGGTGTTTTTCGGCATTCGTTTTCCGAACACTATATCGGCATCAATGTTTAGCCTAATGCGTGTGCGTAAACTAAGCATTACTAGCAGGAAGTAAACGGGTCCATTCCAGGTTGTTTTCGTGACACATGAGGGCTGTTTTGATGTCCCGATGGAGTCGTTCTACCAAGCCGTTGGAAGTGGGGTGGTAAGAAGTGGTTCTGAC
>NW_017178521.1:0-679 GCF_001652005.2 Ceratina calcarata
TTTAAATAGTATTTTTCGGACGCATCAAATTCTGTTTTATTTGTATGTCAAGGGGATAAGCTTTCGCAGTCTATTCATCAGTCACGTCTTTATCAATTGTTGATTTTCAATGGGTGGCGAGGGTACGTTGACCTGAGGGTAAGCGGGTCCAATAATAAGCCGGTCTGGATGCCTGTACCTTCCGGTAAGAAATACCTTTCGTGCCCCGGAGCCCAGACCCTTACGTGCCAGCCCGTTAATTTTTCACAGCCGCGAATATTCCGAGCACCGGGATGCGATATTCTCGATTCTAATTCACTTCCCACTCGGGGAGATTAGAACCGTCACGTAACGACGCAGTCTCTTTTATTCGGATTGATCAATATCAGCAATTTCAGTTCTCATGCTTTCGATCAATTTAATATACACCTGACCTAGTGACCCTCGACGTAGTCATCTGAACATCTAAATGATGATTTCTGATTAGCTGCGGGATAGCTGCTAAACCGGAAATAGTTTACGTAATGTGCGCCCAAACCGGAAATAGGTAATGTTTTAAGGCGAAAATGTAAATATGCTGCTACTCTACGTCAGGATTCGATCATTACACAAAATTCGTGGAATAAATATTTATAAAAAAATTAGCAATTAACATGAAAAATAGCATCTTTCGAAGTATAGCCCACTTTCGGCCATATTG
>NW_017178522.1:0-679 GCF_001652005.2 Ceratina calcarata
CAAACACATACATACATACGTAACGTTGGCTTTACATGCAACACACGTGTATTACATCCAATTCATATCGCTTGTAATAATAGCTAATGTGAACGATCTTTAACTTTCTTACTAATTGTAAGATTGAAAACGATCAACTGCATGGAAAGAATTCATTTGAACGAATTAGCTAAATAATCAGATTGTTTTTTAAATCAGCTTAAAAAAAGAGAAATATCGATAATGAATTGCAAAAGTTAGTTTTAAAATTCAATCGCTTCTTTGTGTCTGAGTTTAATAGTCACTCTGGGCGCAGTTAAAAAAGGACTGTGATATTAACTGTGATCGATTTATCGATTTCTGACGAGGATTATACGATAATTGCTTATTAAAGTCCACCTCATACATGCAATTTCGCTTGAGGAGGTCAGCTTTTTTACCCATCCGTAACGAGCTTGTTGATCAATTACCCATGCGTATACGTCTCAATTTTATATCCGATCCTATCAAGATAAACCATCTTGACACAATTAAATTTTTCTCTGATCGAACAAAGGTTGAATTGAATAATCGACTTTTCCTCGTGTCCAAAAATTGATCCTTTTCTATTTTACATTCCATTCTTCTGTTTTTCCATTAATAATAATTTTAAATTATTTGTTTTATTCACACAGCACGAATAGAATGCACTGGCTTCTCC
>NW_017178523.1:0-679 GCF_001652005.2 Ceratina calcarata
GGCGCATCAGGCGCATGTCCATGGGTAACGTAAGCGGGGACAAAATACAGTAGTGAGGGTCAGCATCAGGGATCGTATAATTTTTCCGCTTCCCCTCTTTTTCGCCCGTATTTCGATCCCCATTACTATTCTCCTCATTCGCCTTTGCGAAGCTCTCATAGCATACCCCCATCAAGTACCAGTCCCCACCATGGTCGCGTCGTCCCCACTTTCCGGTCGAGGGGAAAATTATACGATCCCTGGTCAGCATGCGAAGAGGAGAAGAGAGAAAACTCGCTCAATCCGATGACGCTGGGCGTGACCGTTCCTCTTGCTTATTGTTAGACTCGATCGACGATTTTATAGATGTAAAACAAAACGTGATACATAATGTTGCAACAAATCGATATTTCGAAATTTAAATCGATGCATTTACGTAGTCGAAGCTCGTACATGTTCCAGCAACATTTGCACAATTCACGAAAAGTCGTTTCAATTATCGTAAAATATGTAAACGACTAACCGATAAGCGACTAGATAAAGGAGAGGAAGGAGGCGATGATGATGACGAAAGTGAGAAAACAATCGATAAGCCACTCGTTAAGTGTATATCGTCTTTATTTTTAATTCATTTTTTACAAAACGATTAACATTTTATTTAGCAGACTTCCGTCGGCTGAGAATGTAAATTCTATATCTG
>NW_017178524.1:0-679 GCF_001652005.2 Ceratina calcarata
GATCCCCCCTTTTCTTAGATACATTTCTAAAATGCTCATTAAAGCGGAGAATCCGTGAACACACCACCCGCCTTCGTCTCTCAGACGAACCGTTCTCATACAACTCATTCCCTTACATATCTTTATTGGCAGGGTCGGATTTGGCAGAATTCTGCTTCACATACAAAGGGCATAATCGCGCTACATGCCTTCGCAAAATTGAGGTCGTTGTTTTAACAGTCANAGGCCATTTCGCGATCATCTCGGGATTTCGATCATCGCGTAATATAACTAATTGCCCAATTGCGAAATTCTCCGTGGGTGCTCGCCACTTTGATCGCTCCTGCAACTGTTGCATATATTCTAGCGACCATCGTTTCCAAAAATGATTGCGAATCGCCTGCAACAAATGATATCGTTCCAAACGATTGTCCGGTACCTCCGGAGGTGCTGCATCAAGAACTATTTCTGTCGGTTCCCCAATTAAAAAATGAGCAGGTGTTAGAGCTTGAAGGTCCTCAACATCTCCCGTCAACTGACAGATAGGACGCGAATTTAAACAAGACTATTTCGGCAAGCACCGAAAAGGAAAGCACCAAGCATGGAAAATTCCTCAAAGGTCAATAGCTTATCATTAAACGCACACTTCAGATGGTGTTTAACTGATCGGACCCCTGCTTCCCACAAACCTCCATAATGA
>NW_017178525.1:0-678 GCF_001652005.2 Ceratina calcarata
GATTAATTGTAATTAATTAACTTAAATTATGTCCAGTCATATAATCACATTTTTCGTGCTTTAATACGATATTAAATCTGAATTTCGCACGTGTTAAATTTAGGAACGCGTATCTCGACCGGCGACGGTGCATAAAATCGTTGAAAAGTAGATTTATTTATAAAGGATCCCGCGGTATGAACGTCACACTGTTTCATGACTTACGAGCCGCTCCTCATCGTGTACAAAACCGGGGGTAGAGGTCTGGAACACGTACACTGCTCGGTTAAAAGCGGTCGCGGTTATGCCGAGTGTGTAACTACATTTGCTCGTAACCGGGCAAACGATATTCAACGGAGCCACTCGAGCTGCCAGGACACTCTATCAGAGATAACCTACTGGTGCTGGGCATGCGTTTGACGTTCTACAGGGTCCTTGAATCGTCAACGTCACGTATTACGCGGCACAGCGTGCGGGGATCAAAGGATGGACACTCGATACACCTGCTCGCCCAGTCGTCGAAAGGAAATGATGAAAAAAGTAGCACTCGATCATCCTGTATTCGTTCAGTGAGTAAGGACTAAGCAGGTCTCGTCGGTGATACACACTGACTGCTTTCAATTTGTCTTTCATTTATTGCTGGCTTCAATTGAATGCATTGGAAGTTGGAACACTTCGAATTTGCAACAATTTATAAAT
>NW_017178526.1:0-678 GCF_001652005.2 Ceratina calcarata
ACTTCCCCACTCGATTCGTCATAAAATGAGGGAATGGTCGTTGTGTTTGGTTTTAAGAGCTTTAAGCTCGTCGTCCTTGCGTTGAGCGTCGGCAAGTTCTTTGAGGCTAAACTCCACCGGAAAACATAGTGCGTCGGCTCGCGATATGAATCCGCGACCATGTTTTCCTCTCCCTGGACGTATTCGATAGAAGTGGTCAGTTGGGAGATGAACGAGAGTTGACGAGCTTGGCGGTCACATACCTTGCTCGATTTTTGTTTGAAGGCGTACATTAACGGTTTATGATCCGTGCCAATTGTGAATGGAATGCTCTCGATAAAATATCTAAAATGCTTAACAGCCTCGTAGACAGCTGTGAGCTCGCGATCATAAGTGCTATACTTCATCTGTAATGGGCTGAGTTTACGCGAGAAGAAAGCCAGTGGTCTCCATGAACTATCGAGGAACTGTTCTAATACCGCACGTAGTGGCTAGAAGCGTCTGTGGTGATGTGCGTTTCTGCCTCCATCGAAGGATGGGACAGCATGGCGGTGTCGATAAGGGATCATTTAACGTCTTCGAAGGCCACGTCGGCCGCGGGGGTTCACGGGACAGGCGTTTTGTCATTTTTACACAATGTCGTAAGGAAGGCGTTGAGCGATGCTTGAATCGCTGCGGGTTTTTCAAGTTTCGCCTATA
>NW_017178527.1:0-679 GCF_001652005.2 Ceratina calcarata
ATTATAATTCTTGCCTGACGTTTCCAATTATTGAAATGATTCTTTCGAATGATCTTTTGAAAGATTTGATAAATCTGAATGGAACAGAAGGAAGCAAGTATCGCGATTGGATTCGGGGTTGACCCCGCGCGGCTGGAAACGCTGGAAAATTACAGATCGGTGAGAAATCGATGGGCAGCTTTCCTAGGAACGCGACACGCCTCCGGCAACCGGTCGCTAACAGTGGGAAGGTGGTGCATTATTACGACAATGAGATGCACGCACGCACTACGTCTGCGCTACGTCGCCTCTGCTCCGAGCGCAACGTGAGCATGCGAACACGTGATCGGATTATGCTCCCTTCGTACGTAGTACATATGTACTACGTATGTATCTACTACCACCGTTCCACAATATCTACGTCTGACAATAGAGGACAATCGGAATTTCTATTCTAAGCACTAGAAAAANATTTTTAGGAAACACATCGGAGACGTTGTAACCCCGAATGATAATAAAGGCTACTATCTTCACGAGAGAACAAACTCATTTCGAATTCGAATTCGTAGGTCCGAGTAGTGGCGATGATTGAAAACTAGTCTTTGCACAGATCTATTCTCTCGTGACGGTGGCTATAGTTATGACATTATTAACACTAGATTGCCCAAGGAAGTAATTTTGACTGCTTTTGGGCAAATGT
>NW_017178528.1:0-679 GCF_001652005.2 Ceratina calcarata
GATCCCGATGTAACTGCGAAAAGAACTATGGAGCTCTTGCTTGGAGCCGATATCTGCTTTCTAATAATTCGGTCCTGACTTAGGCGCCCCCAATTCTCTAGTTGCGCAAACAACGCCTTAGGCTGGATCTTAATGGGTCCTCAGGAAGGATCGGGATCGGATGCGACTATTGCTCGACGTAATGTGCTCCACTGCTCCGTAGAGGATGACATTAGCTGCTTGCTCCAAAAATTTTGGAGTATAGATGAAGTATCCCCTCCGGTTAGCAATTTAACGGAGGATGAATCAGCTTGCGAAGGATTTTTCGTAAACACGCATACTCGCACACCATCGGAACGATACACCGTGCGATCACCTTTTCGGGGATCCATGTCATTGCTAGGAGATTCTCGTCGTACTGCCGAATCGTTTTTATATAAATTAGAACGTCGATTCAAGTCATCTGCCGAATTTACCGAAAGTTATCGTTCCTTTATAGGCGAATATCTCTAGCTGAATCATATGGANTCACGATGTTCAGCGCGCACTTTGGCGTTGCGATGCGAACTACGATATCGGCGAATATCGGCTGCGTACCGTCACATACGGCCTTGCTTGCACAGCTTACCTCGCCATACGCACCACAGGTCAACTCAGCTCTGACGAAGAGACTCGGTTCCCCATAGCTGCATCGGTCCTG
>NW_017178529.1:0-678 GCF_001652005.2 Ceratina calcarata
AAATTTATAATAAATATTAATATATAAAATCCTGTCCACTGGCTTATTTTCCTATAATGTGAAAACAACCATAATCAAAATACGTCAGTGATTAGAAATTGTGACGTGGATTTCTATTCCCGAATGCAATTAAATCTAATCGCATGATGCGAACAATCGCAATGTAGATTCTCTGGGATGAATCACCCGGAAGACGTAGGTTCGCGTGAAACAGTGAAGAGGACGTTGGATTACGTCACGGTTGGCAATGTCAAGATCACGGGGACCCGGAACTGGGATTGGCAAGTAGAAAGCCGCGGCGATCATTTCCACCGTTTGCACGCAAACGGTTATACTGACCGCGGCCAGCCGGGGACAGTGTACAGCGGTTTGATATTGGCATTGCATCCTTTTAGAGGATTGCAGCGGATTGCCAGACGAAAAACCGCCTCGGCTGGCAACGGTTCCTCAGACGGCAGACGCTCGCTCGCCGACCTCCTTCAGCCGATCAGATACAGCCGAACTACTGACCTAATCGTCCAAAATAAACGATAACTCTTACCACGTGCCAATCATAATAATCCCAATTGCTCGAACGTACTTTCTCGGCCGACTAAATTTACCACAATGTTCCTCATAATTACAATAATAATAATAATGAATAATAATGAATAAGAAGAACAACAATAACAATAGCAA
>NW_017178530.1:0-678 GCF_001652005.2 Ceratina calcarata
TCGACGCGAGAATTCGATATCTAACTTTTTTTGCCTCTTTGGCAACGCAGATTATCGGCAGACCACCGTGTCGGGTAATATTCTGACACCCGTTAAGAAATAATCCGCACGAAGAGAGATTGGGAAGGTTAGGAGCATCAATTCGGTGGATGCGTTTAAACAGCGTGGGATATATATTATATTTCGAAGATGAATATCTTCAAAGGGCACCACCGTAGGTAGAACAACGGGAAGAATACCAACGGGAAGAACCGAGATGACTGATCCTGTCACCGGGGCCAACTGATAAATTGTTCTCGGTGCCAGCTTTCATCCGCTTTGCCCGCGCCAAACCTCTCGCATTGTCATTTTTAAACAGATAACAAATGATGCTTGTAATAAAGCGCATTCAAAACGCATAACCCGTTCGCGCAACAATCGCTCAACGCGTTCCGACCGTTTTTATCATCCTCTTCTATTTCTATTTCCGCGAACGAACGCGGCCGCGAAACAGGATCCGCCGTGTTTATTTCTATTTACTCGTCCCTGCTCTCTGCCCTCGTTCGCCTACGTACCATACGGGTAATTTATGAATTGTTCGATTCCACGTTTCAAATCTTACGTTAAAATTCAGTAATATTAGCGTCTGCATTCCAGTGGTTCAAAACGATAAAGAAAAATAATTTAAATATAAAAAAT
>NW_017178531.1:0-679 GCF_001652005.2 Ceratina calcarata
GGGCAATCTAGTGTTAATTAAAGCAAGCAGTGTTTTGCTGTTCTCATTACATTGCCACCCTACCTCATTTAAAGAATCGGAAAGAGATTTCCAAAATATTATTCATAATAATATTATATTATACAATCGCGTGTCGCATACACCGTCATATTATAACCTTGATGAATATGAAGTTATCTCATGGAATATATACAGGGTGTCCCAGGACTAGTGGTACATATTTTAATGGGAGGTTCCTCAGATGACTTTAAACAACTTTTTCCTTTGTGAAAAAGTTGTCCGAGGCGTGGTTATTGAGTTATTAACAAAAATCCCCGACCAATCAGAGCGCAAGTATACACGACGGGCAGGAGCGCGGCAACCGCCTTGTGCGATGCGGTGCCCGTAAGCCGCGCTCTTGACGAGAGCATAGGTTTAAAGAAAAGTTGCATGCAGAAACGAACTCATAAATTGGTTAAATATCAGAGGAAAGAAAGCGATTAGTCGTTACTTACATTCACTGAACAAANGAATGTGAAAGGAATTAGAATTGGACTTACTTTTTCGTTGGTCAGTGCACCTGCTCCTAGAAAAACGTCAATGGGTCAGTGGGTCGACCTTCGGCACTCGAAGATAGGACACATAAGTAAGTCAGTGACCTGCACCTGACGATTTTTTCCTTATCATCACGATCACTGTC
>NW_017178532.1:0-678 GCF_001652005.2 Ceratina calcarata
GTGACAACGGCAGTGGCGTATAATCATACGCGGCCTCCCCGAATGGAATCTTACAGTACTGTTGCATATAGTTTTTTAAAAAAAATCAAAGTTTTATTCTTTTTATTCGAATGCATTCTCTCGAGGTGATCTTTTAATTTGACCGGTTTCATAGCATCATTGCTAAAAGCTTTCTCACAAACAAGGCAGAAGACGGCTTTGTTTCGTCCATTGGTGAAGGCATAAAACAAAATTTTAAATATTCAACTGAATATTGTCAGCATTTCCGTTTAGAAGTCGACACTGCCATTGCGGTATTCGTAGTATAGGAATTGTTTAGGAAACCTTTTAAAGGAAAACGATCAGCGACTCTCTGAAAACTCAAATAGCTTTATTAAATCAACGCTGCGAACCTTCCTCATTCGCGACTTACTCGATTTTGAATTCTTATCTCACACCCTAATCGCCAACGGCTTCCGGTAACCTTTAAAGATCGCAACCGTCCGAGATACCTGAAACTTCGTTGCAAAAGTTAAAAGTTGCTCAGACGGTCGACGATTTCTCAGGCCTGAGATGTCGCCAACCAAATACTCCACGCGCAATACTACCTACATAGGCTATTACGACACTCATCGGGGAGGTTTCGGTTAAGTGCATCCGCGTGTGCCATGCTTCGACGGTACATTATTATATGCTAGT
>NW_017178533.1:0-678 GCF_001652005.2 Ceratina calcarata
ATTTAAACCTCAACTACACAAAATTTCTCTTTTTCTTAGATTTTAATGCAGTTATTGTCTCGAGTTTGAAGTAAATTCAATTTTGAAAATGGAATTAAATTACTAATACACGAAACGATAACTTTTAATCATTTACACTAACCCTGCTTGATCTATTATTTACCAAACTCTTTATCGCAATATTTAAGAAACATTTTGCATCATTAAAAACATTCTGATCAGTTCATGAATTTAATTCTAACGAAAAATAAATATCACTGCAATACAACAAAAGTATTCTTCTGTCGTATCGCATATTCAGATACAATACGTATTGGAAATCAGTTAAGTAAAATCAATCATTTTTGAGTTGTTACAAGTAATTATAGTTGCTAATTTGTTGACCATTGACGCGCAAAATAAAAAAGTACCTCCAATCCCGGCGCAGTGCGTTCTCCCAGAGCAGCTAACATTTCAGGATTATCTAAAATTTTTGAGAAACGGTCTTGGGTTTTGTTATCATCTTCATCTTCAACAGATTCCATTTCGCTATTATCGCCAGCACGCTCTGGATCAGTTGTCATAGTACTATAATCTAGATTTATATTTCTCTTTTCTAAAAAGAACACTTGCATTCAATAGGAAAACTAGAACAATTAGCAAGTAAGAGACAGAAAAAGACAGTTTAGAAACTCATTA
>NW_017178534.1:0-1049 GCF_001652005.2 Ceratina calcarata
CTTTTTGACTCTTTCAAAAATTAGAGAAGAATTGATATGAATTTCGCAGTCGTAGACTTTAGTAAATACGTTCCACTACGTTACTTAATACTAAATACAGGAAACTGTGTAATATATCGAAAATAAGGATCAAAAAAATGGAATGCACCTTCAGGACAACATTACTTGGCCATCATTTTCGAATAAAAGAATCGTTAGCCTTCAAAGCGCGTTTATACGAATTGCGTTCACTGTATCATGCTGGATTAATTAATTGATAAAACGTGGTAGTAACTTCTATTAGCATAATTTTTATTGTACTCTTTCTCACGGAAGGTGACCACGAAACAATACACGGTACGGTGCTCCTAGTTTCCAGGTAACTCCAGTCGGAAAAAATCGGAATCCTCAGCGTTCGGTCGGGATATCGGGTGGTTGTTTCGCGTGCGCTATTTTAAACGATACGTTACGTGCGACACGCGGCTCGCGCGTATATATACATGCACGTGTACGTCTCATTTGAATATGCGTACACGCAAACGGTTCGGCCAGAGTCGCGCCGCGGAGTCCGTTTACTAATGAACTGTATTATTCGCGACATACACAGGCGCGAATTTGCATTAACATGGCTATTATTGCATTTCATTAAAACCGCGTTTTAAAAAGAACTCTTGGTTCGTCGATTGGCCGGCGCGACCAGATTCCCTTTAATCCTGACTAATTGCCCAGACCCGATAACGGAACACCGCGGCACCGCGCACCTTCGCGTCGTGCTCTTTCGAATTGTTCGGAAAAAATATAACTGTTTAAGGGTTTAGGATAGTCACGTGACTGTCCCAATATTTGTCGGCATATCTTTGACGTTTTTTACTCTGGTTATCGATAATCAGACAAAAACACAGAAAAATATGGATCTAAAAAAACGACTTCTCGTCTTTGTGGAAAACCTAGATCAGAGCAGTTTTCATTTTATTGGAAACAATCTTTCTTTAGTATGAAAGTAGTTAAATTCCAAGTATAGTAATTACGATTTTTGCTTCATTTTTTAACACATATTTTATTAAATATCG
>NW_017178534.1:2374-8923 GCF_001652005.2 Ceratina calcarata
TACAATGGGTGAAAAATTCCTGCTCTTACATTTATTTTATTTGTTGAAAGACATGTTATTTCTACAATTCTATTTCGTGCTGAACGATTTTCTTGCATCTGAGTTTACTCAAAGTGCAGGCATATGAATATTTTTACATTCCCACGCATTAATCGATGCGTAAATCATCGTCTTGTCGTTGCCTTGTTACGATTACCGTAATATTTATTAGCGCACAACGAGGAGGGGGATAAAAAAAAATAGCGTAGAGTCGATGCGCACCGTCTTCCTTGTAATTTTGGCCTGTCTGTTTCGACAATGAAATACGATTGCTGCGTATATCGTACGAAACTTTTGCGGCTTAAGGCGCGTTTAAACCACGAACTGCATTATACAAAATTTATACAATTGGTTTACGAACGTAATAATCTCAGATACATTTATGTATCGTTAAAATCTTAAATAACTGCTAAATATCAATGATATTAGATAATATACTTGAAGAACAGGTCATGAAACATTGAGTCTTCAATAATGTATTAAGGTAGCATGTATTAACTTATGCAACAGGTATATCTCACTCCTGTTTTAATGTACAGTGCAAGCTTACAAACACTTACTCCTAACTTTTACATAAGCAAAAGTGAAATGGGTTATCCAATAACGGAGCTGTCACAAATGAAATATAATTAGTAGGTAAGTATAGAGCGGCACCAAGATGTAGCAACGTGAAAACGAAGCGAGAATGAGCCAACGCCAAAATTCAGAGACCCCCGCCGCGACCCTCGGGACTAGTTCAACTTTCCTACGCCCGCCTGTTGAACTTGATTTATCGATCTGCCCGTGGACATTTGCATTCGTTTAAACGGTATGAATTCTCGAATCTTTACACTTCCAACCGTACGGCATCAAAATGCATAAATCTCGGGGCACTTAAGGCCCTTAAAATTCATGTACATATGTCGCCACGGTGCCACCAGGATCAGAAATCGCGAGGTTTGCTCATTAGGCCGCACCGCCGCGGCGTCTAAACGCGCCTTTAGTCGAAGAAACGCAAGTCGAAGTATCATTGCGCGCCGTCGTAAATCACGCTGCCACGCACTAAATCGCGAAGTTCATTTTGCCGTGTACGACACCGTAGTTTTGCAAATAAACTCGATGATTCATATACAATGGAATTTTGCAAAAAATACTTACCACGTATTTTCAGACTTGTTTCATTAGTACGTAGATATTATTTCAACAATAGTGCCGAGTGTATTTACCAAAGTTCTACGTTCTTTAACACGAAATATTATATATTATATATAATATTTTTTTTGCCGTTGAAAGTTACATGAACGATACATTGATATTATGTTGAGGATATGTNAAGAATGGGCAGTAGATAGTTTTTTAATAAATGAAAGATGATGGTAGTTCAAGTTTCGAAAAGAAGAAAGAAATTTGGATTTTGACTAACGACTTTTATATCGGATGGCAGATTTTGAACCGATGAATAGATAGTTGATTTCGATGTTTGAAAGAGGGGTGCTCGACGGATTGGATCGCTGCGCTGAATGGAGGCATCCATTAGCTTGAAGCATGAATAGAATTTTTAGGCTCGTGTCGCGAGTATCCATTCGAACCAAGTATTCCCTATTTTTTTCTTTTTTTTTTCTCGAAGTAGGCACTCGTGTATCGTGTTCGTCGATGGCTTTAAGTAAATGAGACTGCATACGGTTAGCGGAACATAGCGCGACTGTCACCGTAAATAATTATTCAGGACAATGGGGAAAGCCTTGGCAGCTGCCTATAATCGCAATATCTCCGCGACAAACACCCACATGTTGTCGTTGAACGATATACGACGATGCGGAAACGCATGTCGTTGCAATTATCCGTGCTCTGTAGAAATTCCGCTTAGCGAGCATCCACCTGGAAATAGATTCCCTAACTTTGGATTAATGCTGATTTCTTAATACGTGCCCGAAACCTGCAAGCGAATCTTAATGATCATAGATCTCGATTTAAATACAAATATTTATCATGGATTGTGTTTATCTACGAAACTATTAATTAGATTATTGTAAATCCAGTAAAGAATTTCACTGGATGATAATTAACGTCGAATCTTTCAGTTACCTAATTTCCTTTGGATGTTCCGAAAACTAAGTTTTTTAGGGTTGCTCGTCTATTAGTTACGTGACAGCTCGGCTGTCAGAAATATCGGGAACAATGTGATAAAAATCCTTACACGTCTCATCGGATATGATATTCTGATAATTCAAGCGTGGAAATACCAAGCACCACCTACATTGCCTTCGGCATGGCGACGAGATTTCGCGTCAGAGATGCGTGTTGTCACGAGGACCAACATTTACGCGAGGATGGCAGGTGATGGCCGCAAATAACACGTGCCTTGTTTAAATATTTAATAAATTCATATACATAATAGAGTGTTAATTCCAATATTAAAAACGTTGCTCAATTTTGAAATATGTTCGAGTATTTATGGACGTCATTATACGATACATTAATTATGTACACATGAAACGACGTGTTTTAATTTATTTCAATAGATTGAATTATTTCACACGTGTCGTTGATTTAAACGATAATTAATAAAATAGTTCAACGTGGTATTAACGATTGTTGCCCGACAATGCACAATTATTATTTCAGTTTAATTATGAAGTATACATTATAAGATAATTGTCGTTTCATCATAACATAGTTGAAACGATGATATTCGCTGATGTAAAGCCAGAGTATGAAGTGCTTTATTTGCTGATTTCGTCGTTATCGATTTCAATCACTATTGTTTCAACGATATTGGCGATGTCTTTCTTTAATACCTAATATTAGTTGAGTCTTCAATTTTGTAGACAGTTTTATAGAATGTATACTATTTATATCAGCATAATAGATCATAATTTATCTCAATTATCAGTAATTCTTCGTAAACAACTACTAAACGTTCACGAAGTACTTTTAAATCGAAGCTACTTTTCTAACATCACGATTCTTGAATAATTCATCTTAAAGTCAATTAGTGCATTTAAGAATGTCTATCAGTTACCGTTAATAACGTAAGGCTTCACTTCTGCCCTGTTCTCACGACTATCCTCCGACTCCTTCGCGCTACCGTTATAATTATTACGTAATTTATTAATACCTTGTTGTGGAATACCGCCTTAATTACAACCTCTAATCTTAAAATATTAATGGGTCGCGGTTGAAAACATATTTCCTAATCGTTCGTGTTAAGTAGCTCTTCGTGTACGCCATTAGTTTCCTTGCGTATCTGTGTATTCCTAGTAATTTTCATGCTGCAACTAATGCAAATTGACTCATTACTAAGACTGAAAAAATTCTTAATCTTAGAAGGCTGTGTAAACATGAGATTTAATATTCCAGAAATATTTTATCGTCAAAGAAACAGTGATCCTATTTCAAACTTTTGAAATAATGGATAAATACAGAAATTAATAATCGTGTCTCTCTTTTACAGAGTACATGACGCAAACAATACATAAAGTACGTGCATGATTTGCAAATATTAATAGGTAGGCAGCGAGGCAATTAAGGTCATCCATCGATTTGATGAAATTACCACGAAAAAAGGAACAGCTGTGTGTATGTATTGATACGTTATATACACAGATAAGCTGATACATATACGTAGTTTATAGGTACTCGAGGTTGAAAACCTCGTAGCATTGTCCAAATTCGATCCATAATGTCCGTCTCGTGATGCGGAGAAAATTGCGGTCGTGGGCGTCTGGTAATACGTTCTGTTGCGTCGAAAAAGCGCGGAGCTCTGTCGTTGGGCAGACCTGTAATTTTCCGCGGTCGGAAAGCCTGTCAGGCCTTATCCGGCTGGTATGGGTGGCGAGCGGGAAAAATTGGCAAATACCTGAGATTACGAAACTTTAGTTCTCGATTGTGTTCTTAATCGTACTTCCATGATTTCCCGGGGAATCGAATAGACTATCGCGAGTAATAAGCTGCACGATATTGCTGTTGATGGCGGAAAAATCAGAAGCAGCCGTTGCGGAACGTGAAATTTCGCGGACCAAGTCACGCAGACTGCCAATAAGCCACATACGGAGTATTGTTTTCGTAAGGGTCTCGAGAGCAGCTCGGGTAGCGTATCATTTCTCGGTGATCGTGCACGGCAAGGCAACACTTCTGCTCCCGTTCCTCTGCTTTTTTTACCTGTCGTCTCTCAGTCGGGCTCGCATTTGACCTTTAATTCGAAATATTGATTTTTCCCTCGTCCTTTAGCTTCTCTATCGATTTCTTTTTTCTTTTTTTTTTTAGTGTAGTATTAATAAGAGTAGTGGGCATGCTGTTCGTTATAAGTGGAAAGTTAAAGCGATCTGAATTTGCAGAAAAGAATCTGAGAGAATATAATTAGGATTTTATTATACTTGTATTCGTTAAGATTATCCAAACAGGGTTTGATAAAGACGGAATTGGCTATAAATACTTTATCTACTTTCCTGTTTACGCGATAAACCCCTCATAAAAACAGGTTACAGATCATAATATTGGTATAAAAATAGAAGCGCAGATTGTAGAATGCGAAGGAGATGAAAATGAATAAGAGTGCAGAAAGTGGAAAACAAGGAAGAACGGAAGGGATTAATTTAATTTCAAGCCGTGAAAATTAGCGATTCCTGCACGAGATATAATATAAATAATTCTCAATTTGATAAAAGTGGCCTCGTAATCTGCTGTCAAAGAATGATAATAATCGGATGTAATCTACAATCCGCGTATAGTTCCTGTCGATAGATCGCACAGTACTCGATTAGTAATAAAAGTGGAACAAAAATCACTATCACTCACCTATCCACCATTTATTGCAAATAGATTATGTGATACTACGTGTCTTGAATTATTACCATTTAATGACAGCGACCCTACCCTTTTATTCTTTTTCCTCGTCCCATAAACTGGATGCATCTAATCGTGAGTCGTTCGGGGAGCATTCACTCTTGATTCATCCACCGAAAGGACGGAAAATGCGAAAGATTCATCTAAACTTAAAGATGTTTCGAAGCTCTGCTCTGGCTGACCGATTGACGGACACCTTAACGAATTAATAATTGATCGTTTGGAATTTTGAGTTGGGAAGATTGCCTTGATAGTCGAGGCAGACTGTGTGAAAGGATTCGCTTCGTGGTTAAAAGGAGGGTCCGGAGTGTCATTTCACTCGCGGTCTCTGTATTCCATTCGTGATGGGGAAAGAGCAAAGCTGCGTGAAGTAACACGTTGCTGCGGGGTCGAAGATGGGATTGATGTGATGTGTCTGTAGCGTGGGTTTGGTACATACTCATCTCCGCGGGAATTACAGAGTTCGTCTATCAGTTTAGGTGAGAAACGCATGACGAGTTTAATTCTTTGGTGTAATTTACGGATCTGACTATATTTACAGTGAAGTCCATAAATATTTTAAATTATTCAGTCCAAGACAAATTAGATATCGTAAATATTTAAGTAACAATTCGTATCGAGAGAAGATGTTACAGAAATTAAAATCAATTGTAATTTTCACATTCGTACATATAAGCTTTAATTGCAAGTGTAAGAAAAAATGTTTTAATTACAAATTCACTAACTGTAACAGAAAAATTCCTGAATAACTTGAACTCGCGAGAATTTTCGCTCTATTAGCCCCGAGACTGGAGTTAAGCGGAGAAAAAAGATCTTACGACTGAAAGGGGTGCTAATTTTACTCGTGACTGCGAATGGTAGCGGCTTGGCGCGACGACGTAGCGCGGGGCAACTGGCCGCGATCGTAATAAGAGAGGGGCTGTGAAATAAACGGGACACTCTGTGCGGCCAAGTTCTCGTTGTATAAAGGGAACACTTGCATGGCATTGTGGCCCTGTCCCATAGCTACGTACACTCACACGTGTCCTCTTTGTGTCTCATTGTTACCTCAAAGAGAAGGAAGGCGAACCAGTATATTGGATACGAGTCGCCAATGCGAAACGTCCTTTACTTCAGGGACGGTTACGTATAAGCTTGCCCTTCGACCAGTACACTTATCTTAAGAAAGCTTCGCATATTTTTACAACTTTCGAATAAAAATGAACAATTAAAAAATAATGCATTCTTGTGATAAATTATAAACTCCTACGATTTTATTTAATCGACATCTCTTTCTTAAACGTTAAAATTTAGTGGTATATAAAGTATGAGATTTTACACTGTTTAATGAAACGATGCAAGGAGGATACTCGAAAGAAAAAATAAAATTACTTCGTCCATCTACTTGGACATTTTATGCTTATACAACGAATCAGTGATAGATGTACGCGTATTTCGAAGTTACGCTCTAACTTCCCCGAAGGTTCTTTAATTTAGTAAGTACCGCCCCATTAAACTAATGAAGTACTAAATATATTCATCTTCTTGGAACGCGTTCAACGTAGAAGTGCAGTGCAAATCATAAAAAAAAAGGTCCGGTGAACTATGCAAAGAAGCAAACCGGTTCTGTGGCTTCCAAATCTCCATAGGGCAGGACCGAGTTTCTACCTCCTCCTTATTCTTTTTGCCTTCCCTTTCCTTTATTTC
>NW_017178534.1:10079-18534 GCF_001652005.2 Ceratina calcarata
CTCTTATGCTATTAAAAATAGTTTGGTTAATAGGATTTCTGTTTTATTACGATATCCATTTAACATTATTCATGCATTAATCTATTCCATCGCTTTCAATTATTTGACCTCTCACCTTTACTTCCAACTTTTCATGTAATCCATTATACAACGATTGCTGCTATAAAATGTCTCGTCATTTCTTGCAACGCACTAAACAAGCCACTAAATTTATTGTGCGCCCACACGAGGTCAAAATCACGCCGGGAATGGTACCAAAGGGTGCAGACGATCCCGCCCATTTTCGGACGGACATTTATCGTATCCTCAAGCGTCGATTATCGTTGAAACGTGTAGCAAAACGGTGTATAAAATCTTCGAGCGGTCCGTCACTTGGGAGAGAACTCGCCTCGTGGTAAAATATCAACGGAATTCGTATTCCCGTGTAGCCGAAGAGATAAATCTATGCTGGCCGATGGCAGCGAGGATGAGCGAAACGAGGAATAAAAAGAGAAGCGGGTTCAGCGGGAGAAGGAGGACCACGCCTTTGTCCTGCTACGTACACTGATCTTTCACCAGGAAGATATAAGAAAAGGAAGATTGAGGTCTCCCCGGAACCGAGGGCACATACGCAGGATGAGTCTCGCCGATATGTGAATGTTCTTACTGAAACGCTAACTCTGCATTCGTTTTTATTACTGCTTTCGTGAGTTACCATTCTTGCTTGGACGATATGAAGTGGTTAAGAATTTCCGAAAAATTTCTTGAACAATTTTAAAGTAGCATAATTCGAATATAATCTTAGAAATTATTTTACTTTTCCGAGTTTTCCTTTTCCGCGCCGCGGAGTGCCTCCCGTGGGACGCGGAGTCCCGTCAAAAAGCATAGTTAGTAGAAACTCGTGTTCTCTGATAGTGTTTGACGACGGCGAAAGTAACGGAAAAGAGGATTAGTAGAGATTCGTGTTCATTGATAATTCATGAGATTGTATTAGAGAGGTGTATTAATAGAAGTCAAGCTCTATGATAGGGCGATGAAACGAGCGAAGATTATCCGGAAGAATAATTAACGAAATGAAAGGGAGAAGTTGAATAATTGATAAGCATAAATGTCGTTTGATAACAAGCAAATAGATTCCCTTTATAGCCTAAACTGAATTAAAATTTAATCATGTGATTATTGGCTTAATTAGCTTACCTACTTACTAACATTTCTTATTTATTACATGCCTTACCATTTATTTATTACGGTACTTGATAAATGATATGGCTTGAACATGTACGAACACTTCATGTGTCACGTAAAAATGAATCAATCAGGATTATCATGAATTGAAAAATTGCAACGACAATAAAAATTTTACGCTTGCCTAATTACATAATGATTTCATCATACATAACTGGTTCAGGTTTTCTTTACTTTACAAAAACTTGGAGGTAGTTAATTGGTTGAACAACTTAAACAAGTTGATTATCTTTCGAGAACCACTGCTGCCACTCACTCGGAGGTCTTTTCATTTTTCCCGGAAGCTGGCTACCGCACAGTTTCTTTATTCGCAGTAACGTTAGCGGAACGAACTTGACTTCAGCAAAGTTCTTATAATCGCCTTATAAAACTGCAGAACCGACTGTTCTCTTTCATGTTTCGCAACAAATTACACTACAGTTGGGGTACAATACTTTTAAGTTGGGGTACAAATTTAAGCAAAGTTTTCTATTTTCTGCATCGTCTTCAGACTTAATTAATGATTGAGCGTGTTTAAAAGTTTAATTCTAGTTATTTGCACAATAGATTAATTTCACGAACAATTATCAGGTATAATTAGCTTTCAAACATTAAGTTAGACTATAGAAAGTCAGTCGGTCAGTGAAAAGAATTTCAATTGCATTTGGAATACTGAATTATTCATTCTCATTAAATACCAGCTATTTCTCGTTAATTGTTTTTCCATATTTTTATTTTACGCGGCCTAGATATACATGCATTTAATTATTTTATATGGATATGTAATATAAACATTTTGTGATGTATTACTGATGTATTATTTTATATTTTTATTAATATCTTAAAATTAGTTAAATGTAAAATCACGCGAGTTTCCTAAAATCTCAGAGTGAACGAATGCTCGCATACAAGCGTATTAATTCACCCCTAGGGAGGCGTAAATCATTGTCCGACACACCCATACCGGTAATGGATTTCGTCGCCTGTGAACGCATATTTTCGGTCTCGCAAATGATAGCTCTCGTAGCTAAATAGCTAGTTATTGAGAATAAGACGTCGCTTGCAGAATTATAATTATATCACTGTCAATAACCATGAATGAAGGAGAGTGCTTTCAAAACTGAACTCCCTCGAATGAAATCAAATTAATTTTTGAAATTGACAAAAAATAGCATTTGAATATGTGCATCAATAATTTTCATCATTAATTTAAAATGCTTGCTGCAAGGATTTTAGATGAAAAAAATCAGATTGAAAGACATCGTCAAAATTGAAAATTATAGTTATGGATCTGTAGTTCTAAAGTAATATTTCAGTGTTAAAATATAAGCGAAGCGTTCCTATGGGATCGAGAACACGTCAAAGCCATGGCGCACGCGAGAGGGTGTGGCATCACGGACGAAGAGGAAACGCGAGTTCACCGACAACCCATGAATTTCCGGTCCATTTAAGTCCCTGAATTGCTTCAATATGGTATTGTTTTCACTCCGCGTTTTACGTTACTTTAAAAATTCACATACTGTTGAAGTGACCTCTGTTTTCCTTCTCGTGACTTCAATAATATAATATTTTATATAAAAGGCTCACAGAAACTGCAGAAATAAATTAATATCTCGTGTTTCATTCCACGAGAATTAAAAAGAAACCCCAAAATATAGCCTTTTTTATGGTACTGACAAAAAAGATTTTTTGTGGTTTTAATATGTGAAAATTCATAAAGAAGTGAACAATAATGAAAGTAATAAATAAATTATCAGGACATAGAGCTGAAAGGTTAAACCTGCTTTCAACACTTTCGGTCGAAACGTTGAATCGAGACTTATGCGTTCGTTCGGAGCCAAGAATCGAGTCACCGTGAACCAGTTACGAAAACGTGAATCGCTTCCAGAATACAGTGCGATGCATGTATCTGGCTAAGAGAACTCATTAGGGTAACGTTTATGCAATGTAAGGTCATAAACAGCATACAACGTTGCCATATATCACTGAACAAAGGTTGAGTTGTCGAGAAACGAGGCGAATTGCAAAAGAACTTTCGGTTAATGGCTGCGGATAGACAATCTCGCATCCTAGACTCAGTAATAAACCACTAGAAATGATAACTAAATATTGAAGTACGCCGATGTTGCTTCTTCACATTCCAATAATTCACTTTATAGTACCTCTATTCACTGCTACGTTGGCCTATAATTCTATACGGCTATCGTGTCAATAAAGTTCCAAATGGAAATGATAATTCTTGGATCGTCAAACCTCGACTCGTTTACTTACTTCTCATAAAACATAGGGAAATAAGAAAATTTTGTTATTTATGCATTCCTTATTAATTTCGCTGAGGAAAAAATTATAGGTTCAAGCTAGGGTTTGAAAGAAATAATTTGATTATGGCAATTAAGCACAATCGAAATTTCAGGCAAATAATCGTTTGCAGTGATTTAAAATTCCTCCTAAATGATAGAGGAATACTGAATACGAGGCACTTAAGCATAATTTTCAGCAGAGTGATTTTTTTCGTTACTAACGGAGTATCAATTTCATGCGTTATTAAAATGATTGCTATGGTAATAAGGAGTATCTTTAAAATTTTTAAGGATATTTCGTCTCGATTGTCATTTACACACGTAAATCTATTAATTCCTGTAACTATTTTCATCAATTATATCAGAACGAATTATTCTATCATTTTCTATTTTTCAAAGAGGGAGTACTATTACAAACATTTTTTCTTTTAATATTTCCTAATGCACCACTGAAGTTCTGGTGTGAAGATAAGAGATGAAAGTGAGCCACTGCATCATTTAATTCTTATTAATAAATGCTTCAGAGAGGAAGATTATTTCATGTGTATGAAATTTAGCCTAACCACTGCTCTTTACAAAAGTAGTTGGAAGTTGGAGTCCCTCAAATAAGTCCTTCTCAATGAAGAACAGAATGCAAGAGATGTACGTACGTCGTTCTTTATATTACTCAAGGATTGAAAGCAATTGGAGGGCACTTAGAACCAAGACACTTCATTTGCATCTCCATAAGTTGCAGACGTGCATCTTACGTACACGTGAATCCGAGACAACGTGCCGGTGGACTCGTGTATGTTTTCGTTGTATCTCTTCTACACTGTCATGTAGAGAGTGGGAGCGTTTAAAAAATTTCAACGACTCGTAGAAGATGTTCCATTCATATTTCAATTACACGGTGAAGAATGTGTTTGAGAAGTCATGAAATGTTTAATGCACTACGTTTCATAGTTAATCAAGCACTTTTCATTCATTTTACTGACTTATAATAATTTAAAATATATAATTTATATTAAAGTGAATATAACTGACTCATACCAGTTATTCATCTTACACTGAAGTTAAGGATTATAAAAAATTAAAAGGAATTATGAAGGCGTTCTAAATTAATGTAATAGATTATCTTGTAACATGGAAGCTTCGACTGATTTCTGTAGAGAAATAAAGACGACTGAGAAGTCATGCGAATCGAGAGCGATTACATTTAGATCTTGGGATCTGATATTGAATACCCGACAGTTTCAAGCTCGTGAGAACGGGTAACCGCGACACAGAAATTGCATAAACTGCCATCGAGTCTCGCATAATTTACAGGTTCTACCTATTAATTCGCATACTTTGGAAGCCATCGAATCACAATCAGTTTATCGGCTCGCGTAATTTCAAAACCATGTATGGCTATCAGAATAAATTGTAATACCATCATTGCTAATATCATTTAACTTGCCAACAAATCAGTAAAATAATTTATATTAAAAATACAGGAACTTTGTTAAAAAATAAATTTCGTTGCACCGAGGCTGTTTATCGATTCTCATCGCGACGGAAACACCTGCTGTGGCGAATGATCGAGCACAAAAACATTTGTTGGAAAACGATCGCTAAAAAGAGATGAATAAATTATTGTGGAAGAGGACACCGGCGTGGCGCTTGCGTGGAGATAAATGTTCAGGACGGGCGTAGATTGCTATCTTTGCCACTACATTTTGATGCAACGTGCGCACGGGTTAAGTATCAGTGTTTATGAACGACTTTTGACGTCAGAATCGAAGTAGGTCGGACACTGAAAGCTGTCGCACGCTCGACGAAAGAGTCACGGACGTAACCATGTTCGCCGGTTTTATACGATGGATTGACAATTTTTTCTCACGTCCATGTCCCACAATTGTTCGCAGACTTAGGTCAGTTTACTTCTGCAGACATCAAACAGGCAGAACTAAAATAAATATACGATATAAAAAAAGTTTATATCACATTTTCTGCAGATGAATCAGTAGAAACCTCTAAGAAATGTCAAAACGACTGTTGCTTCTTGCATTGGATAGAATGAAATAAATTGCATATTATGAAGAACGAAAATGTCAAGAACGTTCATTCACTCGATAGTAATGATATTATTATCACATATTTTAAATAACTGACAATTTCCGAGTGCGCTAATCTCCAGTGGGTTGTTAATAATGAATGAAATACTTAAACGAGGAGAATGCAGTTTGGTATTGTATTGGAATCATTCTCAGAATTTCTCTTCTGATTTAAATGGAAGCGTATATTTATAATGTTTGCGATGGTATTTGAAACGCAAGTCACCCTCGCGACTCTTAAATGATTTCGCTTTCTCCGATGCCAACCACCGCGAAACGTACTTCCTCCTTCTACAGCTGGGAGCGAAAAATAGAAGTGAACAAATCACGAGAGGGTGATAGACCCGCGAACGAGAGCACTCTGAGTTGTGTACCTATTTTTATGACGATATTACGTTTGTAAGAAAGACGAGAGGGAGATATCGAAGTAGGAGGCACAGGAAGCGGTCTATCTAGTGAATACTGAACTTTGATTGAAACGAGTGCGATACTGAATCTTACACGACAGAGATTTTATTGCCTGCGTCGAGAGTCGATAAGATACTTGACAAGAATTTTTATGGGATCGACGTCCATTTGTGTATGTCTAATTAAGCTAGAAAACGTGATGTAAAGAAAAGCATGAGAGTCTTCGTAGATTTAAACAAATTCAGTCAACTAATTACAGTAGAACCCCAATTTTTGGAACACTCATTATTGAAACGTTCTTTTATCAAAAGTGTTAGTTCAGTTCTTTATTCTGCCTTAAATTCTTTCTTCTTTATGTTCCTGATGTGAATGTATGTAATATTGTATATTCTACACAATGTTTTTTTTTTTTATTAGAATTATTTATCTAAATCTTCAACTCGTTTTCTATAACATGTTTCGAAACACCATCCTGACATTACAAAATTCGAATTTTGATTGACTTGCCCTCGTCATGGCAGCGCAGCGTTGCGCGATGATTCGTTTTGAAGGTGCAGCTGCTTTGCCGACTTTCTGGATTGTCGCGTCCGGCCGCTGTCGCCTGAATTGCGTAAAAGCAAATCTCCTTACGAGAGGGCTCATGTACACGGCCGTGCGATACCGTACACCACAGCCTTTTATTCCGCACGAAGTGACACACCTACGTGCCGCTTTATTCAGGAACACACATAGCTGGAAGTCTCGACCGGCGACCTACCGCAAAGCCGTATTATGTATTTCGACGTGTTGGATTTACATGCTATCCATCTTTCGGAAACGGGCTACATTTTTTCAGTCTCTAGGTCTAATAAGCCACTGAATAGATGGTGATCCATTTGAATTTCTTATTAGTTATTTAGACATATTGCATCAATTAATGGACATGCATGAACAAATATTAAATTGAAATAATAGACGACCACGCGCTTTATGTTATTGCGAATATTAAAAACAGTAATTAAATTGTTATTCAGAAGGAACAATTAATTGTTTCTCTCTCTTCCTCTCTCTCTCTCTCTTTCTCTGTGAGAATTTTATATAGTGGATAAACTCCATTTCAAAGCACGCTTCACCAAGTAGATAATTAGTAAGCTATACCGAACGCCCCATAACAAACTTTAAAATAAAACCGAGTTGAACTAAGAGAATTGCTGGCTGTTCTGCAGTGTTTCAAAGTGTTTCGTATCTGGCGCGTGTGCTCATTAAAAAATTATGCTAATCGAAGTTTCGCGCGGAAGTGATGTCTATTAAATCAAGTTTACTTCTGTACTTTGTACAACAATTTCTATGGTATTAAAATATCAAATTTCACATCCTACAGAAAGAGATTTTCACAAAACAGAAGAATAATGTCATAATTTTGAATGATGAGTCTAAAAAAGGGTTTGTCATTTAAATAAGAAAGTCACTTAAGTACGACGAACAATCAATTTAATTTATTTTTGAGTATCTGTACATTTCCCCATTGTAGGAAATATAAGATTGTTTAAACTTATTATGTTACATAAACGAAATATGTATATGTATTTATGTACAAGTAAAAAATATAAAGTCTGATGTATTTCTTATCACACACGTGTTTTCTGTAACCTAAATTAACTAATGACATCTTCCCTGTTGTATAATCTCGTTCCCACGAGCAGCTAGATAAAACGGGATAATTAATCTACAGGTGTGCACACAGTAGGCAACGATTCACGAAGTACAGCGTCACGCGCCACGGGTGAGAAGCTCGGCGACGATCGGGGAAAATAAAGACGTTAACCTCTCCTCTCACCTCTTCTCTCCCTTCTTTATCACTCCTTAACGCCGCGTCGCGAGCGGTGAACCTGCGAGCAATAGACTTCCTGCTGTTCGGAAAATCGATAAATTCACCGTGGCGATATCGATAGTGATAACCGTATACGTTTTATCGCGCGCGGATGCGATGCGGCAATCGCGCATCGATATCGCTGCTATGAATGTTCTTTTTCGTCGCCGCGGGTGGTCGATGGCTCCCTGAAAGGCAGAAACGCGTTCGCCTCGATCTCCCTCCAGCTTCCCCTGGTGTTCTCCTTGTGCCACTAGCATGTCCTTTTTCGTTTCGCATTTCGTTTCGAGTTTAACTCATTGCAGCCCAGACCTGTTCTCTGTTCCCTGTTCCCTCCCATGGGAATTTCGCGAGCTTGGCCAATTAACCCTGGTCGAGAAAGAACCGCCTCCTGAATCGTGGCGTTCACTGATTTCAACCTGCGTAGTGGTTCCTTCGAAAGGGATTCTTTTCTTGTACCTTCGCTTCCTGTATTGCGACTGTTATCTTTCACGGCCAGTTCATCCGATCAAAAATGATAAGCATTTATGAAAGATAAATAAAAATCCAGAAGAGCCTGTTAAATGTTTTCAATTCGAAATTTAAATTTGCATATTTCATTTAATGTTGTCTATTAA
>NW_017178534.1:19738-20738 GCF_001652005.2 Ceratina calcarata
TAGATTATCCTCATAAGTTTGTCGAAATTCGAGCGCTTCTTCTTGCCACTGTGACCATGTGGTTCTTTTCACTCCCAGGGGCAGAGATCTCCATCTTGCATTTTCAGCTAGTCACGTATGGCGACAAATACGTCGCGTTGTCCGGAAAAGGGGTGCTTTTTTAAAGACGGTGGTGTCGTTTTACGGGACTCTAAACGGACAATACTGATTCTCAGAAATTCGGTTTTTTTACACAAAAATTGTATATAATCAAATTTACTGATACTTGAGGAAGGATTTTTATAATCAGTTTAGACACGTTATACATATATGTATGCATAATATACTATAAGTTTTGGACAAGTTAATGTCGTTGGGATACAATTCATGTAAAAGAATTTGGTTCCAATGAAAAATCGCATGTGTTAAGAGCACACCCACCACGCTGGTCAATATGTTTTAAAACAACAATAAAAAAAAAGTAAACTGAAGTTTAGGTAGCCTTTTAGAAACGTGAAGAATCGTTAGCCCGAGAGGGTGGTCCACGGACCACCAAAGCAGACATATTCTTCATATGTTTTCGATGGCTGTCCAACGCGTGTGAGATTTTTACTAATATCCATGACTTCGGATACAAAGGTCTCCCTGTCTCGTGTTTCATTCTTTTTTCCATCTCAGCTCCATAATATTATAGTATTTTCAAGATCTCATTGTTCAATTAATTGGTCGTACAAGAGGCAAAGAAATAAAGCGAGTTTTATATCTACTGCTAACAATAATTATTTATTAAAGCCATAGTACAATTACTCCATTCGTACTTCTACGTTATTAATATATACAGTTCAATATTGGAGCTTAAAATTACTCTGTTCATTTTAAACGAAATATCCTACTGTTTGCGCTCGATATTTACAGTAAAATTCCAAGTTATATCCTGAAAGTTAAAATTGAAATATCAAATAGAAATAAGATAAATTCATGTAATCCTGGTTGCTCACTAAGTTAAGGCAGTAGTTAAATT
>NW_017178535.1:0-678 GCF_001652005.2 Ceratina calcarata
ACAGCAAACAGATGAGTGGACGATAAAGAATCTGAGATCGAATGTACTCGCAATCGATACTTTGAAATCGAACTCCCAAAAGCAAGATTTTTCAAAAAATCGTTTGAGTATTCGAACGAATTTGCGGGAGCGAACCGGAACCGGAACTGAAGTCCGTTCGTTACTCTGACGATGTTTTAGAAAGGTAGAAGCATGATCGGGCGAGTGAACGCCTATCTATCGGAATTTCTCCGGCCCACTGGCATGGAAAAAAGGCAAAGGCGAGGGTGTAAATAGTAGAAACTTGCCGAGGTCCCGATAAATCTTTCGCTCAATCAAGTTAAAACGATGCTAAATTATTTGGAAGTGCTAAAAGTCGTGGTCTCGGGTGCGTAACGCCTGCGAACGATATTTTTCACCGGGGGTGGATACGCGAGGAATCGATCCTAGGGACTCTCTATTTTGTCCCGCGGGAATTCACATGGAGATAAGAAATTATTTCGAATTTACGATTTTTCTAATAAGCTAAAAAACATCCACGTGCACTTAACGACCGTTTTACTCGCATCGTCGAGTTACTCACATGCGTACGTAACGCGTAAAGGGATTGAAAATTGTGTCAGTTCACTCGAGTTAGTTTGAAAATTAACCGAGACCGTAATAATAAGACGTGAGCACGCATATACATATATATATATA
>NW_017178536.1:0-678 GCF_001652005.2 Ceratina calcarata
AATGCACGAACAACAATTTCCTTGCATTGTTATTCATGTAGTTTGTTAAACGCTTTGTACTGAACGGAGCGCTTGTTTGAACGCGTGAAAAGCCGGCCGGCCGGATCGGAGCTAACGCTCCCGAGCCGGAGCGCGCGCGAACGGAGCGCTCTGATTGGTCGGTGTTTTTTGTTAATAACTCCTCAACCACGCCTCGGACAACTTTTTCGCAAAGGAAAATGTTGTTTAAAATNCCCCCTTTATGTTCTTTTACTTCTACTATACGATTTGGAATCAACTTATATAGTTTTTCATTTGCCGACCAGTACTTTTCTTTTTACCATAATCCTCAACATTTTTTAAGAAATTGTGAATTACTTTACGACTTATCCTTATTACTTTCAATATTTTTGCTACTGATAACTGTTAGGGGATAGGTGGCCCCTAACGGGTCCGGAATCGAGGTACGAACGCGAAATAAACCTGACACTGATTTTCACATTCTAACGCCGTTTATTTAATACCAAGTACACTTGGGACGTAGACCTTCAGGGCCTGATTTCCGGAATAGCCGGAGAATGTAACGTCTCGTCCGTCGTCGGATTAGGAGGCGCCGTCCGTGTTCGTCCTTGTAGGGCCGTCCATCGTGGCTTTAACAGTTAACGTCTTCGACGATCTGTATTTCTGGAATGTTGCAAA
>NW_017178537.1:0-678 GCF_001652005.2 Ceratina calcarata
TCATGTCTATAAATAAAATACATTAATTTAATACAATAAGTTGCCAAATTATAACAAATAATTATTCTGTAGCTCTCACATACCTATTCTTAGAGGCTGTTTCATTGACTTTTCTTGTTCTATATATGCTTGGAAATATACTTGGTACATAGCTTGGACTTAATACAGTCTCTGACTTTAAGTTTCCAACAAAATGTGCACTGCATATTTTATCAGATGGTCTTGGAATCCACGATGACCCATCAGAACTAACAAAAAATCACACCAGTTTATTACACTTCTTTTAGAATAAAACTGTTTTGCAATAATAAGATTATGTTCGTACTTACTTTATTCTTCTTACAGCACAAATCCACTTTTTCTTCTGCTCCAATTTGTGTTGTGCAATAGGAAATCTATNTTTTACGTTCTTCGTACGTAAGGTTAACGCACAGAAAATGTCAAACAAAAGTTCACGATTTCGTCATAGGGAGCGCTAGTAGTAGCCTTGTGTATCGCCTCCAACCAGACGCTCACAGCGAATATGTATGTTAAAAACTTCAATCGTTATGATCAGCGAAACTTTATTCAACAAAACAGCGAAGGCTGAGAAAGGAGTACGATGTGGCTCGGTCAACAGTCGACTAGAAAGTGACTCCTCGATTGTCCTTCGGTCCTTCTTTCCAAATATTAATTATG
>NW_017178538.1:0-677 GCF_001652005.2 Ceratina calcarata
GCGCGTGCGATAGAAAATATGCGTCGAACGATTGAATTAGATAGGATTAGTCAAGGGAATCAAGGACTAATACAAGAAAATATTCTACTGATAAACATCATAACAGAAAGATTGGCGCAGGAAACAGATAATTTACTAAACTTTGTATTGAATAGCAAGAAAGGAATTTTGAATCCAACGACAATAACGCCGAAACAAATAATCGAATGTCTAAGCGAAACATTAGATGCAGTCCCAGAAGGTCTTAATTTTCCATTTTCTCTTAGAGCTCTCTAACAGATGTTGTAGCGCAAAAAATATACGAAGTAATGGATTTAGCGGTACATGTTAATGCCTTTTCAATAACAGCAACCATAGAATTTCCTTCAGTGAAAGCAAGGAAATATAATATAACATCAGTAAGATTTATCCGGTACCAACAAAAATAAATTGATCACTATATGCATTTCTAGAAACAGCAGAACCCTTTGTAGTCCTGGATGTAAATTATGATGAATACATACATTTCGACACCAAAGGTGTAGAAAGATGTAAAATGCTAAATAAAAAATCTTATCTGTGTAACGTACGGCAGCCTATATTTAGGATTATCTCCAACGGACCGTGTGAAATTCAGTTGTATACAAAACTAATAAGGCAACCGACAAATTGTAATACGCGAATAATGAACCTCGACC
>NW_017178539.1:0-678 GCF_001652005.2 Ceratina calcarata
CTAAAGAATACTTAGAAGAAGAAGATATAGTGTTATTCACAGAAAATATAATGGAAAGAGAAAAACGAGTGCGCGAACGAGAAAATCGATTAAGACAAGTTCAAGAAGACCTCCATAATAAAGTGCGTGGCCAAGAAATCAAGATTAATCAGTTATTAATAGACAAAGACAAGCTACTTCAAGAAAGGCTCGAAATGGCGAGAGGACAAGAAGAATTAATTCAAATTATAAAAAGACTTGATAAAGAAACAGCAGATTTAAAGGAACAAATAAGCCTTGAACGAACAGTGTATCGACCGATGCCTGAACGCCGAGAACCAACTCCAGAAAGGAAACCAGCAGCAACATCATCTCCATTCCCATCAAACGACCAGGAACAAACATCACGGATACCTACTGTACCAATAAGTGGATTAATGGATCATAGAGGAATCCTTAAAGGGTCAAAGAAGCCGCCGACGGAATACCAACGTNAACCATTGGCCGCATGCAATTTAATACAGTGGAAGAGTTGTGTGATAAAATCCGTAAATTATTCTCACCTTTCAAAGGCGCAAACTATTATCGTGGAGAACTTAGCCGCACATTTCAAGGCCATAATCAAAGCGTACTGGATTTTACAATAAAAATTAAGGAATTAAAAGATCTAATCTCAGACGGAGAAAAACAACGATATGG
>NW_017178540.1:0-677 GCF_001652005.2 Ceratina calcarata
ATATTTTTTCTCAGAAATAAACAAACAATTTTCTTTTTCTCTAATAAATTGCTATTTCGCCTGATAAAATACGAATGATAATTCATGATAAATTTCTCTATTTAATTCGTTCACTGGAACAGTAAGTACGCTGCTGGCTGTACGATTAATGATAACATTAAATTGTACTGAGTGAGAATTTGATCACTTTTCTTTCTTCATCTCTTTTCTTTCCAATAATCATGTTATGCAACATTTGCAAGCAAGAAATACGTGCTTCTGAAAGCACCTTAGAATCATAAATTCAGTTACGTCCATAACACCTCGTGTTATTTGTATACTTTATTACATCATAAGAACTAAATTTACATGATATTTCAACAAAAAACGCTATCATGGAGCAGACATTTATACATAGAAATATAAAAACAAAATATCACTAAAATTAATTGAAACTTGTATAAAAGATTTCCTAAAAACTTTCTCCTTTTTTTTAATAGGACGGGTTAAAAATTATTTGAGACACTGCTTTACGAAATAATTACCCCAAATCAGATAGGTACAATACGTAATATAGTACGTACGTACTTACTATATTTTTAGAAATGTGTTTCACACAAGGAAATTAAATTCATTCTTAACAAGAATAAATACTATTTTATGTATCGAGGCATGTAAAACCACACCAATATATATGC
>NW_017178541.1:0-677 GCF_001652005.2 Ceratina calcarata
TTCTATTAAGAATTTGAAACGTCTTTTAACTCGCTTATTACATCCCAAGTTTGTTATTGAGAAACGATGTTTCCCAGAAATCAATTCAATCATCAGCATTCCCTCCTTATCTGCACAGATTCATTTCCGACTGTAATTAGGATTTGAACATAACGATGACGAAAGAATTGGTCTCCGTGTCGAAACGAGACGACACGGCTCGGTTGTTCGTTTTTCTAGAAGCCAGTGAATCTTTTTCACTCGGTCGATGTTACAACGCCGGTTGAAATTAACGTTCCACTTTATTATTACGCTGTTCGTATAAACGATCCTCAGGGTGAAGATACTCGTTGGTCTTGCGATTGAAATGAGTAACATTGAACTTGACACAGTGACTTCGAAGCTGTAGAGCGGTAACAGGGAAAGGAGGAAAGCCGGCGGACGAATTCGCGGTCGGCGATCATCGATTATATCCGGCGTAGAAAATTTCACACCTGTTCGCGTCGACGATTTCACTGATCGTGAAGTTAAACGTATACCATAGATTATTCGTATATTACATTATGCATATACAGGGTGAACCACGAATAGTGATCAGTAGAAATTACTCGATCGAAAATCGTTTTTTATCAGGTATAGCATGGTTTCTTAAGGATGTATTGGCTATACAGTCAATCCCAAAAGTTTATGTACCTTAG
>NW_017178542.1:0-678 GCF_001652005.2 Ceratina calcarata
CCCCCTCAGGAGGCTCAAGTGCGACCGGGCGGCACGGGCCAAGAGGCCGAACCTCACGGAGGTCTATCGAGAGCTGGACAACCTATGTGTCCGGGGGGAACTTGAGAACCGCTTCTCTATCGAGTGGGGAAGAAACATGACAGCCACGAGTGCATCGTTTCAGCCTGACTCCCGGAGGATTCTGGTGAGCTGGAAGATTCTCAGCAACTTCCCACCAGAATCCTTCGGGAGGCAGTTAAGGGAGACCNGCCCGGAATTTGTCAGAAAATTGGACGAATGCAACCAATTGGCCGGCCTGACTTCCACGGTTGACCACGAAGTGGCCGTGGCCATAGTCGACGACCTGCACCCCTACGGCTGGCGGTGCCAAACGTGCGGGGAGTGCCGGTGGTACTTCACCAGGCGTGCTCCTGACACGCAACAAACGGGGTACTACCGGTGCACCGGTTCTCCAGTTTGGGAACACCTGCACCAACAGCCGTAGGGACGTAAAATAAATCCTGTAAATATTGTACATATCGTCGTTTGTAAATGTTGTAAATATCGTAAATTGTAAATATTGTAAATATTCTGAATGTTGTCAATATGTACAATATTGTGAATATTGTAAATATTGTAAATATTCTGAATATTGTCAATATGTACAATATTGTAAATATTGTAAATTGTAGAAGAGCA
>NW_017178543.1:0-677 GCF_001652005.2 Ceratina calcarata
ATATGCATGTACGTCCTCGGTGGAGGAATAGTTCTCAAAGAAATAGCTCCTTTCATGAAACGTGGTTGAATTTCGATTTGACTCCTCGATCATCGGTTATTCGCATATAAATTATGTCGGTGACAGCGACGGTACCTGCGATAAATAAGTACAGCCTCTCTTCTCTTCTATCTTTTTATTTCGCTCCCATTCGTTTTCTGATGGAGCCATGGAACAGGGATTGTTGCACAGCCACGTTTAAAGATGTACCGTTGCATTTCCGGATTCACCGCCACGGGAAAAACTGGATTATTCGTTTTCAAATACCCGATCGTCGCGTTGACAGCGTCTAAAACCTGAGAAAGATATTCAAATCGCTACACTATCAGCCTGCGCAAAAAACGTCGGCCCGAATCGGGACGATTCTCTGGTTATTATGCAAGAGGCAGTGATGGATGAACCGAAGCGCGAATTATATCTGTTTTTAATCCTGAGACATCCGAACGCTCTTCCAATGATTTACGAACACGTTCTACCTACTCATACCAGTCGACTATCGCACGTTTGATTTATTCATATTTAATTAAATTCCAAATCGATTTTCTGGCATCGTGTCACGTATCGTGTCGACGTTCGAATACGTTAACTTTCAGGTGCTTCTTTACACAAGGCTATAATATTTATTATATTATTGCTAC
>NW_017178544.1:0-677 GCF_001652005.2 Ceratina calcarata
CAAACCACCGGTAGCAAATAAAAAGATTGATGACAATATGAGAGTAGAAAGACGTATTACGACGCAGAGGAATGATTATAGAAGAATGAACAACAATAAGAGACTGATTAAAGAAGAGTTTAACGAATTGTTTGATAGATTAATAGAAATGGCTAAGACGTTGAGTTTGGAGGAAGACTTGGAAGAAAGAATGAGAAATCTGAATAGAGATAGATCCCGACGGGCTGAGCCTCAAAAAAGAAACACGTTCTGGCAGCAAAGATGTAACAACCAGTCAAGCGTAAAGAAGACCTATACTCAAGCAGGCGAAGACAACTACAAGCCAAATGAGGATGAATCTAGTTGGAACAGAAACGAAGGCATGCAAACGAGTACTGAGATCAGATGATATAACTCTAAGAGGAGAGGCAGGTTTGTGCAAGCGGTACAATTCCCCTTCGGAGATGAAAAAGCACAAGAGGGAGGGAAGGAGTTTGAAAACGCCTTCGAAGGAGAAGACTGGTCAGGAGAAGGGACGTCGAAGCAGTCCGGAGAAGAAGAGACCCAAGCAAAGTCGGATTTGCTACAAGAAGTTGTATGGACGGAAGAACCAGGAATGGAGGAGAGCGTGAATGTAGAAGTGGCTGAAGAAATAGTCAAGGAAATAAGCTTGGAAGAGCATTTGATGATGGAGAAAC
>NW_017178545.1:0-3858 GCF_001652005.2 Ceratina calcarata
GAGTATGCACGTGCTATAGGGATATAGGTTTGAAGAATAACCGAAAGTGGTAGGAAAGAAGTGGGTAATAGAATAAATCGGTGAGAAAAGGTAGTGTGAACGATATAGGATAGCATAGAGTAGAATTAGTTTGGTAGGGATAAGTGTTAGAATAAGTTAGAATAGGATAAAGGGAAGGAGGTTAGGTTAGGGTAGCGCAACAGCGTATTAGTGTAAGAACTAAGTAGAAGTCAAATTTTGGTAGCGATGATGAGTGGAAAGATAGAGAATAGAGATAAAGAATAGAGAATAGATAATAGAGATAAACGAAATTAGAAGGTACACCGCGGACAGAGAAAAGGAAGAGGGGAAGGCCGACGCAGGAGGAGAGTAGAAGCAGAGAGCGGCTAGAAAATAGAAAAATAACAGAGCTGTGGAAAAATGACTCAGAGGAAGAGGAGGTAGAGAGTTCCACAGATTCGGAGGAGAGAACAATGAAGAAGAAAGATCAAAAGACAACACCGCAGAATAGGGAGAAGAAGAAGGAACAAGAGGCAGAGAAACAGTTGGATATGAGCCAAGATATTGTAGGTAGAATAGTGGAAAGTTTAAAGATAGAGATAGTACAGGGCAGGGAGTTATTAGAGAAAGAAGTAAGAAAGGAAATGAAGGGGCTGGCACGAAGAATTGAAGCTATGGAGGAGAGATGGAAGAAAAAGGAAGAGGAGATGGGAAAGAAAATAGAGGAGATGCTAGAACAGATGAAGGAGGTGCAGAATAAGGAAAGACAGAGAAGAGAAGAGGAGAAAGAGGAAGCGGTGGAGGAAGTTATGGAAAAAATAGAGGAGAAGATAAATGAGAGAGATAGAAGACAAGAGGAAAAGGAAATGGAAAGAACAAAAGAGGCATGGAATGAAGTGAAGAGAATACACAGGAAGCTGGAGGAAAGAGAGAGGAGAGAGAAGAAAAACAAGATTGTTATTAGAGGGTTAGAAGTACCTAAAAGGGAGGCGAAGGAAAAAACCAGACAATTTCTGACTGAAGAATTTGGGGTGAAGGAAGGAATAGTGGGTATAGAAATCATAGGAGGAGGAGAGATAGCGAAAGTATCGATCGTAGAAATGGAAAACTGGGAGGCAAAGCAGGAAGTGATGAAGAAAAAGGGCAAACTACGTGGGAAAAGGATATACATTGACCATGATATGACGCAAGAAGAAAGAAGAGTTCAAAAATTGTTAAGAGAGAAAGCAAGGGAGGAAATAAATGAGGGGAGAGAGGCGAAGGTGGGATATAGAAAGATAAAAATACTAAACAAATGGTATAGATGGAACGAAGAAAAAGGGGAGATAGAAAGGGAGAGTGAAACGCAGCGGAGAGAGAATTTTTTATAGATAAAGAGAGTCAAGAAAGGGGAGGAGGGCAGAAGGAGGAGAGCAACAAGAATATTTTATTTTGGAATGTGGCAGGTTTAAAGAAGAAAGATAGAGATTTTTGGCAGCACATAGAGAAATATGATTTCGTGGAACTAGTAGAAACATGGATGGAAGATAAAGATTGGAGTAAGGTAGTAAGCAGACTGCCAGATGGTTACAAATGGAGATATCAAACAGCGGAAAGGGAGAATAAAAGAGGAAGAGCAAAAGGGGGAATTTTAACAGGAGTAAAGAAAGAACTGTGCGCAGGAGAAAAAGAGTGGGAAGACAAGGGGGTGATGGAAAGAAAAATTAAGATAAAAAATGAGAAATGGTCAATATGGACAATATATAACGGGGAGGGTATGAAGAATGTAGTAAGGAAGCTGGAGAGAGGAATAGCAGAAAAAGAAGAGGAATACATAATTATTGGAGGTGACATGAATGCCAGAGTAGGAACGGAAGGTTCCTTAGGTGTCGGATGGACGGAGGATGATGAAAAGGGGAGTAGAAGAAAATCGAAGGACAAAACCATAAATCGGTAGGGGAGAGCTTTATTAGAAATGTGCGAAAATAGAGGCTGGCATATATTAAATGGTAACGTTATAGGAGACGAGGAAGGGGAATTTACGTATGTGGGCAAACAAGGAACATCAGTAATTGATTATGTAATAACTAATACGAAGGCATTACTAGAAGTTAGAAAGTTTCAGATAGGGGAAAGGGTAGAATCGGATCATTTGCCAGCAGAGGTGGATATAGGAAAGGAGCAAATTGAAGAAATAGCGCAGGATGAAGGCACAATGGAATATATTGAGTGGGATGAGAAAAGCATAGAAGAATATAGGAAGAAATGTGAGGAACATGAATATAGACAAGGAACGGTGGACGAAGAATGGGAGGATTTACAAAATTGTATCAAAGAAAGCATGATCAGGAAGGAAAGGAGCTGGACGAAGAATAAGATAGGGAGTACTAAATGGTGGGACAAGGAATGCACAAGATTAAAGAGAAAAGTAAGAAGGACGTTAGGTAAGTGGAAAAGGGGTAAAAGTACAAAAGAAGATTTTATGAAGATAAAGGAGGAGCTGAGAAAATTAAAAATTAAGAAGATAGAGAAGAAAAGAGAAAAGGAACTCGAAGAAATAAGAGAAGCTAAAACAGATAGTCAGATTTGGGAATATATTAATAAACAAAGGAAGAAGAGGAGGAGGATAGGAGCAGAGATCAAGGAAGAAGAATGGTTGGATTATTTCATGAAGCAATTAAGCGGATCAAGAGGGAGAGTATATGGAGAGAGGAGAAAGGTAGAAGAGGTGGAAAGTGAGGAAGAGATTACAGATGAGGAGATTGAGGGGCAGATAGCAAAGTTAAAAAGACGGAAGGCAGCAGGAAGTGATCGAATACCAGCAGAGGCGTGGATTCTAAGTGAAGGAAAGGCAAGAGACAGGATCAAGCAAGTCATTAAAAGGGTATGGAAGGGGGAGGGCTTCCCTAAGGAGTGGAGAAGAGGAGTAATTGTACCACTGCATAAAAAAGGGGACTATCAAAAAGTAGAAAATTACAGAGGAATCACGCTGTTGAATACAGCATATAAAATCTATGCGGCAGTACTAAATGAAAGAATTGAGAAAAATCTGGATGATACGCAAGCAGGATTCAGACGGCATAGAAGTGTAATGGATAATGTTTATATATTACAGCACGTCGTGGAAAAAGAGCTTAAAAGGAAAGGAGGTAAGATTTTTGCCTTTTTCATTGACCTGAAGGCTGCCTTTGATAAGGTAGATAGAAAGAGGCGGACGCGCGTTGCATAGGTCTGTAGCCGGCTGTAAGAGCTGTACCCCCATCACCGGAGTTTCCCGACCTGTATATACGACCGTGGACCGTGTCCTAGGCCAGAGCTGCTCTGCAGGCTTTGCCCGTACGGGCAGGGTATCTCGTTACCGCGGGCATAAACAATTTGGCGGGCACTGATCGAGGCCCTCGCGGGCAACTTCGGCACACTTATTACTACTACTATTTTACGAATCTGAACCACGAGGGCTAGTTCCCCACTACTGAATTGAGATTGCCCGCGGACAACCAAGACTGCCCTTGCCCGCCAGAGCCTAAGGACCTAAAGGACCACGGACCTAAAGGACGGTGCATAGTCGAGGGGTAGGGCTCCCCAAAGCGGAAGGGGAAAACAGCTCTGTTTGAGCCATAGAGATAGTATACATAGAATACAGAAGCCAACGACAAACGTGACTCGCAAATAGAAAGAGAAAGAAGACGAGGATTACTACCTCTTTCTCTCTATGCGCATGCGCAGTACTCATGTAGATATATAATATGGGTTCGAATACGTTCGCACCCCGACAGAATTGGACAAAATTAATTATATTCAATGGAATTTGTATGTGCATAGTACAAGGTACTTTTATTTTTTACAATAAAATTGTAGACTGATGAATATTATATTAAA
>NW_017178545.1:5183-6721 GCF_001652005.2 Ceratina calcarata
CTAAGACTCTTAGTTCAGACTAATCCGAAGGGTTTTTTTTTGACGTGACGATGAGTTTTTGAAGGCGGAAGTCACCACGTTTGTTCCGAGGTGTTGGTTTCAGCCCTTGATTCCAAGTGGAGCCACCTTCTGGATTCCATTCCTGCTAGCCTAGGCCAGCTTACCGGGATACTTGAGAATAGAATGTAATTAGCTTCATCAGTTAAAGATAATTTAAGGATAGGTGTCCTGATGTCAGAGGTGGAAAATTTGCAAAAAACCACCGTGAGAATTGAAATGTACAACAGATTTGGAAATTCTTGATCGGGTGAAGAACCGGAATACGGCAGGAGCCAGTGTGATGTATGCAAACCGCGACCAGAGTGAATTGCGGATCAGAAATTGCAGGAGAACTAACTGCTAGTAAGCTATGCAGGAAATAGCGAGAAGCCCCGCGGCATCCAATGATGTGCCGTAAGGCTCCCCAGCGAGCATGCTTAAATATTGACTAAAGCTAGAAAAAATTAAATGAATTTTATAATTTGGCTAAAGCATACGAGCCTATAGATGTAGCAACTAGAAAAATAAATGAGTGTTACGAATAAAATAAGACTATAAGCCTATAGTGATGGCAAAGAATAAAAACAATGACTATGTACAAACCATTCGAGGCGCCGATTCCTGAGGTGAGAAGAGGAGGCAGGACGTCGGTCACTGCCGCAAAGCAATATGCATGCGTGAGAGATAGTGGTGAAGATTAGGCTGAAAATTTTATGAATAGTGGGAACCTCATCTTAATTTTATACGGAATGGTATGTCGGTTAAATTTTGTTAGATCTCCTATGAGCTTGTTATTCGGGACATCGGTGTTGAAACCCTCGATGAGCCGTTCGATGTATGCTTTAATGAGAGGAGTGCCAGCCATCCCGCAGAGCTTGAGAGTACTGTTCTTCCAGGGAACCCGGATGATAGACTTCAGTATTTTATTTTGCACTCGCTGGATCTGAGTTTTCCTAGACCAGGAGATACAGTCCCATCAGACCGGTGCACCATAGCTAAGGACCGGTCTGATACATATGCGATAAATAGCAAGTCTGATGTTTCTATTCAGTGAAGATGAACGGTTAATGTGTGCTTTCAGAGCACCAGCAACCTTGATCGTTTTAGAGATTCTGTCGGTTATAGCCGGAATCCAGGTAAGCCTGGAATCTAGGACTACTCCCAGATATGTGACTTGGTTCGTCCATTCTATCGAGACACCCCGGACCTCGAGCAGGCTAGTCGGTTTGTTGCGCTTCCTGGTAAAGACGATTGCCTCGGTCTTATCTGCGTTAAGGGATAGCTTCCATTTGGTAAAGAAATTTACTATAGCATGGATGTACTCTTGTATCCTATTACATGCAGCCCAGATCTTGGTGGACGATGTGAGTAAAGCGGTATCATCCGCGTACAGGGCCAAAGTACAATTTGTCCTAAAGGGAACATCATTTATGTAGATATTGAATAGAATGGACCCTAGAATTGAACCCTGGGGTACTCCCGCTAGAACGCTTCTGGTG
>NW_017178545.1:7118-9568 GCF_001652005.2 Ceratina calcarata
TAATATAATAACCGGATGTCGATCAGGCTACATACAAAAACGATATGCTACCGCAAATGCTATCGAGAATTCTACTTAAAATGCTACCGTCACTAAAGCGTTGAAACATAAGGTAGTAAGATAAGCACAACCCTAAACCTCGGGCAGTCAGTTAGTGAGTCAGTCAGTAATCGTCTGAGCTATTGTGTGTGTCTACTCTGTATTTCGTAAATAAATCGATTGTTCATAGTGGTCATTTCCAAGTGTCTTTTAAAGGACCTAAGGTTCCATAAAATAATTTTAGGGAAGTCTAACATGAATTAATCTAGACTGCTCATGACCGTGAGGAATGCCTGGAATTTTTATTAAATTCCTCTGGTGCTAGGAAAATTTTTCCTCTTACAGGTCCGAGACGGCCTCCTCAGCTTGATTGATGAATGGATAGAACCTTATCGTATGCAGGGTTCTATTGATACAAATTTGGAGATTTTGCATTTTAATCCGTATCCGAAGAGTCTTTTGATAAATATGCCTGTTTCAGCTTGTCCTCGTGTTTAGTTATTATTTTATGTGTGTCCGTTTGCAGAACGACGTTATGGTTGTTTGTCTTGTCTATTATTCTGTATGGTCCGATGTAGTGTGGATCGAATTTGTGTATCCGAGGTTCCTTCTGTACGTAAACGTACTGTCCTATTTTGAATTCCTTGGGCCTTAAGCGTCGATCGTAATATCGTTTGGAGCGTTCCTTCGCTTGATTCAGATTTACTGCTGCTATCTTTCTGATTTCTGTTAATCTTGAGGTTAATTCTCTGACGTAGGAGTCATAGGTTTGCAAGTTTTTGTCGTTGGGGAATGATGATGGTATCCGGGCTGGTCTTCCAAATATTAATTCGTATGGTGTATGTTTTGTTGCTTCGTGTATGGATGTGTTATAGGAGAACACTGCGAACGGGATCAGCAAATCCCAATCCTCGTAAGTATTCAGGTAATGTTTTAGGTACTCCGTAAGGACGATGTTACTTCGTTCCAAGGATTCGTTGGTTTGTGGTCGGTAGCCTGAAGTTGATAATTGTTTGATCTTGAATATTTCGGCCAAGTGCGTCATGACTTAGGAAGCTCGTTCCCTTGTCAGTCAATATGGCACGGGGTGTTCCATAAATTGCGATGAAGTGCCTGGCAAAGGCGTCGGCTATAGTTGTGGCTCTAATATTCGGAATTGCAACTGCTAAACAATATTTCGTTAGATTGTCTTGCATTGTTAAAACGCATCTGTTGCCGCTAGGGGTTTCTGGTAGTGGTAGAATGGTGTCAAGTGCGATTTTATCGAACGGCTCTGCAGGTGTGTCCGTAATTAGCATTGGTTGGCGGGTTTTCAATCTTACGAGTTTTTGTTCCTGGCAGCTTTTGCATTTTTTAATATATTCCTGAATATCGTTTCTCATTCCTGGCCATGAATATCGTGGGAATAAACGTCGGTAAGTTTTCGTTACTCCTTTGTGTCCTCCAATTAGGCTATCGTGCGCCTCTTCAATTAGTTGCGCACGGTCCTTTTCTGGCGGTGTGATAAATAACGAGTCGTTGTCCTTGGGGTGGTCCGTTTCATCCGATGATTCCTCGAAGATAGCGATGGAGTCGTGCGGTCGAAAGGGTTGGCTATTTTCCTCAGGTGGTGTCGGCGACGGCGCTACCTGAGGTGTCAGTGGCGCCTGGTCACTTAACGACGGTCTGAGCGGTGCAGGTAGGCTGATAGCGGGTGCAGGTGTTTCCAATACTGTAATTTCTGTTGGCTTCAATGTGGAATTGGCATTGTCTTCTTCGAATGAGATCAGATCTCCTGCGATGGGTGGTCCGTCGTTCATGGTGTACGATAGAATCGATTTATTCAGGTTTGGCGAGTTGATCGGCGTTGATCGAGCTATTGGAATTAATTCCTCTTCCGGTTGTTCGTCTGGAAGGTCTTTTTCGCGGTTGAGAGAAGGTAGCAATGATTTATTCTGCGGGGAATCACGTGTGTTGCGTTCTCTGATGCTCCTCGGTGGTTTCTTCTTAGTGATGATTGTGTCGCGGAGAGGTGCTTCGTCTGAGCTGCTGCATTCAGCGTACATGGGGTCTGCGCGATTTCTCCTTAACGATTTTACTCGTTGTCCTATTGTTGTACCATCGGCTGATTTAAGTGGTGCGTTTGGCCTGTAGTCCTTATCTTCTCTTGGTATCAGGGGTAGGCAGATTTGTGTCGGGTTGCGTGAGAGTGCGTCTGCATTCTTATTGGTTTTTCCGGCTTTGTGAATTACTTTATAGTCGTATTCCAATAATTTTAGTTTCCATTTAACTAATCTCGAAGTTGGATCCTTTACTGAATGAAGCCAAACCAATGGTCTATGATCCGTGACTAATGTAAACTTCCTTCCGTAAACGTATGGTCGGAAATACTGCACAGCGTAAACCATGGCTAAGCATTCTTTCTCTGTGGC
>NW_017178545.1:10485-25222 GCF_001652005.2 Ceratina calcarata
GGCCGGTTACGTGTCACCAATGTTTTATGGTGATACGAGATCTCCGCTTCCTCTTGTAAAAGGAAAGGGCTTCCAATTATACCGCTGATTGGTAAAGGAAAGTTTTTTAACACGTGGAAAAGTGCCGGCGCCGAGTTGATATGGATTTTCACGGTGCCTATTGTGTGAACCGTCGCCGGTGCCAAGCCGGTGATGGTCAAGCGTTCCCGCGTCGTGAATTCCACAGGTTTCCTCAGCGCATCGTAATCTACGAGGTTCACTGCTGAACCTCCATCGATTAAGAATTCTCCAATTTCTTCCTTCAATTCCGCAACTTTGATTTTGATCCGAGCGGCTGGGGCTTCTGTGAGGATGCGCGCATCAGATATTCCGTCGTCTCTTCCCGGAATTGAACCCTGCGGCGATTGTCCTTGCTTCCGTTCGTCACTTCGCCGCCGTAACGAACGCGACCGAAGTTTAAATCCTCCGTCGAGCTGCTGCGCGAATTCCTTTCTTCGAACCAACGGGTTTTTCTGCTCTTTTCCCAGCAGGTTTTCCCATCGTGTCCTTTGGTTCCGCAGTTCCAGCAGTACAGGTGGACGGGTGACTTTCTCCTATCTCGCGATCCATCGCGAGACACGTCATCCTGAGAGCCTACGGAGCTGTTCGAGGTGGACCTTCGTAAGATAAACGAAGGGGTTCTCCTTGCTCTTTCTTCGGTCTCCGACTCATAATCGGACCCGGATGCGCTCTTCTCCCGATATCGGTGGTACGCTGGCGAAGGGGAACGGGGGTAGGCGGCCCTTGATTTACGGCGGCTTTCCCAACCGTAACCCTCTCTCGAAGAATTGTCGTTCCGTCGGTTTCTGATTCTGTTATCGATTTCTAGAACAGCATCTATGGCGTCGTCCAGTGTCTCGATCTTGCGTTCCATCCGATGGACACGGGCCACGATCTTTTCTGGCAATCCATCGAAGAAACTTTCCCTTGCCTCCGTTTCTAATTTCTTCATGAGACGTTCGTCGTCTTCGCCTCATTCTTTCGAGCGGCAATCCGCGTGATATGCACTAACTTGCTCGTTCGATTAATATACTCCCGTAATGATTCGTCTGAACGTATTTTAAGTCGACTCAGTTCTTCGCGTAAAGCTGCTAAAGGCCGACCCGGCACGAACCGTTTTTTAAGGAATCTAATAAATTCGGCTACTTTCTCGAACTTTTTTACCTTGCGCGTACACTCTCGCGGGACCTTTCAACTTCGTCCGCACTATCGCCAAATATTCGACTTTTGTGTTCGGCGGTATTAACGCGAGACCGTCTTCGACTTGCTACGCGAAATTCGACAAGGAGGAACTTTCACCGTCAAAAGTCGATATTGCGGCCGTAGCGGCTTGTAAACAACTACGTTGCGTTAGATACGTCATCGAGTACGTTAGATTGGCCATTTCATCAGGCGTAAGCGTGATGTTCGCTGTCGGAATAGATCCAGTTGCCATTTTCTCTAGTTGACTGGAAAACTAGTATGAATTTAATTTAAGAACCGACTAGGAAAACTAGTATACGGCCGTTTCAAGGGTCTAACTAGAGCACTAGCAAATGCCTTGCAATAAAAAAATTTAATACGGGTTGACTAGAGAAAACTAGTATACAACCTGGGATTTGAAAAGCTATCTAGAGAAAACTAGAATATAGCGATCAAAATAAGCTGCCTAGGAAAACTAGGATATAGCCAATAAATAAGTGGTTATCTACGAAAACTAGAATATAACCGACGTAGTAAACTAGGCTGAGTACAGCTTCAACTAGTATATTCCACGAAAAATCCTGATTTGATTTCCTACAATAGATAAACACTGGAGTATCCCACCGCTGTCATCAGTTTGTTACGAGGGAGAACCGTGCCAAGGGCCCGACGGGCGACCGAGTCTGTCGGCTCTGTCAGGGTGCTTTTTTATAGGGAAGGAGATAGATGCGCGGACGAATCTTATCAAACCCTATGGGTTATCCTCGGGAGCCGCAGGACGTGGACGACGGGGGGAGGTTCAGTCCCCCTTAGCCACTTATGTATAAAGGGTTAAGGATGGCTGGTCTAGCCTTGACTTTTTAAGGAAAGGTGCGACGCGCGGACGAACCTTGTCAAACCCTATGGATTATCCTCGGAAGCCGCAGGACGTGGACGATGGGGGGAGTGTCAGTCCCCCTTAGCCACTTAGGTAAAAAGGTAGGTGGATTGGCAGGTCACCTGTCGTAGATACGTCTCGAGCGGTTAAGACGTATCGGTTGCGAGATACTCCGGTTATCGAGCTAATTTGGAATCAGGGGTTAAATGAATATTGAAGCGAATTTAAGAGTTTCAACTCAGTCTTATATTCTCCAAGGTACTCGATACAATATTCTTTATAAATGGTCAACTCTTACTCGAAGAGAATTCCTACTTCGATTTACGCAGCGAAGTCGCGGGGAAAATCTAAGTCTAGACTCACACGAATATTCTCAGCAGGGTGAGACAGCGTTTCCACGTCCTAAGACTCTTAGTTCACTAATCCGAAGGACTGTGGTCTAGCGCCCTTTATACCTAAATGAGGCCCTTTCCTGGGGTGGGGATGACCATATTTGGGCATTTTCTAGAAGGTTCCACGCTAGACTCGCTCCGTGAGTCACCCACGCAAGGGATGCGTACGTGACCAGCAACGAACGTTCTGGAAACGCGCAGGGCCGTATACATATACAGGGCTGTATACGTAACACTAGAATTAATCTTAGAGTGCGTAAACGGTGTCGGGTAACTTTAAATGACTGTGATAAACATTAATTACGTTGACGAACCAGTGTGACCGAAAACGAAATAGTTTATTCATGAAACCTTTTTCATTTGTTCGTATACATAGGTCGAAATGAATATATTCTCCTGGTGCCACAACTGATGTAACAATACTGCCACGCGGTTTATCAAAAAGCGTTCTAATATCTTTTGGTAAAGTACACAAGGATGAGATTGTAACATGAGGATGAGTTAAACCTTCTGAACGTAATAGGGATGACAAATTATTATCCTGAGCATAAGTCAAATTATTATCTACCATGTTTGGAGATTTAGCCTAAACAAAATTTAACTGGTACCGGAAAAGAGGGAAGCAAGTTTAAATGAAATAAAAGTGTTAATCCTTTTATGTACAATCGTTTATTGAACCGTTGAAACTATCGACGATTCCTTGAAAGATGTTACAAATTTGGATTTTGTATTTATCTTTTCTTCGGCGAAGGCTGAGGCCGACCGATTATCGTCTGTCCCTGTAAACAAACAGAATACCGAACGATTCGATCAATTGAAAGTAACGACTGAATAGCAGCCGCGGACTGTGAAGAATTATGTGAAAGAGAATACTCTTTCCTTCGTTGCCCTTATTTTTCGTACTAGATTTCGATATGCCGAAACAGTGCTCGCGTTACGCCGCTTGCAATTGCACGCACAGCTGCTATGGCTGTACGCGGAAGTTCGGATCGTAAATCCGACCTTCTACTGGCATGCACAAGCTCAGTACGCTTGCAAGCTACACTCTTTCCTGGTGCACCTTCACCAGGGAGATCGGAAACGCTTATTATTCGCGGAACTCTGCAGTATCGGGTGAATTATCCAATACCCACTGCAGGCCCTTGACGAATGCGTCGATCCCACAACCGGCGGTCGACCAACAATTGGCCACTGACCCGGAGCGTAATCCACTAGCAAGATACGACCTCCTGTTTGTATCTCGTTCCCTGCAAAGGAAATCAGTGCGGGGGCAACTTAAGGAGGAATCGAAAGAACTGATCTTTCGATTCTCTTATGCGGAAGTTGAAAAGGGTTGAGAGGGACTGGCATACAGTCTATTCCTCGTCCTTTCCTGTGATAATTTCCGATTATGAATTCTTCCTTTGTGAATAGTGAAAGCAGTATCGAAATATTCCGATCCGTTCACTGTGACGGCTATGTGCTGACAGACCGCGGAGCTCCGCTTGTCCGTCGAGGAAAACTAATCCTCCGCTATGCGGCGTCCTCGACGAATTAGTCTGTCCTTTTCTATTATGTATTCTTCTTAGAGCGAGAACACCTGTTCCGAGAATTCGAATGCGAATTCTCGTTACCAGTGATTCCGGCCGGCAGACGGTGTTATTATTTTTTCCCTCGGTACGGCTCGCGTTGACTCATCGATATAAAAAACGTCGCACCGTTTCTTATACTCGAGCAATTCGAAATCTAACGCTTTATTAAAATTTAATTCGATAAGGCCGAGAAAACTCCGTAAACCTTCCTTTTTTAATTTTAAAACACCGTTCTTTAAACAACCATGTATGTAGCTAAACGTTCACGAAAAGAAAGTTGGAATGAGGAGATGAAAGAATTATCTGAATCTTCCGAAGTATTTAAAAAAGTGGAAGAATCTTCTGTATCTACCTCTGCAGCACACGAAGAAGCTGTGACAGCATCCTGCATGTTTACATTCTCTACAATCTTTTCATGCGTAGAAATAACATTGAACGACGGAGAAGGGTTAGCAGAAGTAGAGGGAACAGCTTGCGTATGTACATATTTGACAACCTCCTCATGCGTAGAAATAACATTGAACGATGAAGAAGGATTAGCAGAAGTAGAGGGAACAGCTTGGGTATCATCTTTGATCTGTCTCGCATGCTCAAGGATTTTACGTCTTATCCTGTAGGCCTTTGCCTATCTGACAATTTACTCATTGGTTTCCGCCAACATGAATTTTCACGTTCCATAATACTTCAATAATGAAATACAGAGTTCAAGAAAAATGTAAATTAACCTCACTTTATGTTGCCACTGCGATGAACACGTCCGACGTGCACGATAGTCTGTGACCAACAGGACGAATCCAAAATGTCTGATCCTTTTCATCCCTGCGGTGGAGTCTAAAAATAAAAGTATGCTAAATGTGCATGCGCCAACTGTCCTCATTGGTCGTTCATGTACGAATTCGTAATCCGCATGTAAGAATCCGCGGACATTCAAACCGTTTTTTGTCTTTTAAGGGGTGTTTTAGGAGGAGTGTATGGGAAGTCAATTGTTCATCGGCTATCAACGATCGAACATCGACGACGAATACAAAGTGGTAAGATATTTCAATGAAAATAATGCTTCGAATGAAAGAAACATTTTATTATTTTACTTCAATGTTCCATTTCAACATTTCTTTCTACATTTACAGAAACATGAGCCCGCGCAGAGTCAAGAAAATGAAACTGTCTCTCCACGAGGCAAACAAGGAGCTTGATGACTTTGAAAACCTCGAGATGCTGCACACCGACGATAGTGATGGGGTCCAAGCGTTTTTGGAAAACGACGCTCAGTTCCCCACTTGCAGCGGGGAACCATCGTCGTACACGTAAGTTAGCAAGTTATATTACTATATGCCAGAGGTGGAGAACGTGCGGTCCCACGGCCACATGCGGCCTCCGTGAGTTTCTTGTACGGCATCCTTGTTCAGTTTCAAATCTAATTTATATTTCAATCTATTCAATTACTTTTAAGTAAGAAACAAATGCAAATATCCTCCTATTTAAAATTTTCCATCAGATCTTGAAATTATTTTCCGTAGTGCTATGTTAATTATTTATAACTTAATATTATTATTTTCCTATTGTGTTCCTTTATAAAGTAATAAATTTATGGATGTTAGATCATGTAGATTCCCATGTTTCTATTGACACATACAAATATGTATATATGTGTGAGTGTGAGCGCGAAGGTATCGCGACAATTTCGTGCGGCACTCACTCCCATGTAACCGTTCTCACCAAGAGCAGTACAGCTCAGTGCTGTTAAGACACATACCTAAATAAAACCGACTTCTCATTCTTACTTAACATAATATAATTCACTTTTCTACTCTGAAACGTCCTATCAATGGAAAAAGTCTTCTACTAATATTATTTTAGTTGAAGTGGTATTTAAGTAACTGGATGAATGTATATACAGGGTGAGGAAAAAGTATGGAAACCCCTGAAAATTTCTGAGGATTAGTGGTATAAAAAAATAACAAAGGTCATACCCTAGGTAACTTTCAACGAGGAATTCAATGGTGACCTTGGAATTGACCTCGATCTTCAATTTCAAGGTCATTTGAAGGTCAAATTATTTTTTTTAAATGGAAACCCCTATTTTTTATGTCGGAATCGAGAAGAGTGGAAAATTTAACGTTCGGGTATGTGTGTAGGTCTAAGGTTAACGTGACCCCTAGAGGTCACAGAAAGGTCAAAGTACGCTATCACAGGATTTCATTGAAGTTTGGCGAGATTAAGGCTATAAAAAAATGATAAATGTCACATCTCCAGTAACTTTTAACGAGGGATTCAAAGGTGACCTTGGAATTGACCTTGAACCTCAGTTTGAAAGTCATTTGAAGGTTGGGTGTGATTTTATTTAACGGTAAAATGTTAAATTATCGTGATTATCCTTCTTTTAGCGCTACCCAGGAACAACGACATGGACGTTGAAAGATTCTGTTCCCTTTGGGATGCTTTTTGGAGTGAGTTCCCCTTGCCTCTCACTTTCGGCAAAAAAAAGAATTTATAGTAGATGCTTTGAAAAAGACTTATAGTAAATATTCAAATTGACATCCATTAATTTGTTGACAATAATCGATCCTATTGCAAAATGATTCGACTACTCTTCGAATAATTTCTGTTGGAATAGAGCGAATTTCTTCGATAATTCTTCATCTTAATTCGTCGAGATTTTCAAGATTGGTTTTGTAAATACGTTCTTTTACTCATCCCCACAGGACATAATCTAAAGGTGTGAGGTCTGGGGATCTCGGAGGCCATTCTATCGTACCTCTTCTTCCAATCCATCTCTCGACAAACGTTTCGTTCAGGAATCGTCTAACATTGACACCATAATGTGGCGGAGCACCGTCTTGTTGATACCATGTACGTTCAAAATCTTTTCCTTTTAAAGCTTGTATTGCTAGAATTATTTCATCTCTTAATAATTGTTCGTGTGTTCCCGCGTTTAAATTACCTTTAATGAAAAAGGGACCAATTATTGTGTCATCGACGATGCCGGCCCACACATTTAACTTCTGGGGAATATGGGAACGGCTTTCTTTCGTCAAGTGAGGATTCGTATCAGACCAATATCTGATGTTGTGTCTGTTAACATCTCCATTCAACATAAACAATGACTCATCTGAAAACACAATAGATTTAAAAAATTCTGAATTTTAAGCTATTATTTCTAGTATTCTAATTTTTAAACAGGGATTATAAAATTAAATAGGTACTTAGTAGTTTTTAAGATGTTCACACAATAGGAAGAAAAAAACTTTCGAACCGTATTTCAAAACTGATAGACAGAACGCAGTTTAAATAAGGCAGTCGGTACGGGAGTGGTTCCGAATCGTCGCAATTCGAGAAGGTACGGTCGTCCTGCTAATGTCATACCCTAGTCAGGTCTGCTAAGACAAGAAGTAGAAAACGCGCAAATACGAATCCAGAAGATTCTACAAATGCAGAAGATCGAGCGAGCGAAACGGACGAGGCCATTGTTAGTAGACCGCGAATTACAAGGTCGCCGCCACAAGCAACGACGATCATAACCGTTGATCCGACGACCTCTGATATGGCAACAGTAGCTAACGTACAGGCGGCTCAGGCAAAAACGCGTGAAAAAGTAAACCCATCGCCCGATTCGAATTCAACCGTTATGCTCGAAGCTATAGCCGCGCTAATATACAATAGCGAAGCGGCGAATAAAGAAGTGCTAGACGGTATAATGCGCGTAGTTTCTGAAAATAATGAACGGCTAACACACTTCGAACAGTCAATGCTTAAAATAATTGAGGAACGCGCGAACCGCGATCGGGGAGAAATTTTGCAAACAGGTCGAACAGCTCAGGTCGAACGTCAACGAAGACGTGTCGGAACTGAGAGAGTCCGTAATTAACGTCCGCGAAGAAATCACCGAACTACAGGCCACGATAAGAACGCGAAACACGATGAGCAATATTAACACCGTTACGTCCGGAGAAGGTGACTCGCAGCAAAACGCCGCGAGTCCATATAAGATCAAACCAAATATACAGGGTGAGGAAAAAGTATGGAAACCCCTGAAAATTTCTGAGGATTAGTGGTATAAAAAAATAACAAAGGTCATACCCTAGGTAACTTTCAACGAGGAATTCAATGGTGACCTTGGAATTGACCTCGATCTTCAATTTCAAGGTCATTTGAAGGTCAAATTAATTTTTTTTAAATGGAAACCCCTATTTTTTATGTCGGAATCGAGAAGAGTGGAAAATTTAACGTTCGGGTATGTGTGTAGGTCTAAGGTTAACGTGACCCCTAGAGGTCACAGAAAGGTCAAAGTACGCTATCACAGGATTTCATTGAAGTTTGGCGAGATTAAGGCTATAAAAAAATGATAAATGTCACATCTCCAGTAACTTTTAACGAGGGATTCAAAGGTGACCTTGGAATTGACCTTGAACCTCAGTTTGAAAGTCATTTGAAGGTTGGGTGTGATTTTATTTAACGGTAAAATGTTAAATTATCGTGATTATCCTTCTTTTAGCGCTACCCAGGAACAACGACATGGACGTTGAAAGATTCTGTTCCCTTTGGGATGCTTTTTGGAGTGAGTTCCCCTTGCCTCTCACTTTCGGCAAAAAAAAGAATTTATAGTAGATGCTTTGAAAAAGACTTATAGTAAATATTCAAATTGACATCCATTAATTTGTTGACAATAATCGATCCTATTGCAAAATGATTCGACTACTCTTCGAATAATTTCTGTTGGAATAGAGCGAATTTCTTCGATAATTCTTCATCTTAATTCGTCGAGATTTTCAAGATTGGTTTTGTAAATACGTTCTTTTACTCATCCCCACAGGACATAATCTAAAGGTGTGAGGTCTGGGGATCTCGGAGGCCATTCTATCGTACCTCTTCTTCCAATCCATCTCTCGACAAACGTTTCGTTCAGGAATCGTCTAACATTGACACCATAATGTGGCGGAGCACCGTCTTGTTGATACCATGTACGTTCAAAATCTTTTCCTTTTAAAGCTTGTATTGCTAGAATTATTTCATCTCTTAATAATTGTTCGTGTGTTCCCGCGTTTAAATTACCTTTAATGAAAAAGGGACCAATTATTGTGTCATCGACGATGCCGGCCCACACATTTAACTTCTGGGGAATATGGGAACGGCTTTCTTTCGTCAAGTGAGGATTCGTATCAGACCAATATCTGATGTTGTGTCTGTTAACATCTCCATTCAACATAAACAATGACTCATCTGAAAACACAATAGATTTAAAAAATTCTGAATTTTAAGCTATTATTTCTAGTATTCTAATTTTTAAACAGGGATTATAAAATTAAATAGGTACTTAGTAGTTTTTAAGATGTTCACACAATAGGAAGAAAAAAACTTTCGAACCGTATTTCAAAACTGATAGACAGAACGCAGTTTAAATAAGGCAGTCGGTACGGGAGTGGTTCCGAATCGTCGCAATTCGAGAAGGTACGGTCGTCCTGCTAATGTCATACCCTAGTCAGGTCTGCTAAGACAAGAAGTAGAAAACGCGCAAATACGAATCCAGAAGATTCTACAAATGCAGAAGATCGAGCGAGCGAAACGGACGAGGCCATTGTTAGTAGACCGCGAATTACAAGGTCGCCGCCACAAGCAACGACGATCATAACCGTTGATCCGACGACCTCTGATATGGCAACAGTAGCTAACGTACAGGCGGCTCAGGCAAAAACGCGTGAAAAAGTAAACCCATCGCCCGATTCGAATTCAACCGTTATGCTCGAAGCTATAGCCGCGCTAATATACAATAGCGAAGCGGCGAATAAAGAAGTGCTAGACGGTATAATGCGCGTAGTTTCTGAAAATAATGAACGGCTAACACACTTCGAACAGTCAATGCTTAAAATAATTGAGGAACGCGCGAACCGCGATCGGGGAGAAATTTTGCAAACAGGTCGAACAGCTCAGGTCGAACGTCAACGAAGACGTGTCGGAACTGAGAGAGTCCGTAATTAACGTCCGCGAAGAAATCACCGAACTACAGGCCACGATAAGAACGCGAAACACGATGAGCAATATTAACACCGTTACGTCCGGAGAAGGTGACTCGCAGCAAAACGCCGCGAGTCCATATAAGATCAAACCACGATTCCCGACATTCGAGGGAAAAGCGAGGGAACATCCGCCGAAATTTTTACGCGAACTGGACCGATTCGTTACGACGGCACGAATTCGAGATGCCGACTTCCAGATGATAGTAGACCAGGCACTAAAGAGCCGTGTCAAGGCATGGTGGGACTTGGTCGCCGCGAGAACCGGTACGTGGGAAGAATTTTCGCGAAAATTCTTAGCTCGGTTCTGGAGCGAATCGGTGCAGCAGCGAGTCGCGAGAGATTTAGAATTCGGTTATTATAACGAGAATTCGCAAATGACCCGGGTTGAATACGCAGCACGGCTTATCGCGGACGCGGCTGATCTGACCCCGTGTAGATCCGACCGTGAAATTCTTAGTGCAGTTGCAAGGCATTTTAACTACGCGATTCATAATGCAATCCTTGCATAGAACATCGATTCAGTAGACACGCTGCTGGATATGGTCGACCGATGGGACCATGCACGCCTTGAACCGCCCCAGGTCCAATAACCGCGCGTACCGGGGAAATGAAGAGAGACCCCAGGGTCCACAAGTTGGACAAAATCGCGAAAGGCCCGTTTATTCACCAAGGCCAAGCAACACGGAACCGAATCGCGACCGGCTCAATAATCCACCGCGAATGAATGATGCTGCGCGATAGAACCGCAGCCGAGAGGACAATCAAGCAGGCAGAAGAGCGCATAGTACCGCTCAGCAGAACTCCGCACGAATGGGGTCGGCTGAGTCGTAATGGCAAGGCCGACGGGAAACGAATGAGGAGGAGCTCCAGACGATGGCGGAACGGCACTCCACGGGAAGCTCGGGGCCCCTTTAAGGAAAGGGATAAGAAGGGGTATATGACGGACAGGAAAACGAATCGGAACATGCAACGAGGTCCATGGAAGATGGATAAGGAAGTTTGGGAGGCGTACATGCACGCCAGAGACGAGACTAAAAGGAGAAGCGAAACGGTAGTACCGAAAGAATCCGGAAAAGTAATGTAGAAACGCAGAGAAGTCAAGAAGTCGCGTGCACCGATGGGCACGAAACGAGCTCCACAGGTAATGGAATGTGCTGCATCGCCGCGCGAACAAGGGATCGAACAGGTCGATCCCGAACACGAAATGGAAAGCGCCGTAAAGCTAGAAGAAATGATCCGTCCGAAAACAACGATACCCGGTATGCGGGAGGAGTTATCGATGACCGATGAAGGAAGAAAGTGCATCCCCTCTGTTGCGGATTTTTTGGCTTTCCGCAAGCCTCCCTGATGGACGGGGTTGGATAGCTAATATCAGAACGCGGTTACGACACAGAACAGTTTATTTGAGCTAGTTCGCTCGATGTCAAATACAATGTGCAGACGGACCGTTAACACTTATACAATTGACAAGTTTCGTCAAATAAGTCGTGATCTAATGAACGTGAACAATCGCGGTCAACTCGTGCGTCGCAGAAACCGTGTTCTGCACGTGGCCGTTACACGAGTTTGAACTGTACTACTTATACGCGTGATCTTTTCACTAAGTCGTGATCCTCCCGTGATCAATCGATCAAAACGATACTATTTATCGTGCACGCGGACTGTTCTACGATTATATTAATCGCGAACCTCGATTCCGCGAGCGGAAGGCGCGAACTAAATTTCGACACGTCTATAATACGCGACGATTCGTAACGGACTCATGCCGGTCTGTCGCCAACCGGCAGTTTCTTCGTTCTTCATACTGGCGGCGCTGCCGATGTGCGACCGGAAGGGCATCGACTTCGCGAACATTCGAGATTATTCTCGAACACCCTCGGTCAACAGAAACCCGGAGATGAGAGTAAAGATAGAGGGCGTGCCAATGCCGACACTGATCGATACTGGGTGCATGATTACGGCCATGTCTGAAGGACGTTATGAGAATAACTTTGAATGTTTCAGACGATGCCCCACGCTTCCATTGGTGGGAAGCTTTATAATAGGAGTAATAACAGGCGCCAAGTCCAAGAGTCTGCAGAAACAAGTCTACGTGAGACTAGATATAAATGAAATGACACTGAATACGACAGTGATCTTGGTGCCAGGGATGATACAGGATCTAATAATTGGAATAGACCTGCTGAATCAGCTAGAGGAGAAAATTGATCTCGGAAAGGGAAATATTTCCCTACAAAGGAATAACCAATCATTAACGGTTCCCATGCTCGCGGGAACCGAGGAAGCAACAACTAGAAGCTGCGATCGTAGGACAGATGGAACTCCCGGTCGAGGCACAAGATCTCGCTGATGCAGTGGCGGGAAAACTACAAGACCTAGATGCGCCAGATGACCAGAAAGATCTGATCAAGGAAACGATATTACAGTATCCCGAACTGTGGAGCGAATCACCAGGACGAGTAACGTGCTATGAGCACGAATTGGTAGTGGAAGAAATGTCGTTCGAGATTTAACGTGCGGTGCCCACCATTAAGGTTTTACCACACGGCCCCCATGGGCGCGGGATTGGGATACGCCCAATCAGCGCGTCCCTAGAAGGCCGTACAAGACGACAGACTAGCTGGGACTACCAGAGCGGAACCGGCACTTGTGGGACCATGAACCAGACTTCTGGTGGAGCCGAGTGACTTTCCAACACTCTACCAGCTCTGCAGGAGGCTGGTGCCCGAGCTGTAATTAACGCAGCTCACCCGCCGCAAGCCGAAGCCCGCTGGCCAGCATACGGCCTACCACTGCCACCACGATGGTCCTTCCCGCGGCCGGACCGGAGAGCGCCCACAGACGCCCCCCGCGGGCAGTCCGGCCCCCGTGGTACCAGTCAAAACATCACTGGTCGGATGTTCGAGGACGCTGCCTCTCCCATGTATGGTGCCCCACAACACTCGGCACTGGTTAGCCAGCGCATCGGGTACCTCGGGATCGCTAAGCCCGTACTACAGGGGCTTCACGCCCTCTGCAGCCCCTGAGGGGGGAATGGTAGTGGAAGAATCGGAACCGTTCGTAGGAAGGTCCTACCCCATTCCGATGAAACATCGGAGAATGGCGGACGAAGAAATCCAACGCATGCTAGACGCCGACATTATAAGACCATCGAATAGTCCATACATCAATCCGCTAGTACCGGTAACAAAGAAGAACGGGAGTCTGTTCCTCTGCATAGATGCCCGCGCCTTGAACTGGGTATTGAAGGCAGACCATGAAATGTCCGAAGGAGTGGAAGTCATTTTCCAACGCTTCCAAGGCGTAGCGTATATGTCCAGCCTAGATCTCACGAACAGTTTTTGGCAGATCCCTTTGACTGCATCTTCGCGGAAATACACCGCCTTTTTATATCGAGGCAGGTAGTAACACCCTTCCGGCAGACTAGCAGCGCAAGCCTTGTCAGGGCGCTGCGTATCGTCCTCCAGACGATACAGAACAGGGATCTGCATGTTGAGATGCAAAGTATATTGCCGTAACAACCACTTGAACTGGTTTCGATAGATTTTTACGGTCCGCTTTCTACTGCAAAGGGGAAATGTAAGTACCTGGTTGTCTTCGAGAAAGTATTTTCGAAGTACGTAAAGTTGTATCCGTTGCGACGCGCGACTACCGTGGCAACGCTAGCGCGTTTAGAGAGGTCGTTCATCCCAGAGGTTGGAAAACTTCTACGCATCATTACGGATCATGGAACGCAGTTCACTTCATCAGGATGGACGAAGCGGCTACAGGAACTAGGCATCATCCACGTACTGTCATCAATTCGACATCTACAGGCGAATCCAGTCGAACGCGTGAACCGTAAGATCGGAAGGATGTTCCGAACTCTCATACGTGGAAAACACACTAAGTGGATAGGATGGGTACCTGTAACAGAGACGTGCTGTAACGAACTGCATCACGCCAGTACTGGCTTCACCCCAATGGAAATTATAAAGCAACGACCTTCCAAACGTCCTTGGGAAAAATGGTTGGTACCCATGGAACTGCGAGGAGATGAAGAAAGGTCGCCCTCCACCAGACTGCAGCTTGCACGCGACAATTGTCGTAGCAAGGCGGATAAGAGACGGGAAAAACACAACGACGGGCGCAAGCCATACGTATGGCAGACGGGAGATCAGATATTGTTGAAGTCGAATCCGATCTCAAGCGTTCCGGACAAAGAAGTCGCCAAGTTCTTCGATATATACGAAGGTCCATACATCCTAGGCATTCAAAAGGCCGCGGGCTCTTTTGAGGTAATGGCGGCCGATGGAAAAGGGTCACGCTGCAGAGTTCTGCATAGGATGGAAAAAGGGGCCGATCTTCTCGCAGCCTGGGCTAACCGCAGTTTGCGATAAGGCGAACATACCTTTACGATACCTTTCTGCCTGGAGCACGTCACACTGCGGAGCGCCTGTAACAGATCGCGGCGCGGCCTTAGGCCGGGTACTCACTTGTGCAACGGCGCGGCCGCGCACGGGCGCAAATCCACTTGAAAGGGTCATTTTTACGATCTTCCGCGCACCGAAGGACCTGACGCACCGTCAAGCAGCGCAGGCGAATGCTCGTGCGCGCTGTGACAAAGACAGGAAAAGTAAAAGAAGAACGAGGAAAGGAAATACGCTCCCCTGTAGTGTCCTATCT
>NW_017178546.1:0-677 GCF_001652005.2 Ceratina calcarata
ACGCCAGAAACGTCCTAAGATACAACTTCGTATACGTCCGTGTACGTATACACTCGTGGCACGGCCTTTAAACTCTTGGCGCGAACACGTGGCGTTGACGTTACCTCGTGAAACCGATGTTGGAAGCTCGTTTGACTCGGTGCCGGTGAGTGGCACAATGATTGACACTAAGAGGTGACTCTGAACGATGCTCTCGACGCACGCCGCAGCGCCGTTTTCTCTTCTCGCACGATATATGTTCATCGCGACGCGCTTTTACCTGTTTTTACAGCCGCATTTTGTTTAATCTTCGGACATTTCTCACGAAAGGGTCGATTCTATTCTCACGACCGTCGAACTCTATGAGAACGATAACTTTTTTGCCGCTATCTTTAACGCTTCTGTTTCTTTCACCGCCACGTTTCTTAGCGCTTATTGATATCGCGTCGGTTTACTCGTTCGGTTGGAAGCAGCTGTGTCGAGTAAAAACTTTCACGAATTCAATTCGTAGCCAGCGGCTTCCTGCTTTCTCGATAACGACCCTAATCTACGGGATAAAGACGGCATTGTTCGGCCAATTTAATTGTTATCTAATTAGTCATTGTTACGCTCGGCTCGATCGAACTGATCACGGTTCACGCTATCGACGAGCCGTTCGACGCAGTCTTCGAAACATGCTTCCTTTCCCATATACAGAA
>NW_017178547.1:0-677 GCF_001652005.2 Ceratina calcarata
TTTACTATTATATTTAATATCCAAACTGTACATTAATATCGAACAGAATTCAATATTCCCATTGCACGATGACATTGAATACTTTATTTCGAATCTATTTTTAATCTTCTTTGGATTATTCAATAACGAATGGATCTCTAAGTGTTCTTTAAACGTTCACGGTCACAGCGCGAAACGACCCGAGAACTTTTTTCATTTTTCATTCGCCTTCATACCAGTTTCAACTTTATCCCTGAGCGATCCACGCACGCATACACACAGAAAAAATACACATACACACAAGCACACGCATACACACGTTCACATACGCGCGCGCGTACATACGAGTCAGACAACGTAAATTGGATCCTTGCAAACCGATATCCTCGCCTCCTGCAGGATCCTGAGCCGGGGTCCCAACGGTACTCCCATCTTTTGCAGCCTCTCCTCGCTTAGGTAAGGAAGCTCCACCATGCCGACCTTCTCCTTCTCGAACGCGGTTGCGTATTTCTGTGAAACCAATCAATGTCTTACCTTAACCGTCGTTCAGCTTAATCTCATAATTAACTTAACTTTAATTCAAGGAACTTTAACTTCGCCTGTCTTCTAACAACGTACCCAATAAAAACTTCTTCATATTTTAGAAATTTTAATAATATGGAAATATTATTTTCTATTTTGGACATTTATGTGAAGCT
>NW_017178548.1:0-677 GCF_001652005.2 Ceratina calcarata
AGAATCTGCAACTCTGGCGAGGACAGGGTATTTGCAACAGTGGCCTGGAGCAGAATGTAGAAATTGTTTTCGTGGCAGGGTTAACACCGCGAATCGCGAAGTGTGTCGGGCAAACAATGAATCCCGGGTGCCGTTCGATCACTGTCATCGTTCGGCATGTTCGAGGATGAAATTGCTATTGGTCACGACGTCGGTCACGAACAACAAGACCGAGGAACGTTCAGTTACGCGCGATTGAATCGAGCACTGCCAGCCAGTCAGCCAGCAGCTTCCACGCACGCATCTAACGAATAAGTAAACGGTACAAGCAGTTCCCGTGTACGCGAAAGAATGAAAAAAAGAATCGACCGAGCAACGGACTTTTAATCGCGATCGCGATTAGCCTGGCCAATCTCTTCGACCGTTCTGTTTTAATTAGACGCGCACGCCTTTCCTTCGCCTGTAATTTTCTTAACGATTCGAGCAGAGCTAGAGAAAGGCGGAGGTATACACCTCCGTTCAGAAGTCTCAGGATACCTCCAACTTCTTGTCGTCTATCAAAAGACTCTGAAAAATATAGTGAATGTCCCTATTTCTATTCACGCCCCTAATCAAGATTATTTTTCTATAATTTAAAATGTTAAAGGTTTTAAGATTTTTATTTTATTCTCCCAGACTTATGAAACCCTGTTAAAGAG
>NW_017178549.1:0-677 GCF_001652005.2 Ceratina calcarata
CAGTTGATATGTGCAAAATCTCGAGTCGCACCAGTCAAAACAATCACCGTTCCGCAGTTAGAATTATGCGCGGCACATTTATTAACTAATTTATTGAAAACCGTGTCTGAAGCATTGCAAGTAAATTACGATAAAATCAAACTGTGGTCTGATTCCACAATCACTCTTCACTGACCATAACGATTCCTGAACAACGAATCATGACAACCCTCGCTATTACTGCACAGGCAGTCGATAATTCAGGCAGATTACAGCTGAATGACATAAAACATAACGAATCTCAAAAGGATCAGCCAAAAATCAACGATACGTTTGCACAATTTTCCTCTATTCATAAATTAAATAGATTCGTCGCACTTTGTCGCAGAGCTACTGCAAACAAAAAATTAGAACATAAACTTGCAGGAGATTTTTCGGTAGATGAAATAAAGTACGCGCACAATCAAATCATTCGAATCGTTCAACAAAATTGGTTTTCCCGAGACATACAACGATTAACAAAAGGAAGCGAACGGCATCCAAAAAGCGAACTTCGATGTCTAAACCCATTCTTAGATGATAATGGTATCATACGTGTAGGAGGTAGAATCACGCATGCGACAATCAGTTATTCACGTAAATGTCCAATCTTGCTACCTCGAAATTATCATGTCACAAAATTGATAATTTTGAATGAG
>NW_017178550.1:0-677 GCF_001652005.2 Ceratina calcarata
AAAGTCACCGCCGAGTTTCTTGCCGGCTAGGTCGGTTTTAACGGTTGCGATGTTTCGATTCAGCAACCGGAAAAAATTCGAATTGGGCAGAGCGCGACGGAATACGAAGACGCGCGCGTGACGTGTCACCTGGGTGCGAGCGAGACGGAGATACCTCGCGCTTCCCCATCTCTCGACGACCGAGGTGAAGGACGATTGAAGTTGACGAATTCAAGGAGTCGACGTCCAACCGTGGCGGAATAAAGTTCTGTGAAAAACGTATCTGTGAAGTTACCGTTTGAACTCGTGTATCCAGGACATTCGACAGACGGCTGTCTTCTGAGGTCCAGCGAGAGAACGTACAAGAAGGAGCAGCAACCGTATCCGCGGGAAAGCGAAGACGAGACGTGCTTGTGTCAGGTACCCCTGCACANGCCTGGCCGATAAGTTAGTTCGGCTTAACATATGGCCGAGACTTGAGGTTTCCACCCGGGGCCTCCGCGCCTATAAACAGCAACAAGGAGGTGAGCGGTGAATGCAGCACACCGTTTCGTTGAGCAATCAACACATACGGTTCCGGTCCCCTCTCGAAGTTATTCGAAGGATCGTAGCGGAGTGCGGACAGCCTCCGACTTATACAGTCCACTCGCACGCTGTTGAGTTGATTCAGCGTGCGGCTTACGAAATTGCCGTGAGCC
>NW_017178551.1:0-676 GCF_001652005.2 Ceratina calcarata
TGGAGAATAAAACATGGAGCTTGGTAAGTAGACCGATGAACAGAAAAATATTGACAAATAAATGGATTTTTAAGTTAAAGAAGGACCAGGATGGGTCCATATGTAGACATAAAGCCAGGTTGGTAGCCCATGGAAATCAGCAGACTAAGGGAATTGATTATCAAGATGTGTTCGCTCCAGTCGCCAGATACGACACAGTTAGAATGCTCTTGGCGTGCTGTGTGGAGAAGGAAATGCATTTACATCAGATGGATGTAGTTACTGCATACGTTCAAGGAAAGTTGAAGGACGATATTTACATGGTGCAACCAGAAATGTTCGAGGATGAACGTCAAAAGGACAAAGTATGTAAGCTGAACAAACCGCTGTATGGGTTGAAACAAGCCGGAAGAGAATGGTATGAAGAATTAAATAATTATTTATCCGGTATTGATTTTAAAAGATCAGGCGCAAATCCATGTGTGTATTCGCACGCGAACGATGATACGGTAATTGTAATTTACGTGGATGATTTACTAATAGGATCTAAGAGTCTTGATAGAATAACAAGCGTAAAGAAACTATTAAAAGCTAGATTTAAGATGAAAGACTTAGGTGAAGCCAAAGATATTTTAGGAATGCGAATAGATAGAGATGGCAAAACAGGACAAATTAAGCTATTTTAGCGTTATTACAC
>NW_017178552.1:0-677 GCF_001652005.2 Ceratina calcarata
GATGCCTCGACCCCGTCTGCAGCAATTTTGGATTGCCGCAGGCGGCAATCCTAAGAAGCGCATCAAAAACCTCTGTTTTTCTTCTCCCTCGTTCTCTCTCGGCGGTACGACGCCAATATGGAATTCATTTTTGTCTTCATTTTCTTAACGGTGCTGTGTAACTGTCTGGCGATAGCACACCATGCTCTGTGTTTGACTACCTTATTCTTATATTCGGCATGGCTCGGTTGCCACAATTCCGGCTATGAAGTGAAATTTCGATGCTGTTGAAGACAGACTCACAAATTCCGGGTAATACATGCATACTAGAAGTTACTTTCCGCAATGTCTCCCGAGAAGGTAAAAGGANAAGCAAAAATTTTGTCTTCCAGTGTATATATTCTACTGTTCCTATTACGTCCGACATTACGGACCTGTGAATTAAAAAAGTCTCTAACTACATCTGGAAGATTTTCAATGCGTTCCGCAAAGACGCGTTGCAAGAGCTTTCGAGCTTCTTGAATCGCTCACTATAACTAACGCAACGTTTCCGCAATTGTCTCATTGTTTTCAACAACGCTCTGTTCTAAGTATTCACTGTACGCACTTGTGTCATCTTTAGTTTTCGATGCTATATTTAAATTTTTAACGGTCGTATTCGACCGAGGAGAGGTAACAACGGAACCAGAGCGACCGCT
>NW_017178553.1:0-676 GCF_001652005.2 Ceratina calcarata
CGCATCCAGCTTTCAGCACTAGTAACACCAATACTCGATATCCTTTTCGAACAAAGTATAAAAAGCATAAAAATGTTAAATATCGTTTATTTCTTGCCTCTTCGTTTTCCTGTTTCCTCTTTTCCTTACTTACATACGTTCGCGATCCCTCTTCTTCCGCACAATCCTTTTCAATCTCTCATGGAGATCCCCTCTCTCCTCTTCACAAATGTCGCGTTAGGCGTTGCACACGTTCGCGATCTCGTTTCCTCCACATTAGGTCGCACGGACATTCGCGATGATCTCTCTTACCGACACATCGCAATATAGGAATTTTTCAAAAATACAGTATCGATATTTTTTTATGGTGGGGGTAACACGTACGCCGCGTTAGGGCCCACGTACATTCGCGATGATCTCACTCTTCCCCGCAGACCCGCAATAGGAATTTGCAGTATCAACAATTTTTGAAGATTGCGATAGTCCCCCCCCCCTCTTCCCCGTAAATCTCGTTAGGGCCCGCGTACGTTCGCGATGAACCCCATCTCACCCCTTCAAAAATGCGGTATCAGCGATTTTTGGATGTCACGGTGATCCCCCTCTTCCCCGTAAATCGCGTTGGGGTTCGTCTACGTTCGCGGACCAAAATGCAACACCAGCGATTGTTTGAAGGTCACACAAAATCGCTGATTCAGCA
>NW_017178554.1:0-677 GCF_001652005.2 Ceratina calcarata
ATTGCTGGGCACGGATCCCTCTTTGTCGAGCACATACCACACACCGTAATATGTGTGATTTGACGGGAGCTCGTCCTCCAATGATCAATTACGATTGCCTGATGTGTGACAGCGTTAGCTGAGTTCCTCCATGAAAGGTTTCTTGATGCGAGTGTGCAATGACGAGGTCAGACAACCGAGAGTGGCGAGGTAAGATGGCAGGGTGGTTGCCATCGTAGGTGAGTTGCGAGTTCTTGTGAGAAGTATATGGATTGCGTTGCCTTGATCCAAAATACCTGCGCGAGATCCAAGTCAGTTAACGAGTAAATTTGTGCGCCCAATGATTGCCCATTTGATCGTTCCAACCTCGAGATGAACCTGTAACAGATTACCGTAATAGTAATGAGCCTTTTCAACGTTGAATAACGATGAATCAGATCCCAGTGGTGATCGAGAGTTTGGGTGTTGAATAGATATGTGACTCCTGGACAAGATTCTGAAGTGTTTGAATCATTCTTGAGTGTTGGTTGNCTCGTGATGTCCAAGCTGTTGAGTGGTTAAGCCTCGTGATGCTCAATCTGCTGGATTTGAGGTGCTAGGCACATATCACCAATGTGCTCCGGCGGTGAGTTCTTAACTAGTAGTAACCCGATTCCTTACATAGTCCTTCCACCGTGAAGGATGTGACTTGATCCACG
>NW_017178555.1:0-676 GCF_001652005.2 Ceratina calcarata
CTTTCCCCGACACTCTGGTGTGTAGCAGTGAACGCACTCATCGAAAAACTCAGAAGGGACGGTTTTCAAGTCTGGGGCTATGCGGACGACATAGCGATAGTAGTGGTACACGAAGAGACAGCCAGAGCTAAAGAGGCCATGAACATGGCCCTTGAACTAGTAAACGAATGGTGCAAAAGCAACGGATTATCCGTGAACTCGAACAAAACAGACCTCATGGTAGTCACGAGGAAAAAGAGAAGACTGAATGTCAAAGGAATTAAACTGAATGGAATACAGCTCAAAGTTAAGAGCTCGGTCAGATACCTGGGTGTCACGTTCACCAGAAGCCTCTCATGGAGAGAACAGGTGAATAAAACGGTGAGCAGAGCTAGAAATAACATGGCGACAATCAGCAGAATGATAGGCAGAACGTGGGGACTCACCCCTGCAGCTACCAACTGGGTATACAACGCAATAATAATACCTAGACTAACGTTCGGCGCACTGGTTTGGTGGGAAGGAATTCGTAACGACAGAATGATAAGAAAACTAGAGAGCCTACAGCATATTGCCCTTAAAAGAATTCTCGGAGCTTTTAGACACTCACCAACGAGAGCAATGGAAGCCCTAATATGCGCACCCACGCTAACCACGAGAATAGAGGAAACTGCAATTAGAACTGCGAAACTACTGA
>NW_017178556.1:0-823 GCF_001652005.2 Ceratina calcarata
CGAATAAACGACGCGTGCAACCCTCGTCAATGGTCGTGAAACGAAGAAAAAAAAAAAGTAGTCATGGGAAAGGTGGACACAAAGGAGCGATTCCATGATCGGCAGAAGGATGATAGTTCTGCGACGATGAACGAGGCGACATTACTCTACCGATGACTGCACCCGAAGAAAGTCATCGGGCGTCCCCTTTAATAATCTGTAATCGATGTTCTCGCTCCGGCAAACCTTCGTTGGTTCGCTTTCACGAGCCATTGTCTTCGGACGAGCCCGTGATTATGTTCCTTAATTAAAAAAAAGTAAAAAAGAAATACGTTTCACCCGTTTCATTCGTCCCTGCTAACTGTAATCTGTCTTAATTACGGAGAAGATAACGAGTCACGTTCATTTTTTACCAAGTATCCGGCCGATTCAAGCACGGTTTTCTGTATGTAGCATACGAACTGCAGTTACACTCCTTGACCTTTGCGTTACGTAACTTACGCGTTGCATGAGCCCACCAATTTGTGTTTTTCCTTTATTGCGTCGATACTATCTACTGTCGTTAATGACATCACTTTTATATATGTATCTAACGAAGCTCGTATTAATCAATTTCGTGAAACTGTCCTGATTTATAATTTGTCACGATAGAAATCATTTTCATAGACATCCTCTCACACGATTTTTATTTGGTACTACGCGTTCAAACAAAAGCAATATTTTCTCCGACTCGTGAAACCGCGTGCAAGTATGTAGATCATAAAGGAATTCAATCTCACCAAAGGTCTTGTCAATAAAATATGAACATAGAGGCACAGAGCGCAGATGTTACAATATATATGAA
>NW_017178556.1:2565-3736 GCF_001652005.2 Ceratina calcarata
CACTACTACACAATACTTATCTACCTTTAAGCGATTGATAACGGTTTTATATCGCAATATAGCACACGCTTATGCTAACTCGTTAATTAAATATTTGTCTGTAGATACATATCAGTTGATCTACCTAATTAGATAAAAATCTTACAGTTAAACATTTATTAGAATAAATGCAACTTCCTAATAATAAAAATATTATGACAATTTCAAGGTGCTATTTTACTATTTTTATGTTTTTAATACTTAGGAGATGCGAACGATAAGCTCGTAAAGACGCTTTAAAACTCATCCATGCGAATACGTCGAAGGAAACGATAAATTGTCGATAGGATACGCAAAAAGGTGTTTTCTTTTCCGCCTGGTAAAAGCGATTCGCAATTTCGCGGACATAAGAGTGCCTCCCGTCGCGTCGACGGCATGTTATGCCGTTTCGCGAAATACAGGATATTGCAACAGGTAATTTCGCTTCTCCCTTATGAATTCGATTCCGGTAACGTCGGAACTTCGGGCGAACCGTGACCATCGATTATAACCAAATCAAGGATACTTTCCACCGTGGAATGCATTAGAAATTCTATAAAAAGCATCATTTGGTGATCAATCAAAAGATTCTATTTGACATCATGAACTTCTGCAAGAATTAATTTACATCACGTTAAATATATTCCAAAACTCTAAGTTAACGTTTGTCATACTTTATATTAGCACTTAATATATCTTATTATGATTTATAGTTGTATAAAATCCGAAGTCTAAAAATTGGGTAACAATGCCGGTTCGTAATACGTCAATAAGCTCAAGTTGAAAGGATTATGCTTTTCTCTAGTTGATCTATGTGAGACCAACTTATCACCAATGATTAACTTGCTTCTATCTGTGGGAAAGACGCGAGGCCCACCCATGAAGTCTGATTGTGAGAAACGTATGAGTTATTGTCCCGGCAAATTGTAGAGCGTTTCGCGCCCGTGTTTGACTGTTTTTCGCTCTGATACACGCGAGTCGACAAATTCAAAAGTTCACTCGATTGTTAAAGTATAGAACCGTAAACATAATGTCGTCTATCGGGTATAGTAAATAAAACTGTAATTGTAAAAATACACGTAGTGCATTGAAAAAAGAATGGGATTATGGTAAAACAGAACAAAATATTGTTTAGTTTAATGTTAAGCAATTA
>NW_017178556.1:4733-21124 GCF_001652005.2 Ceratina calcarata
CTTTTGACGTATGCCACTTTTATAATAACCGGCACAGTGAAGAACGAGTAAGTTGAACAAGTAGCACTTCAGGCTCCCACAGGGTTTTGAACCCTTAAGACATGCAAGAACCATGTTGGATACCTTAACAAAGTAATTATTTCGTACTCGAAAAGGTATCAAAAGAAGTATTCTCGAAAATGATCAATGATCTAGATTTCTTGTTCCATAGATACATATCCTTAGACAAGTAAAACTGGAGCAACCGATGAAAAAGTCTCACTACCTCGAACGACTAAATAAAAACTGCGACGAAGAAAACCAGTTAAACACAACAAGCAAACCATTTACACAGTATCAGAAGATATTCTTCCCGAGATCGATCAGCTGTCAAAGAAGAAGAGGCGGAAGTGGAACACTATGCATCAGACAATAAAAAAAAAACTAAAAGACTCGTATACTTGTCTCGAAAAGATCTCTGCAACACACCTTGCTAACAAAAAGAAAAGAAAAACGACTGGTATTACCTTTTTGCTCGGGCGACCGCGATTTTTGCGTAAGTCAATTGCGTTGCACGCAATAACTCTCCTCTCCTCTTTCGTTCCGTGGAAACTGGTCCCAGAAAGTTTGAGAAAGATAGATAGATCTCGACAATGATATCGAGGTGTACTCCAACTCGAAGTACACGCGGGGACGGGCGAAAGGGAACGTGGAAGAGCCGTGTCTTTCTCCGGCGAGGGTTAACCCGAGAAGAACGCGCGTTCATATAGAGAACGGAAAAGTTCGTCGTTTGGTCGCTTTGACTTTAGCGCAAGCAGTAGAACGAAAAAAGGGGTTGTACTCAAGAGGCGAACGTCTGTATTGCGACTAAAGGACAGGGAGAAGTCGAGTGTTTGCTTGCCAGGCGAATTATTTTATTGCTGACTGGCGAAAGGCCACGTAAAAACCGACTCTGAATGCTTACCCTTTTGCCTCTCATCGAGCTCGCGATGTTTGTTTCACGCCAAGGGAAGCGGTCGGTGGATGACGAAATATGCATGTACGTCGTAAACCAAAATCTTTGATTTGTGATGTAAATGAAAATTACAGTATGTGAATAAAAAATAACTAAAAAATGATCCAACTATTTGAGTATAATGATTCTCGCCTATTTAACCATTTAAGCATTACGAAGGAATGAGTCCTTAGCGAATTTCACAAAACTTGAAATAAAAATACAAATTCTTGCAAATTTTGCTCAGAAAATAGAACATTACCAGTGCAGTGATGAATACAAAAGATGTCAGACGTCAAATGTTGCATACAGAAAACAGAAGAAAATACATTTGAATTACTAGAGGCACGAACGAGACCATTAACTTATCAATTGCAATAGCAATCAGCGTTCCGAGAAGCACGATTCACTCTGAACATTTAGCGAAGGTCTTTCCAAGCGGTTTTCAATTCGCGTGCGTTTAGATCGCATGTGCGCATCGAGCATATTACGAAATAAGAAGAATGAGAAATACCATACAGATTGCCGGTACATTACGCATGGAATTAAATAATTTGAACTATACGTTTAAGATAGTAGAACGAAATACAAATGGCAAAGCAGATGCAGTACACGGTTAACATGCGACACTGACATGCGACAGTGATTTAATCTGTCGCTTACAGCCAGGAGAAACCTGCTCCGTTCACTGTTATCAGTCGGTAATTATTTAACCCGTCTAACGTTCGACGTTCATTGGCCTGTAAATCTACAACGTCCAATGACCGTCATTGTTATCAATCTCACCGCGTGTAATTTGATATCTGAACGAGATATTACAAGGAAAAGATGCAACAGAACAGTTTCCACAGGCTGTAACAGTTTCTTGTCTTGAGAAAATAAAATATTGACGTATGAAATGTGTGTTCTTCATATACGATCCAATAAATCTCAACCTTAGATATTAATTTTCCGTTTGCAAACGCTCTCTTTCATGTGTCACTGTAGAGTATGACGCACGCGTTTTGATTGCTTCGTATGCAAAAGGACCCATGAATTCAGGCACTCATCCCTATTACGATGGGGTGTGACCGATAGGGCTGGATGCAGAAAACAATGAATACGAGAAGGGTTGAATTTGGCGTTGAAATAAATGGGAGTTTTTCACTCCTCTCTCTCCAATGCGTACTTTGATCTCGATCAATATTCATTTTAAGGAACACGAAATACAGTGAAGCCCATAAATATTTTAAAATTGAATAATTTCTTTAATACTGGATTTGAAGAATGAATTTTTTTAGGCGTTAGTGAGATTAATTTACTATATGTATATTGTTAATCAACCAGAGATAGTACAAATTTCATCGTCGCGACGTTGATTGGATCCGTTTATATAATGTGCACTTCACAAAGAAATGGTCCGATTTCTAAGTAAAAACTTGTGCCAATGCAAAAGGTGACCGTAACACTTCGTGATGTACTGGTTGACACTATTTTACAGCTATCGCTTTTGCCAACGTAAAAGGAAATCGAAATCGTCATGGTCAGACGTGCGTATTCAAGGAAGAAGGAAAATTCATGCGAACGAATCCGCGTGAGGCATTAGGAAAGCAGAGCAGAGAAGATGCAGACGCGTGACGCGTCCGGGAAGACGCGTCGCAGCAGTCATCGCTTTCGAAAATTTCTCCCTTTTTCCTCGAGGCTAGCGACAGACCCCTTTTAAACAGCTTTACCCAAGAGACCCGGGGAAGCTGCGCCAGGCAGCCCCGATGGCCTGTAAACACACAAGTGAAACTTTCACGGCCACGGGCTTGACCCGATCGCTTCGTTTCAGGTGTGTATAGACGCGTACACGCACACGACACGCGTATATAGTACGCGCGAGGTCGGGCAAAAAAACGAGGAGCAGCAGCAACGGTTGCGGTGGCCAAGCTTGGTAGGTCTCCGTGAGAGCGGAATCAACACATAAAAAGGAAACAGGTTATCGAATTAAAGCGATATCAGTACCGGTGGCTCGATACTGGTCCCGAGACGCGTAATTTCTATCCTCGGGCTATTCCAGGATTGATATTTGGAAGCAACGGTAACAACACCGTGTCTCCTCTCTCGGTACTTTTACCATTTTCGAATCTAGATTCAGTCCGGTTCGAATCGAAACTAGGCTCACAACACAATCGACTCCATTTACGAGAGAAAAAACTGTCCATATCACCTGTTTACCGACATGTCTTTCTACCATCAAACACGTTCATTGTAGTGACAAAAAGAAGTGTCTATACACGCTGTAAGACTGTTTATGTTGAAGATTTTCAGGAAGATTTTGTAAGATTCTCTGTTTCATACATACACTTATAAAAAATGACGGTGACTGCTGACACATACAGTCTTCTTACTTTCAGTGTTTTCTCAATACATTCGAATCTTTCCTATCTGAGTAATAAAAATACGCGTTTTATGATCGCACGTGCGAGAAGCATATTGTAAGAACAAACGATTCCAGGGACAGAATGACACTGTAGGTATTCTACATCAGCGTGGAACAATATGTTGTTATCGTTAACAAAATTATACAGTTAAAAGGAAACCAGATCGAAAAATGCGGGACTGATACGCGTAAATTGATTTCGTGTCGTTGGCTTTGCTTTCATTTCAGGTCAATCTGCTTCTACGTACTTACGTAAATACGTATGTACGTGTACGTATATTCTACAAGGATCTTATCGCGAGTCTCGCAGCGTGTGCAATTACGACACAATGACGACGTTCTATGCAATATCGACAACTAGTTATCGTAGCTCTCTCCGTCCCGGATCAATTTATTTATCTGCCAGCTGGAGAACAGCGGAGACTCTCGAGAGTGTTTCACCAGACGAAAAGAAACCGCCGCTGGAAGTACCGTGTGTCTGTCGTACTTGCACGTGTACGCACATGTATACTTAGTCCTTCGTCGGACTGTTCGACACTTTCGGGATTGTTTCGTTTCCATTTTTCACATTCTCTCAAGCTTATGTACATCCTAAACATACGTTGTCTTCTTTCCCTCCCGCAGCAGTGACAATGAGTTTAAAAGCAACTCGGTTGGTGTTCGCTTATATTTAGAGTACGCATGAGGAGAACCACGTCGTTCCATTATAGAAAACAGAGTCACGTTGCTTGCAACGTTATACCATACAGTACCGATCGTTCGGATTATTATCCGATAACGAAACTTATTGTCTTCTTGATAGTAATGATCTTTGTTATTTCGTACTGGACGAGACGGCTGTTGTACACATTATATATTAACATGTTAATCGAATGTCTGCCGTCCAAGCGAGGGAAATGCATATCTTCCGAAGGAATGAAACGCGAATTTTTCAGACTAAAAAAGCAGAGAACAATCGGCTTTGTCTGCTGTAAGAAAAATGTTGATAAGGCGACATACCTTTACCGTTTTATAATTAGATCGTTATATCATCTAAAACTCATTTAATTAGTTCAAATTACTTTCCACAAAAATGATTCTTCGAACGCCGATTTTCCGAAACGTTATTTATCTGAATATTCATTTATTCGAATAGCGAATGAACCATTTATACTGTCAATGCATGCATTTATTGAGGTGGATATTATTTAATTTTAAATGGTTACAATTTGGAACACGTATGCTTTTTATTGAATCTCTCATTTCAATGTTCAATTAAATATTTCAAAAATTATGATGCCGTTTTGTCCGAATTTGACAAATATGTCATAGAAAAAGATATGCTGGGATATAGTACTAACTTGTGTACTATCGCAATAGATAGTGGAACTAAGCTTTCATTGAATATTGCTTTGCAATGAGTAAAATAACAAAAAGGAATAAATACATTATAATTGCTTGTTTACGAAGTAATCCGGAACTAAGAATGCTTCATCCTAGATTATGTATGTACTTCCTACATAAAAAACGTGCGGATTTAGAGACTTTAGTTTCTACTTTAATTATAACATGCATCGCAAATTTCATATTTTCAGACCAATTATCTGAAGGAGTTTATCTCACAATTAGTTAGGATAATCAACGTTCTACTGTAATTGCAAGGACTGACAATTTTAAAAACCGTTTCGAGTTTTTCCCCTGCAGTTTCAACCGTAAAGGTATAGTTTATCGGAGCAACGGCAAACACTTTTCTCAGTACGGCAATGCGTTTTGCGCCGTAAATGCGAGTGCCATTGTCCGTTTGTCAATACGGAGTACCGTATGTGCACCAGTGCAACCAGGCAGCGCTTTCGATGTACGAACGTGTATGGTTCTTCTCTCTCTCTCTCTTTCTCTCTTTCTCGTGACTCGTGTAGGGTTTAACGACACAATGCAATAATGCCATCATTTTTCCTAGCAAACAGCTTGCACATGTTTTGACAATCCTGTTTCGCTCCCTCCTTTTTAATTCCATTCTAAGAACAAGCGCTTAGTATATGCAACCCTTATTTCCTCGACTTAATTTGTGATCTACTGAAATCTACTATACATGTACATAATTGAAATCTATTATAGAAAGTAAAATGAAATATACATTTATATTCGGAAATCATTGTATGACAAAGAAACTAATTTTTCTTAAGAGAAATTTATGAGACTGGACAGAAAAACGGATGAGGGTCAAACCGAAAATAAATTCGGACCTTCAAACGCGTTCGAAAATTATACAATAGCGCACTGTGTGCATTCAATAATGGGGTTGCGCGTCTAAGCTCGTACTCGTTTACGCATACCTATCCACGTGTGCTTGTGTTGTAGACGAACGTGAGACTCCTGGACAGACGCCTCCCGGTTCGTATATGCATCTGCGTTCCCGTCGAATGAGGTTAACGTTAATGAGGCACAAACATCTCCAGACAACCGTAGTCAGACCTTCCCTTTTATTCAACCCTGTCGTTAACCCAACGATAGATGCGTGCGTGTACGGCGTACACGAACTATTATGTTACAACTTTTTGAAATCGACCGTTCGTTCACCCTAGAATGACGACCATTTTTAGAAAGGTGGCAGAAAATATATTTAAAATTTTATTTTAGTAACGACAATGTCTCAGTAATCGGCATCGTTTGTCCCAATATAGAAGGAGTTTATAAGGTTTCAAAAATAAATTAATCTCCCGCAATTACAATGTGATTTTCAGTTTATATATTTATATTTTGTAGGTCTTATGACTTCACTACCTTATTTCACTGTCCCGTAGTAAATTCCGAATTTTTGTAACACTAATAATCTGATGTATGCTAATTTTCCTTATAAAATCGAAGTTATGAAGGTTTCGAGACTTCGCATACACGGAGAAGCAAAGATTGCATTTCGTTTTCATTGAGAATGGCATTAGAATTGCAGAACGACGCAATGTTTACGTTCTTGATAGGATTCCGATCTCTCTAGTCGTCTAGCCCACAAATGTTCTCCCGATGGAAAAGGATGTTCAATGAATCAATAGAGAAGTGATATATTCTTGAACATGTGAAACAATAATATAACATTTAAAAGTGATTGATATCACATAACGCGAAGGAATGTGAAGAGAAAGATCTAAAAATAATACCAAATTTTTTACGATATATAAAAAAGCCGCTGAAGGCCGCGGCAAAAAACCTTAAAGGACGTCCTATATATTTATACATATGTACATAAATGGTAGGGATCTTTTGAATCGCGTCTGCCTTCCGAAGGCCATATATCACCGGTCTCGGGTCACCAACAAGCACACGATACACGGCATGCCCACGTACCGTTATGTTCCTTCTAGAGGCTGGGTCCTTATCAAACGCACGCTATTCCACGACGACGACGACACGTATTACTACAGAGATGGAATCGCCATAGCGTTATCACGATTTCGATCAAGCGTGCAAGAGACCACGCGTTCCGACTAAACAGTCATGAAATATCTTTGAAGGTACAAGATCGTCTTGTTTTCTTTATGATATTATGTTCTAACCACTCTTTCACGTGTAAACCTTCTTATTTTCATTTACTTGTGATGGAAGAAAAATTGTCTTATTTACATCGACTTATCGGAGAATTAGCACTTTTTATAACTGAACAGACGGGTTGAGTTGGACGTTTACAGATGATTTATGAGGATGCTGAAATGGTTCGATCGGCCAAGCCGGTATCGAATCCGATAAAGAAGGAAGGAAGGTTACTTACTCCGTACAGGGATTTCAACTTAACGTGATTCAGAGCGGGCACGTCCACCATGGAACACTTAAGAAGTATGGTTGTGGTCTGGCTAGGCATCTTTCTTCCAGCGTCTGTTCACTTGTCACGTGTAACAAAACAGGCGGCGCGTCACTACCGTGGGAAAGGTCCATTGGTGTCTGCCAGCTACGATCTCTATCGATATCGTATTACACAAGTCTTAAAACCCAGGGCGACCAGTGTGAGCACACTCGAGAAAGAAACAAAGAAACAGAACTACTGGTATCCGTTGTTATACACCGATCGGTGTCGCGATAGGTGAGCGTATAGGCAGGATTGCGTTCCCTTACCGAAGAGAACGACTAAAATAATGTGACAAAGAACACAAACAATTGAGCGAGTATGAAAACACGAAAACGCGCGTTTCTTCGCTTGGCAGTGTACGAATTGGCAGTGCACCGTTACCGAACTCGATCGAATGATCGCGATACCACGTTCTTCGTCTTATTTCAACGGACTAACGTCGTCTCGATCCATAATTCTCGTGCGTCAATCGCCACTCGGCTATCGTTCAAACGTGTCTCCGCGACCGAGCAACGTGCATGCTCTCGCCTCGCTGACTGACTGACTGCTTTTCACTCACTCACTCACAACCGCGAAACCGAGTGGAATCGTAGTCACGTCTCTCCCCACCGCGACGCGTCTCCTTATCCCTGCCACGATACTCGGAACCAATCGTCGCACCGACGAACGCACACGCATGTGCGTGCGTGTGCACACGCACGAAAACCCTTGCGAGCGAGGAACGCTCGTAGCTTCGTAAAAAGAAACCGTCGCACACATACACTGAACTTACGCGTCGCCGTGCATAAGTGTATGTTTACTTACATCCCTAGCCATAGGTATATTTGTTAAAGAATACTAATTAAGTTTCTTTCGTTAAATCTTCATGTTTTGTATTCATTACTAGTATAATTAGAAGTCGAAATATAATGTATAGACTGTATTCAGTTATTTTTATTTCAATAACATAAAAAATTAAAACAATCTCTCATAAAAATAAAAAATCAAACATCAAAAGAATTCCGCAATATTCCGGTGGATTAAAATTAGCTAGACTTTACAGAAAAATTTAAATGAAATGTGACGTAAACCGCGTACGACTGAGGATTTAGAAGAACTCAATAACGGGATCTCCGTGAGAGATGTAAGATGAATCAAATTCGTGGAAGATTGAAATTCGAATTTTCGTGACGATCTTTTTTCGAAATTGCAATTATGAATAAAATATGAATGGTAAATATAAATGGAATTAAAGGTGTTATGTGAATAGAGAAATAGGTCACAAATACGCAATGTAAAAATATAGCTAAGATATAACTCAAATTTACGGCAGACTTTACGATTTGTATATGGTAGATGTATTTGTAGATCATAATCAACTTTTTACGCTTCGCTTCTTTTCTTTTCGGTAACTGTTTTATGATAGAAGAGAACATAGATTAATCGAATTCGATCGTGCGTACATACGCGACTGCGTAATATTCTGTACAAGTAAATATGTAATACGCATTCATTGTCATATACCGTCTCACGATATCAAGGAGTTTCGGATCTGATCAGACACGTTTGCCTTCTTAAGCGAAAAATATGTATATTCACTAGCGGGTCACAGAATTGATCAACGATGCGATACGAAGCTCGTCATCTAACGTTGACGAGTACAATTTTAATTTCCTGGAAAATCTACTACGAGTTCTACTCATGTCTGCGCGTTCTTGTTAACTCGTGACTCACTCGTTCATTCATAATAGATCGCCGGTATTCTTCAGCGAGTATAAATTCACGTGATCTTAGCAAAATCGAAGATGTGAAATAACTCTGAGTCAACAAATAAATCTGTAGCGAATCTTATTTAAACCTGAGTAGACTTGAGAAATCGATGAGATAAAGTCTGTGCTGAGTCAACGGATAAACTGATTCGACCCATTTCCCTGCGTGGTCTCCACTTGGGAATTTCCGTGGTTTTTAAAGTCATCGATTCAACGAATGCTTTTTGCAAAACGACAAACGTGTCTGTTAACGTTAACTCTTGTTTCATAGTTACCGATAGAACTCCTTGTTACATTTTGTAAATTGCGCTCTCTGTTCAACGTGGAAGCATTGTCGAGGCGAGTCAAACAATAAACTCAACAATGTAGGTTAATGTGCGCCAGGAGTTTTTTGATGTTAGTTCGAAAGTTCCGTTTATTCTAGAGAAAACATAGCATCGAGGAAACATTCTAGAAAAAAATCTTGAAAATTCTATTGTCCATACTATGGATATAAGTTTGAACTGATTTGGTAAATAATTAGTGCGTAATAGTAACGACAAAGGAAATTTTTTCACAATGGTTTAACAATCTGATTCGTATCTGAATCACAACTGAACGAAGACTGAAACGCAAATAGTGACTAAGATCCGGTACATTTATGTATTTCAAATGATGTATTGACACTTTCAACAATGTCAATTTTATAATTAGATAAGATAACCATTCGTATCAATAATTAAGAGCAATTAAAAAACGTAGAGTGAAGCATGGATTTAAAAGTTTTGATTACATTTAAATGTACAAAGTAGTCATTAACTGTAGAAATACTGGTAATTTCTCAATTGATGAAAACTGCCATTTGCAACAGGCGTAGTTTGATATTCTCACTAACGAGAAACTTGCTGAACATTCGTGATAAGGAAGTGGCGCATCAAACGATAACTCTTTTTCCCTGATGATCAACGGAAGAGACCAAAGTCGTAATCGTCGTAAAATGCAACGCGCACAAGCACGCCTTGTGCGACGCATGAAACAGGAAGAACACGCTGGCGAACGAATTTTTTTTCATCTCGGATCCGAGCGCGACCGCACGTTACGCCGCTCCGTGGCGTTTTATCGGCCTAAGATCAATGTGTCGAAGTTATGCCACGCATTCGTATCGAAGGTGATCCGAGCTGGACGTTATCCAACGACCGCACAGAGAGAGAAAACCGCAGACAACTCGATCGACCGATCGGCAGATTCTAGTTACGCGACAGGTGATAAACTTTTGCCTTCACATTTCAACGATTTTCGGCGGATACGTGTTCCCGATCAAATAAAAATTGGCTAGTTCTTGAAATTCGTGACGCGGTGAGGATTTTAATAATGTTCGTATTGATTCGATAGGTATGTTAGGCATTCGGTAAATATCCATGTTCTCAATTTTACATTTTACCAAATACCACAATTTTGTAATCAAGAGATTTCATAGTAAAAAAACCAATATTAATATATGTAACCATTATATTTCTATATTAATGTTTAATTAATTTTTAATATATCGACGTCTCTTATTCGTAAGATTAGCAAATTTATGCAATATAATCATATTTCACAGATAGTTCAACACGATATCAGTTGGAACGCAAAAAAATTATATCTCAGAATACATGTACGTAAATAGAAAATAATGCAAATTATTGTCGCATTGATGTTCGGCTTAGAATTGTATAGAACGCTCTGCTGAAAGCTTAAATGCAATCTTGTACCATTCTTTCCAGATCTTTATTTAGAGACGATCTCAATGATTACAATTTCTAATCAACGAGAATAACTAACGACATATCTTATCATGTACAATTCAACAATAATCGCTTCCTATATGTATATGATAGTGACGCTACGATGCTGCGTAGTTAGAATCTTAAACAACGTTTACTCAGAATGTTTAACATAAAAAAAGTCACAGAAACCCAATTTACAAACTTTCTATCTTCCAATTCCGCGACAGAAAGTTCTGCATCCCCGAAATCATAATTGATTTCCCTATAAAGAGCGAAATAACGTTATTACCAGTGAAATTCACGATTAACTGGCAATAAAATGACGCATTCGAATTTTATTGCGTTATTGGATATCGTTCTCGTGTGGGACCACGAAAAATTGGGACTCTACGATCACTTACTTCCATGTCATCCCAGTATTTATCACAATTTCTATCCGCTTTAAGAGCCTGCAGTTTCACGTTGTCCAATCAAACATAAATATCGTTAAACAAATTTCACTTGAATGACAGTCCTTCTGTTTCCAAAACTCGTAACAACGAGATCATTAATTAAGAGATCAAAGAACAATATTAGTCACAAAGAGGTAAGTTCGTGAGCAAACTCATCGAGCGTGTTCAAGCCGTGATTCAGCAATTAGTAACAGGGCGCCATAATCCTAGTCGAGCGAGCACGCGTGTCTTCCTAATTTTTTTCGCACGTTTCATACCGAAAGAGTAACCGTAAGTGGACAATAATAAGGTGAGCACTGTGTGTCGCCGCGATTATGAGGATCTACCGCTTTGCGTAGGTGTCTCGATGCATGTATACATAGATACGAGCATACGCGAGATTTGTCCATTTTTGTCGTTGCGCCTCAATGGGGGAAAGAACACGAAAGAGGCGAGGAGAAGAAAAAACGAAAAGAAAAGAGTGCAGCCCAGACAGCTGTCTGACCCGATTCCACGAAAGGGTTTCCAATCATAATGACAAGGTAGACGAACGGTTTAAAAAACGAGTCAATAGCCAGATGTGCTGCGAGAAACAGGAATAATCGCAAATCCTGTTTCATGAAATTTTTTGAAGGAAGTTAAGAAAGAAACGAGCATCGCGTGATCTTCGAGGATGAAAAACTCGTGTTACATGTGGTGTTTCGAGTTTTCGTGGCGTTGGTCCCCCTATGTATTTGCGCCATGTGCTTTTCGTGACACTTTATGGTTTACATACGTCCTTCCAGTTCAAGTATAAGTATACAGTGAAGTATACAGTCCGTAAGTATTCGTAAACATTTCGAAGTTGCATAATGTTTTCAATACTGGACTTAATGAATTATTTTTATTCGAGTATTAAAGAGATTAGTTTTCTATCGAATGTATAACAAAATTTTTTAAAAATTGGGTAGTACGATAAAAAGAAGTAGGCTCGAATTTAATTTGTTTATTCGACTCTCGATATTGATCGAAATCGGGAAGAGAAAAGTAAACGTCGAATTTTTTAACTGTATTATTGAGGTTTCTACTAAATATTTGAAACGTTTCGTTCGTAAATTTAAATAAATTATATGGATAATGAACACAGCAGAGTAAGAATTGCAGTACGTTAGTGTTATCCTTTCATTTTCATATTGATTTTGTAACAATAAGTTACGGTGAAACATCGAACCGTTAAGATACGAGTTTATTAAGTTGTAAAGGCTATCGAATTAACGAGCCTATCAGCGAGAATAGACCGCGAACAATTTCCAAAGAATCTGAGAAACGTGACACTTTAACCGCTGCAGGAAAGAAAAAGCAAGCGTGATTTCCCCCGCAATGGACGTGTACACTTCTATACATACTTGCACACAAACACACGTATGACTATTAATGACTCACTATCGGAAATCCGTATGCGAGCAAGACTGGTGTACGGGTAATTAAATTACTACGTTCGATTCGAGAAATTTTAAGCCGAATAAAAAAGTTTAATTTCCGATATCGTGGAGCAAGGACCGGACGGAGAGATTAAAGTGCAACGAATGATAAAAGCTTGTCCGCTGAAAATGGAACATCGCGAAACGAACGAGCGGGTGATTCACCCGCCGTGATTTCTCGACCGCCATGATAAAAAGGGGAAATCGTCTCTCGAACTCTATGGAACCTCTTACTGCTGGATGCAATAACAGGACATAATATAATCGTTCACCCGAGAAAGAAACCTCTCTCCTTTCTGGATGCCATACACTGTTAAGCGCAATAAAACGGGTTTCCGCGTTTTAACACGCCTTTCCCGCAATTAAGATAAGCGGATCTCCCAATAAATTTCGGAGAACGGTTTTCATTATCTAAAGATCAATTTTTTAGAAACCGGAATAATAATATTGATAACTGTTACCAACGAATTTAGCGTCTGAGTTTTGTCATACTTACAATTAATTGCGGGTATAGTCATTGTACAATCGTTCTACGAAATGATCACTTGTAGTGATAACAAAATTTGGATCAAACCAATTGATAATAATCATCGATATCCGTTTTGTCGAAGAAGGATAAAAAGAATGATATGTAGCAGCGAAAGTGAAGTATGTCTTCTTGTCAGATTTATTCGAAAACGGAGAAGAAACGCACGCATCGCTTTCACCGACAATTTATCTGTATTTTACGCATTGGTTTCGTATATTTTTATGCGTTTGTATTCACTGTGTATGCAACAGACTGACAGCGAACGCGTTTAGAAACGCGTGCCGCACAGCTGACCGAGAGTCGACTTGCGTTTGTTGCCTTTGAAATTGCCGTTCGACGTAGATGCCGGTTAATTTCACGGAAGACAGGCATTCCAACGTAGCAGCCTGTGTAATCGTTATTATTATCATCGGCGAGCTCGTTAATATCAATTTATATGTGTTAGAAAGTCATCCACGTGTACAGTTAAACGCGTGTACATATGTATATTTTCACCAAATCGGATATGAAGCGGAACGACAGAAAAATTATATAATCAACTGAAAGAGAAACCGCTAAAAACATTTGCGTTAAATAACAATTACTTTCTCCCTCAGGTGTAATACGTACATTATCTGAAAATGTGTCGTGCATTGAAAATATATGTACATCTACTATATGTACGACAAAATTATCATAATGTTTAATATTAGTAATTTTATTTGTGTGGACCTGATAATACTTGTTTGATCTTGACAATGTACTGCAACTTGCTTGATCATCACATTAGAAATAATTATCGAAATCTGGAATAACAGATACGAACTAACTTAGACAAGGAACTATGGAAAGTAAATGATGAAATCGCGCAGGTAGCGCTATAACATTCTGACTCATTGAGAAGTGCGAATTCCGTTGCGTGAGGGGTGCTTGGCATACTTTATACTTCCGCGAATTCGCGTAAAACAGTAATGACGGAACTGAAATTTTATCATTAATGCTACGTAATGTTCGCGTGCCATTCTATTGGTTACAATAGTTTGACGGTTTAATAGATGAAATAATATTCAGAAACAAATGTGAGACGCTCGTTAATTTCATATTCCATCGCGACTTTAATGAAATAAAAAAGCAGATGCGAACTCGCTTCCGTTAATTGTGTATAAATCGTCGAGGTATTTTATAATCGAGAAAATTTTCGATCAACAACCTGGTTGTTCCATTTTCATAATGTATAATACATTTAAAATACGTCTGCATCGTGGATATCATTTACCACGATAGTACAGGCTACTGCTTTGAAAGGGTTACCGCCACCACTGCGCGGCATTACTAAGCGAATTTATCGAAATGAGAAAAGATAAACGCAGAAAGTAGTGATAAACAAAAAACGCATCAGTGGCAATAATACCACGTGCATAAGAAATGCGAAAAGACGCGAAAATAATTCCTGCACAACCATAATCTGATCTACTTAATTTCTCCTTTCGCATAAATTACTAGACAGATCGAATCTACCTCCGATAAATACTTTCTTCGACTTTATTATTTATTTCAATTCACTTTCGCTCTTTACCAGGTACATTTTCTGGGACATCGGTATCTACCACGTTATCTTCTTTATGAAGCTTGCGACCAAAAAGTATTAGGGGCAACATTTCTCGTGTACGTGTTCTTGAAAACGGGAAAGATAAGTACGTAGTCGTATAACGATAAGAGATTCGAAAACGTGCGGATCTTTGTTCTTTTAAAACCACGTAGCCGAAGCGCGGCTGTGTATTCTTGGGGGGTCTTATCGTCCGGTAAAGTATATTTTAGAAATATAAACGGCCGGCCGATACAGGTAAGAAAATTGTTAGGGGTGCAAAAACGTCGTTTGGTAAAGGGTATAGAAACGAGCCGTGCAAATGAAAGGTGCCTGAGGCAAAACGGAGCGGAGCAAAGCGATGAGAAGAACTCATTGACCACGGTCTGCACCACGGTGCCCTGGAACCGATCGTTCAACAATGAAACATGAAAAAATGCGGGCTTTTCCTACGTTTAATAGTAACTCGTTTTATATACGCGGAAAATGAGCCGTAAAATTAATTATAAAAACAGAAATTGCATAATATTGATTACGATTATGATTATCATTTTAAAGTTAGTGAAAGCGTTAATATAGCATGTACATTGTTACAAATTATGACTTATAAAAGAGAGAAGCAGGTGAAGACAAATTGTACGTATACATATACATGTACTTTCACTCGCTGTCTTTGAGTGTGAATATAAAATATGATACAGGAAAGAATGTTCCTGAGTCGAAGTTCCTAATAAACTCTTAAAAAACTCATACAAAATATCTGATAATAAATTATTATAGATAACCAATGGCCTTACGTTAATGTGATACAATTAGAGCGACACATAACAAATCGCTGGCATATTATAGCTCAGAATTGCTCAACCGTCCACAATCGGTATCGAAGGTACAGTACAACTGATTGACAGCATTAAATCTGACATTTCTCAGCAGTTTTCCCAGGAGCAACCAGGTGTCCTATATTTTCCCCAAACGAGTCTCGCCACGGTCGAACTGTTAATAATCTTTCTTTCCTACTCTTGGAATTGCAACGTGACGACGTTTCGCAATTATTGCGCTACTGAAATAACAACGAAGAAAACCGGATATTGCAAATTTTCCAACAAAAGGCGGTGGGTATTGGTGCTCCCGGTGTCCTAGTTTTCAAGGAACGAGTTCCACCAACTAATATGGTCGATAATCTCAAGAAATTAGATTCCTCCGGTTTTCTGTATAACGTTTCATAATGCAGGAAAACAAGATATTGCAAAGTACACCATATTGGTTCCCGCAATCGCGTTATGTCTCGTGGATAATTGTCTACGTTCCAATTATCGAGATTCTCTGAAAATTACCGAGAAAAGAATGCATAGAGACAAATTAAATGTTTTTCGTTTTCCGATTCTGTCACGACGTTCAATGACAGATTTAACCTGCTGAGCTGGCTCGTCATTTAGAACTGCTCTATCAATGAATAAAGTGTAGTAACAGGAAAAAACTGACAATAAACGCACATCTATGAGAAGAATGGATGCGTCACTTTACTGGTAACATGTATATTCAAGACAGAAGCTTTCCTCTACTATGTCTAAAGTAGTAAAGTAGGCTCTTGTATAAAGGAAGAGCAGAAAAGCAAGTCACGAATTAGCAATTGATACTGCTTCACTTTAAAAGGTTTTTCAAGGATGACTCGGGAAAACGCAGCCGAGACGTCCTATACCAAGATTTCGAAAAGATCGCC
>NW_017178557.1:0-676 GCF_001652005.2 Ceratina calcarata
GTATTAACCTGTGTGGTAGATGTGAGGGCCGTATCATCCGCATACAAAGCAAGGGCACAATTGAATATATCCGGAATGCCGTTTATAATGATATTGAAAAGTACCGGTCCCAGTAAAGAACCTTGTGGAACCCCTACGAGGACATCCCGGGAGCTAGAAGCTGACCCATCCTCAAAAACATAAAATTTTCTATTTGATATGTAACTCTGTATTGTCGCTAATATAGTTGGTGGGAAACCAAGAGTGGCCAATTTGTGAACAAGTACATCGTGCTAAACCGACTCGAATGCTTTTGCCAAATCTAGTAAAACCATAACGGTGACTCTATTGGTGTTTATTACATTTGTGATATATTGCGCGATCCTGATGATTTGTTGTAAAGTTGAATCTCCTTTGCGGAAACCGAATTGCTGGGGGATAATTATGTTATTTGCTGTTAAATGCTTGTTTATTTCATTAAGAATGACAGCTTCCAGGACCTTCCCCAGAATGGATAAGAGGCTAATTGGCCTGTAGCTAGACGGCATATCCTTAGCCTTGCCGGACTTCGGTATGGAAACAATCTTAGCTACCTCCTATTCCCCAGGAAAGTACTTTAACAGCTTTAAAAATATAATAAATTTGACATGTAAGTTTTCTAGACATATTTTTAAGCATATTAGCATCAATTTTATCC
>NW_017178558.1:0-675 GCF_001652005.2 Ceratina calcarata
GACCTATTCTCAGCAAACCACGTTCTAATAGAACACTTTACAAGTTATTTCAGATTAAAAAATAATATGATTTATATTCTTCAATATCCATAAATCGCAATTAATATTCGCATAAGGAAAAATGGGACAACATGCTTAACATGGCATATGTTATTTGACACACGAGTAGATAAGGTAATATTAAGCAGACATGCGTTGCCATGTACAATTTAACAAGCGTTCCTCTTAACATATAAAAAAATTGTATCTAGTGTGGTCCTTACTTAATCGTTTTGTTCTACCTCACAAATTGAATATTCTGTTAAAAAATTATTTAAACCCAAAGCAATTTCGAATCAAATTGATCCAAACTGAACGATGGGCGAGGTTTAAATCACGGACAAATTCGATAAATTGGTACACGCACGCGATACAAGTGGAAGAGGGTCGGGTAATAGGAACGTGAACGATGGGATCGGCAAATAGGCATCAAGGGCGTTGTTTACTTGAAAAATACGACGTAGATTTAAAATATCTCTGACACGTCTAATCGAAATCGTGCTATGATAAGAAATGTATGTTTAGGGATAACGCAGAAATAACTGTAACACGTGGTTACTAAAATAAGGCCCATGCTATAAACGTCATATATTGTATGTACCTATTAAGTGATACAATAAATCAACTGCGTAATAA
>NW_017178559.1:0-675 GCF_001652005.2 Ceratina calcarata
CTGCTGCAATCGTTGGGAATCGGATAGATGCCGATTATTGATGATGACCGCTGTGGAGAGATCCCGAAAGCTAAACCACTCTCGAGGATCTCCCTTAAACCGCGGTATCTTCGTCTCCGGCAGTCTGAAGGGCGCATAGGCGTAAACTGGCGGAGGCGCTTCTGCTGCCGCTTGTCCGGGAGCCGCCGCAGGTGCAGGTACTAACGCGGGTGCGACGGGAGCTGGAGTCGGAGGTGGCTGCAACGCCGCCAATTCCTCGTTAAAAAAAGTCCCGGGCATCGTACACCGCTTCCTGCAATGCGCCGATGAAATCCTCCTGGAAGTAGTCCAGTTTATCCCGATCGGCTTGGGCCACCTTCGAGAGAACCAGCTCATGGCGATCCTCTTGCCACGAATTTTCCAGCCCTGCTAATACCACTAAGCATGGGCTCGGAAAAGCAGGCTCTGCCCTTCTTCTTGATGTTTGTCACCAACTTCACGATTTCCCTTTCGCATTTATCCAAATGCTGCTGGAGGAAATCTTCGAAGTTGCACTTGCCGGCAATTGGTGGTGTTCGTTGAATGGACATGGTGTCTGAGAAATCAACCTTCTCTATACACAATCAGAACGAGGAACACACTTGTTAGGGATAGGTGGCCCTAACGGGGTTCGGCCGGGAGAACGGGTGTTCGAAA
>NW_017178560.1:0-675 GCF_001652005.2 Ceratina calcarata
AATGAACAAAAACCGTATAACATTATGAAAAAAAGAAACTATAATAAATAAAAAAAGTCGTACAATGCAAAATTAATATAAATAAAAAAAGTCGTACAATGCAAAATTAATATAAATAAAAAAAATCGTACAATGCAAAATTAATATAAATTAATAAATTGTCAAATATATAATAAACTACTATTATTCACTTTTCGTATGCAATTGCTTTCTATTCAACAGCGCCCTCTATCCCATTCGTATATAATAAACTATAAATTGATGAATCAAAACAGGAAGCAAATGGCGAACGCTAATAAATAATGCCGGTCGTTAATAGGTAAAATGTATAAGGGATGAAATTGTGGAATGCGAATTGTCTCTAAATTGGACGGACTTACGGGTGAACGTACGATTGCGGGTCCTTGTAAGCGGCGCCGTTCGGTGCGACAGTGGTCGTGCCGGACGTGCACGTACTTGAGACCGGATGACTTTGGGTAATCGGCGATGCCAGTCGAGACGGTGGTTGCTGCTGAGTGGCAGTCGCCTCCACGCGATGGATACCCGTTCCACCCCCGTTCTCATTGTGGGCAAGTGTATCAGCGAAGTATCTATCATCGACAACCATAAAAAAAATATATAAGAAGATATTACAGGAAATTTCAATCATTATCATTAAGTTTCATGGGGTATTCA
>NW_017178561.1:0-675 GCF_001652005.2 Ceratina calcarata
TTTGACGTAGTGCCACCAACAATCACCCAGCCGAGTTGGGTTTTTTGAAGATGAAGATCTACTTGATCTCGGTACATATTAATTTGACCGATTGATAGTAATGATAAAGTCGCCCCTGATTCGATAAGTATGCCAACGGCGCGCGGAAGATGAAATTGAGGATCAGCTAACTTGAGGCACGACGGAAGATTGACTCTTTCACGCGGGAATATCACGTCAGGCACCGAATCAGCAATTTTTGGGATTACCAAAAACGAGAGTTTTTTGTTGAAATCACCGTGTATAGAATAAAGAAAGGTTTCCACTAAACCTTTCGATATCGTGTTCATTTCGTTGGTCGCTCTGATGGGAACCGTGTATGTAGGAATAGGTAATCCTAAAGACCGCGCAAAGTCCTTTGTAATAAAGTGCGCGGTTGTACAAGTATCCAACAGCGCACGTCCTCGGATGAACTCTCGCTTCGAATTTTTAGCGCGTATCATGGCGCTCATCATCAGCTGAGGTTGAGGTAGTCGCGTTACAGAATTTAACGCGAATGTGACTAGTCAACTCGACCTCGGTATTGAGTCTGAGGACGCGGGCTCCTGCTTCTCTTGAGTTGAAACAAATTCTCTTCTTGCCTTATGTAGGGACATGTAGTGGAATCCCTTGCATATCTTACAGCGTGAAGGAATG
>NW_017178562.1:0-675 GCF_001652005.2 Ceratina calcarata
GTGTATCTAAAACATGTTCACCAATCATTTAAATACCTCTAAAACCCTTTTAAATAAAAATTTATAACATAGGAATTTCAGGTCATTCGGAATTTTCTATTCAGCACAAAATTAAGCCTCCTAAAATTGCAATGCTACACCTAAAACTAACTAAATAATGTTAAATAATGTTTTCATTGAAATTTAATATAATTTTCATCAGAAGTTGCAGTTGCATTTGTCTCAATTTTGCGACGCAGGCGTTTAATACGTGAGTCCTCAACCTGAACAGTCGATGGAAGAAGAAGAAGAAGAAGAAGAAGAAGAAGAACTTTCTATACGTAATGAATAGCATCATCATTTTCGCTGAAATTAGAACCTACTGTCTGACCTGTTCTCGAAATATACTTTACTTTTCAGGATTTCACAAAATGCTCTGTATCTCCGTTCCGGTTGGTTCTTCAGTGTTCTATACATAAGGTACACTTTGGTTCGGAAAATTCCAAGCTGTCCGATGGTCCAGGATCGGTGTCTGTGTTATAGCCCTGGGAAAGGGCTAGATTCATTGTCATTTGTCGCTTTCGTAATACGCGCTCGGTAACAGTCAGCGAGTATTGAAATGTGGCGACTAATCATTTCGACACATTAGGTCATCGGTTTGAGATGCGCTCGAAATGTAGAGCATGTCGAAACGGC
>NW_017178563.1:0-675 GCF_001652005.2 Ceratina calcarata
TTTTTTTTTTTTACCCTTTCTCGTTTTCCTTATTCGCGAGATTGAACACAATGATCGAGCATCGTTCATCACAATAGATCCGCGAAAATCGACTAAACCTGGAATACGTTCTGTACGTACCCGATGATCGTCTCCCCACGTTGCTCGCACCGATTTGCCTCTTTCCTTCTCGTCCTCTACGTTAAAGGGTCGCGTCGTTAGAAACGTTCAGGCTGTGAAAAATCTTGGTAGAATCTTCGGTAGATTGCTTGGAAAGAAAAGAAACGTGCTTGGGAACGATGATGAAGATTCAATGAAGTTTAATGTGCGTTGCGAGCGATCCGGCGTGGATAGGGCCCCGCGAATCGGTAACGCGTCTGCTGCTCGTGCCGGTGGCTCGATCGATCCGGATGTGTTCAGCCTCGCTTGATTCATGTCTGAGGTAGAGTAATTCGGGGGATAGAACGAATGTGGAGTGTCACTGATTGGATGATAGAGTCGCGGAGAAACTTTTTGGCAGTATAGTGTTTCGCTCCATTATTCAGCCGATTCAAGAGTGTCCGATCGCCTAGTCGCCGTTCTGTCCTGTCGCATCTTCGTCCACTATTACTTAGCTCCCGGTATCTTGCTCAACACCTGCAACAGGTCGAACGATCGAAGATTCATTAACACGTATCTCCCGTTTCTTAGCCAATC
>NW_017178564.1:0-675 GCF_001652005.2 Ceratina calcarata
ATATAAATAAATATAATCAGTTATAGTAAATTGATTATAAAAGAAACTCTTGAATTATTTTTTTATTCTATTTATTAATTGCAGCGCCTGTTGCGCGTCGGGTAACAAAATATTCTATTTTACTAACAGTATTAGCGCTATCCTATTACGGAATAATCCTAACCTTAAACAGCGCCGACCGATCGTTCTTTACTTCCTAATCCACTTATAAGCGGAACGGTTGAATTTCTGTCCCGCTTCCGCGATCGTCTACGGGTTAAACAGATTAGAGGGATTAGAGACTGGGACGTGAACCGCGACGGGGTTCGATTTCTTTCGAGTGGCGAGGATCTCCGTTAGCGATCGGTGGACAACGTCCTGCGAGGTTTCGTGCCTGCCGGTTGTTCGTGACGCTCGGTCGTCCATGATCAACGACCGTTCGCGGGATTTTTCGTCGTGGAACTTTGTTTATTGGGGATCGCATTACGGAAATGACGCGTGCCCAGTGAATCTGAGAACCGCCGATCGACTGACTTCACGTTCCGCTTGCCCACGTCTTGCTGACTCGCTTCGAAACTTTCTTCAGGCTGGGATTACACGTTCCGAATGGCTTCCGGAATCTTTAGGTTAGGAAATCTGCTATTCTACCTTTTATCTTTTAGGAATTATCGCCTGGCTTAAGTATTATTATTATTA
>NW_017178565.1:0-675 GCF_001652005.2 Ceratina calcarata
GTTGGGCAACAGTCACTGCGAGAAATAAAAATAAAAGGTCGAATCAGCTACGTCCTAGAATAACAACGCACCTAGCTGTCCCTCCCTCCTCCTCTTCCTGCCCTCGCCCCCCTCCGGAACCCCCCTCTAGAAAATCCAACACTAATTTAAAAAAACCGAAAAATACAGATGTTATCTTCATATCTGAAACATCAAACGGAAAATTTAAGCTTCCAGAGATCCTGAGCAAGGCGAAGGAAAAAATCAGTCTACAAGAAATTGGTATCACCTCAATCAGGCCTCGTTCCTCACTAAACGGCGGTCTAATACTAGAAATTCCCAGACAAAATGGAACCAATGTAGCTACCACCCTTGCTGGGAAAATTAGCGATCTATTCTCCTCTGAACATGTACAAGTCAAATGCCCCATTAAGTATAAAGAAATTCTTATTACGGGCCTTGATTATGCTACCACACAAACTGAACTCCTAACTGCTCTCAAAACCATTGCAGGAGAAAACGACAATTTCATTCTCAGCCCAATCAGGACCAATTATAGGGGGATCTCCACAGTCTGGTGTAAGTGTGGGGAGCTTGTTGCCTACAAGTTACTTTCCACTCGCACAACTCGCATCGGTTGGTCAACCGCACGATTTCTCCCTCTTGACAACAGACCGCCGCAATGCTACAAGTGCT
>NW_017178566.1:0-675 GCF_001652005.2 Ceratina calcarata
CGAGCGACAAACTCGTTTTATCGATTGTTTATCGATATCTTTGTAGACACGGATCAATTTCGTCGGAGCGTGTCGAAGATCAAAGATCTCAGTGCGCTTCCGTGAAAGGGATCCGGATCATACGATTCAGTGTTTTTACAATTATATACAGTTTAAAGGCTTGTGTTTTATTCTTTGTAATTGACTGTTTATTCATCTCATTCATGCATACCTTTCTTATTGTTCATACGTTTCACACTATTGGTTGGAGAATGTAACCCGATTTATCATTTGTTATAACATACCTTTCACATACTCATTTTGCATTCATCACGCTTGTTACAGTATTCTCGATATATAAATTACATACGATGCATTCCTATATCATACTGCACTCCGTATATTCAGCTTTATCTTTCATTCGAACATTCGGTATTATGTTTATTTATTGCATTCGCTTGCTCCTTCTCTTTGTCATTTATACCACTTGGATTGTCAGATAGGGAGAGTGATCTGTGTTTAGGATAGTTTGCCTTGTATCTCATTACATTTCTTGCATTCTCATTAACGCACTTTTTAAAATAAATCTACATTTACATTTAGTACATCGTTCGTATCATTCACAATTCATACGTACGGTCTAAATTTCACTCTTTTTGCATTGATTACTTTCTGGCTTATTCCCTTTCTCTCTTA
>NW_017178567.1:0-675 GCF_001652005.2 Ceratina calcarata
ATTAAATGAATTTGATGAATTCATTGAATTTATTCAATTTATTACTTTTAGAATGAATATGAGGTATCGTGAAGAAGATTATTTTAGTGTTTAGCTAGGAATTACTGGAATCCACAGCAGAGTCGAGATGACAGAAGGGGAGACATGTCTAATTATGACGTTGGAATCTAATTATGTAACGCGATAACTGCTAGCTGGCAGTGTTCGCGACACGAATAGTGGAACATTAATTAAGGGAGTGATCAATGGGTTTGAAAAGCACTAAGTCGCCGTGTGAGAACAGTGCCTAGCGATAGAAACCAAATATCGTAATCTCATCCCTCTTCATTTATAATCTCTCATCTAATCCACTAAATACAAGAACATTAATTAGAATCTTTTAAATCTATGATCTTACTATTTGAGCTTCCCTTTGGAATTGAATATCCGAACGGAGATACCAAGCCTGGTATTGTTGCAACGGTTTGTGCCAAATGGGTTGATCAAACAGTCGAGGAAAAAAAGAGTCGAGCTCCATGACTCGTCGATTTAACGAGAGCACTGTTTATCTTGGAAAGACGATTTCCCGTCGAACGAGCCAACTTCCCTACTACTGAAACTACAATTTTTCTCCCATCCGATAAAACGTGAACGATACCTCTTTAACCATCATAATAACAGTCGTAATAATTAATC
>NW_017178568.1:0-675 GCF_001652005.2 Ceratina calcarata
ACGTCGCCCAATGCCAGGGGTCTCCAGTTGGAGATATCCCCTGGATCTCCCTTCTTGTACGCGAGGATGGTGTCAGACTCCTTCCACGAAAGAGGAACGTGCTCCACCCGGCGGCACGCGTTGTAGATTGCCGTAAGAAGCTCGGCACCCGGATCCGCCCCCTTGAGGTCGGAGTACATGAGACCATCGGGCCCCGGGGCTGAATTACTCATCCGCCGGAGCCGACGGCTCACCTCCTCCCTCTCGAAAGCGGATACGAGTGCTTCGCAGGTGGACGGGGAAGCTATCTCGTGGTGGAGCTGCGGGAGGCTTTCCGCACAATCGCGGTGCGCATTTATGTTCTTAAAATGGTCCTGGACAATGTCAACAGGAATGCTACACTTGACCGAAGCTCCCGTGAGCTCTTCGCGCACCGCTCGCTTCCGATTCGTGCGGAATAAACCCTGGATTCGGGTAGCCTCTCGCGTGTGTTCCTCTCTCGTGAGAGGAGCCGACACCCCCTCCGCTGGGCGCCGTTCTTCGCCTCGCACTCGACCGCGCTGACTCCCTGGACGGGTGTCGACTGCCTGCCGGTGTCGGAAGGGGGAGGTGTAAACCCCGGCCGCGACGCGTCCCCGGGAGGCGCACAGGGGAAGGCTTGGATCGAACATCTTACCAAGCCCGGAGAGCAGTAAT
>NW_017178569.1:0-675 GCF_001652005.2 Ceratina calcarata
TTACATATGACAGGAATGGGAGTACTTTAAGAAAAAAAGTAACTGCAGGAGTACCCCAAAGTTGTGTGCTCGCAGCCACGCTCTGGAACATTGGTTTTGACTGTATTCTCCGTACCACAATGCCAATAGGTGTTGACATTACTGGTTATGCTGACGACACACCACTTCTAGTTACTGCAAATAATTTTGGGTCTCTATCGCTACGCAATTAATTTTTAACGCTATTAGAAAAATCGGTTTGAATGTTGCAACTCAGAAGACCTCTGTCGTTTGCTATTCCAATAAGCGTCCTAAAATCGACCAGGAGAGTAATTTTATTATTGCTGACAGAAATAAAATTCCATTCTCTGACTCATTTAAGTACTTAGGAATATATATTGATAGTAAACTTACCTTTTTCACATACGTCGAATATTTAATACCTAAAACCATAGGTTACACGAATAATATCAGTCGTATTGTTCCAAAGATAAATGGTGCATGTAAATTCGTCCGTAGACTTTATGCAAATACTTTGTCACGCAGCGTACTGTCTCCGTCCACGCGAAAACCCGCCACCGGCCCGACGCGATGAGCCTCTCGGAGCAGACGCTAGGCGGCGTCGCCCAAGACGGCCTTCTCGCGGGCGAAGTACGACGCGGCGAGACTCCCGCAGCCGACGCTAGGCGGCGTCGC
>NW_017178570.1:0-675 GCF_001652005.2 Ceratina calcarata
CTATTAGAGAAGTCTATAATATTTTTATATTAGCAATTAAAAAAATTCAAGTAGATCACAGGATTTAATCAGACATTTTCATCAGTAGTTATTATATTACATGAGAAATGTTATAAAATTGTAAAACTTGGATATGTATGCAAGACGCAGGTTAAAAATTCATTATATGATTTATTATATGTTTAACACTGAACCTACCGACATTTTATACATACATATACAAAGCGTCTCAAAATTAGTTTAAGATATTAAAATGGGAGGTTCCTGACGTGATTTCGAACAACATTTTCCTTAGCGAAAAAGTTGCCCGATGTATGGTTAAGGAGTCATTAACAAAATACCTCGACCAATGAGAGCGCTCGGTTGACGCGAGCTGCGAATCGGATCAATATAGTATGTATATTTGCTTCGCATCAATGATTCGTATTATCATATTCTTATTCGCATTATAATTTGCCTCGGCGTTCTTTTTCTCGGCTGAAATAATTATTAACTAACAATCTACTACAAGGGACTGTCGGAGAGAATCGCAGGGTAGGCTTTTCTTGGTTTCGCTCCTAAACTGTCGCTGTCTGATCACCAAGCGACTAGTCGAACCCAAACAGTGGGTGGTCAGTCTACAGATTCGAAGTCCTTTTCGACCGGGGGCCCATGACCCTTCTGCTTTTACACGCT
>NW_017178571.1:0-675 GCF_001652005.2 Ceratina calcarata
TTCAGTTCTTTGATTTTCCCAAGCGGGGCATTGGAAAATTGTATGAATGTTGTTGTCTATAGGCGAATCGCAATGATGACACATAGAGGAGGATTCTTTCTTTATTCGGTGGAGGAACTTGCCAAAGCACACGTGACCAGTAAAGAGTTGCGAGAGATAATAGTCAATTGACCTATGGCTCCTGTTAAGCCACTCGGAGAGAGAAGGAGCGATTGCACGAGTGATTGAGTTAGGAGTAGGGCACCATAATCCTTTGCCTGTCGCCGGGGCTATAGAGTAGCTAGGGGATGCTTTCAGTGTCTCAATGGTTGTACAAATTTCAGCATGTACGGCTATTTGAATGTCCAGTGGGACAGACCTGGCAAGAATTAAGGTCGACTCTAAGGAGGCTGTCTTGTAGGCACATACGATCCTATTTGCCATACTCTTATGGACAGCGATTAAGCTTCTAAGAAGTTGAGGGTTCTTTAAAATTGCTTTGGCCCAGATTGGGGCGCCATACAATGCAATGGAGCTAAAGGTGTTTGCATATAGTCGCCTGACATACTCATTGGGGCCATTAAGGTTTGGCGAAATTCGCGAAATGTTATGCACGTAGCCCTTAAGTTTTGGAATTAAAGTGTTCCGTCGAATATACGGAATATTCTGTAGTCCTACATTGTATATTGTAGGAAC
>NW_017178572.1:0-675 GCF_001652005.2 Ceratina calcarata
AGCCTTCATTCGTAATCGAGATGGCCAACGAAGAGATACAGGAAAGTCGCGAGTTTAGTGAGAAGTTTTCTCAAGTCCTACACCTTGCCTCGCAAGGTACCGGTGGTTCCAATGGAGTTCATACTACCGGGACTCAGACTTCACCCGCGAAATCGGAGGAGGCGCCGATACCGAGACTTCCGAAAAATTACCGGATCCCGAAAAAGATCCGAACGGAGGAAACAAGTGCAGAGGCTGGGACCACCCGCAAGCATGTCGAACGCCCTCCGATAGAAATACCGACACCAGTGGACGGCCCTCTGATCATCCCTGGGCATATTCCATGTACAACAAGGAGATATCGATGCCGGACAAGCTGCGGGCAGTACACGGTGAAATGGCGACCAGATGGACGTTGGGCGTCCATTGTATACAAGGACAACGCTTCCGCGGCCACCGAGACCACCGCCGCTAACCCGCGTACTGGCACCTCCACCACCCAACCGGACCCGAAACCATCTGGATCTCACAAGCGGAGACGACCGGGTCCATCGGAACGTCGGCCGGCATCAAAACGACGTAGAGACAACAAGAAGTCACCACGCCGGGAGGACACCGAAAAGGAGTTGGTAGAACATCTCAAAAAGTCATTGGATTCCTGGAAAAATCGGTGAGTTACGCATGATTTTTCTTGAA
>NW_017178573.1:0-674 GCF_001652005.2 Ceratina calcarata
TTATAATTTCCTCGAGGTTGGTAAGAATAGAATGGCACGCCTCTTGGGCGAATTATCTCTGCTTGAAACATCTTGTTTAAGCAACTATCTTCGAGCAGCTATTAACTAATTTCAATTTTAAACGACTATCTTCGATTTATTGTGTAAAAACACACTCGTATCTGTCTTTCAATCAGAAAACACAACGCACTTATAGATTGGCTGATGGTGCGGCAAATATTCTGATGTTCTCGAGTTAGATAGGTACTCGTAGCGGGGTAATTACACGTGGCGGTCGTAAGTAAACCTTTCGCAACGGACCGTTCCAGTTTGTCTCTAGTCAGACGCGTCAGTCATAAAAGACGCTTCTCGATGCAACAACGATCCGCGCGTTCGTTCCCCACTGTTCACCTTCTCGTTATTCTCAATTAATCTGTTGTGTGCGTTGAAAATTGGGCACGTTTAATAACTGGAGGAGGCGCCCGCCGACCATCATTTAATTGACCATCATTCAACTTTATTTCTGTCAGTAAACGATCACCAGTGACCAGCGCAAAGCTTCCTAACAGCAAACCCGTCCCAAAAATGTAAGTTTTAAATTAGTTTTCTTTTATAAAATTAGCAGAAATGGATGAAATATAAAAATTCAAAGATTTATTACAATTTTAGAGTAAAGAAATATGAACATTGAAGAC
>NW_017178574.1:0-675 GCF_001652005.2 Ceratina calcarata
GCCCATGCGACTTAATTGCTTTAATTATCTCCTCGGTAGGAGTAGCCGGGAGACCGCGGAGGACAGTACTTAGGATACGGTCCGCACTTTTACTGTACGTAAAAAATTGAAGGTTTCTTTCCCTGAGGAAACCAATGAAAATATCATAAGCATTCATATTATTAAATGTGACTCTGATTCCAGTTCTCAGTAATTTAATCTGGAACGTGTCGCCACACAACTCGAGCATTTCCTTCTCAAACTCGTGTGCCGAGCATGAAAATCTCGTGACATATACGGGCGGGATTTTAGTGGAAATCCTGCCANACGCAACGCGTTTTGACGATGAAGCTTCTATGACAGTCTTATTCGTGTCAACGTGATCTGAATCCTTATCCAAAATGTTTGCAAGGACCGAAAAGCGATTCGAAGTTTTGATCGCGGCAGTGGCGTCCATTTTGACTATGGAAGTAATGCGCGGAACGGCACGTGGCACGCGGGCCACGTCGCGATCCGCCATCTTGGGATCGCGTAGATTCGCGTTCTCGAGAACCGTATTATTATTCACCGAATTTCCACTGTCGTTTAAATGAAGGTCAATACGTTCGGATCGGCTGGAGACGTCCGTCTCGGGAATGCAATAATTACTCGCGTCACTGAAACCGGCTTGCCTTTCGGCCGAGACGTTGATTAATC
>NW_017178575.1:0-674 GCF_001652005.2 Ceratina calcarata
CACGATTAGAACCCAAACATAGTATATATCAAATAGACAACGGAATAAAGCCATAAAATAAAGAAAAATGGTAAACACGGGGTAAATGAAAACAAGAAATTTTCATTAGTTAAAATTGAATTATTAGCAAACAGGCGAATATAAAATAAAACATACAAAATACATGAGTATAAATAAACAATACAAACAGGTAGTTTAAACATCCATATTGCAACGTGATCTGAAACAATACGAGCTGCAGAATAGAAGAATGACGCTTCGCTGCGTGAAACGTGTATGTATTATGACGATGAGTGAATGTGTGCGTGGGCTGGTGGACACGGCGTCCGGCTGGGAGTGGCTGGCATGCGGACAGCTGTCCCCGCTGCCCGTACTGTACGGCCTGATGTGGTTCTTCCTGCCGAGGCTCGTGATGTCTTGTTGCGCTTGGAGGCGACCACCTCGATGACCCTGGCCAGGAAGCAAAGATTGAGTGAGGAGGTCGGAGACCCTCAACGCGCCGAGCGAGTGTCTTCCCGTCTGGTGTTCGGGGGGGACGAAACTGCAACGGCGGAGTCCCCGGAGTACCGGGGAGAGTGCAAAAGCCTTGGGTGTATCCATCCGCCGACAGCCCGCTCCTTTCTTCGCAATGCGTCGCTGAAAAACAAAGTATGTTTACTAAAATTCCCTCAAAC
>NW_017178576.1:0-674 GCF_001652005.2 Ceratina calcarata
CATTATTCTTTCACAATGCAGTCATTTTTACTGTCTTTTGGGCAATATAGGTATATACTAAGTTTCAGTCTTTCTAGTGTTAAATACATACATTGTACTTATAAAAAGGGCAGTGTTGAACTTCCTTACTCATGCAACGTGGCAGGAGGACATTGTATTTTATCATAACAACAATGACATTAACGAACCCGAAGGGAAGAGTCGACAGGCAGACAGCGTAAGCATTTTTTTTTTTCATCAAAAGGAATATCAAGAACGCCGGCGACAATAATATGAGAGGAGATCGTGCGACGTGGTAAACCGTGGATATTGAACGCTGAGTAATGAGCAAAAACTGTTATACATAGTGAAACGTCTTGGTTCTTGCATTATCGTTTAGAAACCGCTGACTTAATGTAATTGTTTTTGTTTCGCAATGAAACGCGGGACTAATCGCGGAACTTTACGTAACCTAATCGTTATTTTCGTTCCTGTACGTAGATAATTACGCAATTTTATATGTATACTCCCTTAATTTTTACGATCACTGCAACGTTCAATGTGCAGTCGATTTCTTAAAGAAAGTAAATAGTTTTAATCTATTCCCCATTGCACGTATTTTCTATTAGGTACAATTTTTGTAATAGATTATAGCGTTAAGGATGTATATGCTATATACTTAAACAATGCTAGCA
>NW_017178577.1:0-396 GCF_001652005.2 Ceratina calcarata
CTTTGTAAGTGATCAAAATATAAATTACCCGTAGTTTTACCTTTATCCTCCACAACTAATAATTGGCATATATTACATTTTAATGTTTTCGCAACAGAATGGGACCCGTAACCGGCTATGTAAATTTTAATGGATTCATCTAAAGTACAATGGGACAAGTATTCTGAATCGAAAATGTTTGAAAAAGAAGTCACGTCAACAGTCAGAGCGTCAACATCATCACTGGTATCGTTATAAAGTTGAAATTTAGTTTTAATTTCAGAAAGAGAGGACGAACTTGCCGATTTTGTAAATATATGCTTTAATCTAATATTTTTTGTTGCAGAGTATTTGCTAATAACTATATTTATTACTTAATTATAGTGATACATATATATTGAATACTTCCACGTGTAC
>NW_017178577.1:710-934 GCF_001652005.2 Ceratina calcarata
AATGTTAAGTGTCCATTCGTGTCTAAATTTTTCCAAGAATTCAACCATATTAAAAATTTTTTCAAAAATTGACATCTAATGTCGTTAACGTTCAAAATTGGTTTACAAAATTCGTTTCTTTTTCTAATACCTTTCATAGTGCAAGTATTATTTACGATGTCCCACCAGATGCGAAATATTTCCAGAAAATGACTTGTATCTGTATAATTGAAATCTTGTAAGGC
>NW_017178578.1:0-4543 GCF_001652005.2 Ceratina calcarata
ACTGACATGAAACTCTCGTCGTGAATGTAATAAAGCTAGAAGGTTCGACATTATTAAATGTTATTTAACATGCAAGCCTCTGGCAAGATGTTTTACGTCGAGGCTGTCAGTCCTTAAATATCAGCCTTAGTATTAGGGATTTTATAAATCAATAGACCGACGATTACAGATTAATTAATCCTTACTTTCTCCACTCTGTTGCTGTATAATCTCATCCAAGCGCAATCAAGACGTTTACCCGAAGAAGCGGTTTCCTATTCTCTACACTTTCTCGTTTTTGTGTACCCACAGTATTAATGTCTTCACGAACTCCTTCTATCACGACCCAAATACTCTTTTTTAAGAATTATTTAATTACGATAAATCAAATAGATTTTATGAACGTATAAAAAAATGTAAGCAATATTACGAAATTATTCATATTATCANATTTGTACATTTGCCCAAAACCAGTCAAAATGACTTCCTTGGGCAATCTAGTGTTAATATTTTGAAGATTCTGTTTCAGTTTTTATTACTTTTATGATGTACACTGACAGAAAAAGAATGTCTTGCAATAGAAATGTTCCACGTGTTACTGCAAGTTCTCCTTTAACACTGAAACCGCCTTATAACTGCAGGATCCGACGTCACAGCCAGACTGTCGCTAGATATACTTCATGAAACTTCAACATCGCCAAGAGAACGAGAATTCTACATGGTACTCGTAAGTTCACGTAATTTATTCAAATAGTCTAGCGAATGCAGCTAGCAATCTTGTTCTACCCAGTCCGAACGGAATGTGTTCAGTCGATCCGCGCGTTCTCCCGATTCTACATACGGGAACTCCGTTGCGAAATTTACAAACACTCCGATCTTCGGATTACTTCGGGTAATCATGCGCCGCATCGTTTTCATACGTTCCTTTTTATTTTTCATTTCGATTTCCGCAACGTTTCACACTGATTAGCATATCGTTTCACCATTAGCATTTGTGCATTTCATTTCTGAAACATTTCGCTTGGATTCATACACCTTGCAGTTATTTCAAGATTTCAAGCTTCTGATTTCCTTCCATTTCTTATCGACGTTCATATATTCATTGTACATGTTAGAATGCAAGTAATGTAAGACAGTTTTCATGGTTTAAGTTTGAAATATTTTTTTTATTATTATTCATTATTTTTATTAATATTCATTACAGCTTATTATTTTTTTATTAATCAAAACGATTTATTGTCCATTGACTCAATTATATAAATTAAATATATTATTTAAATTTTTTCGAAAAATGTGATATGAACCATTTTCATTCTCGTGGAATCAGATAATTATTTTTTATGAAGCATCCGATTAGAAATCGTTGAACGTAAATGATTTGGAAGAAATTTTTCTCGCAAACTGCAACGCAGTATTCCCGTGATCCAGGAGGATCCAATGGCATTTCTAAACGGGAGTCCTTGACTGAACGCACGTCGGGATGCCATCGGGGGCACACGTTCACCGCGCCTAAGCGTAAATGCATATAATCTTGAGAGGAAACCAGTTTTCGTAGTTCTATGCCTGCCACCGTCTCGTCCTTTTCGTTCTGTCCCACTTTTTCTTCGTTTTTCCCATCTGACCTATGCAGTCGCGAGAAAGTACTCAAAAGAACCTTGAACCCCCTGACTGCATCCACTCAACTTTTCATATCATCAAATACGACAATCCTAATGATATTTCTTTATTTATGATTGTCAATTCTCTACTATTCAAGTTCATTTCATTCTTCTTATAATATGATTTATTATAATACCATTCATGTAATTAATTTCATTTGCTATAAGTTCAATCTTCTTATAATGATTTATTGCAATTATTAAAAGAGGCAATTTCTTGTTGCTTAGAAAAATGTATGAAGTTTCGAAAGCTCCTAAATTATATTAATATTAATACGATCCAATCGCGTAGGATGAAACGTATGGGATACGTTACGCGAGAATCGAGCTGAAGGTTGATTACCTAATCGAATAGCACAGTGACCCAGAGACCTTTTTCTCCCCTGATATTTTCTTCTTCCTTCAATGCGCTTTCTACAATCGCAGTCTCTCTTTGAATCATCCTCCCGCGGTTACTCTGGATGGACGGTGTCACCCCCGACGATCTTGAATCCCCCATTCATGATCGTTATCAAGGCTTTGTTCGCAGCGAGACTCGTTCGTAATTCCTTGGTCATCGTTCAGTTATAAATCACCGCGAACAGCCTTTTTCCAATCCCTCCAAAGTGTTTTGATGACACGTTCCCTCTCTGAAGGGATTTCGAAACACGAAATAGTCGGTTGAATTGAAATTTCTAAACTTATGAAGAATACATTTATCTTCCTATTTTTTTATTTCATAAATGTTTTAAGGCTATTTCCAGTCATATCGTTTATTACGAAGAGACTGCAGATTTGATGCATTTCTCGTGTCTACCACGGATACTATGAAACGCTATGCGCCGTAACAAATTATTATATCTAAACGTACGTTCGTTTGAAATTATATAATATTACGACGAGTGAACGTAACGCGTAGAATTAAGCTTATTTTCGTTTAAGGAAGTTCTATAGATCCAGGATCATTCTCCAAATGAATAACAACGAAACCTTCTATGTGCAAATATTCAGGCTAGATATCTTTTGCAAATCAATATTCGACACGCTTTCTATTCGAATGAACCATCGGTTCATGTTTATCAAGACGAGTATTTGTTTCGGTGAATGTTCATCGATTCTCGCCTCTTGGCATTCTCCTCGGTCAAAAAACAGCTCAATGCGATGTGCACATAAAATGAGCAACACAACAATTGAACTGATCTAATAAAATGAATTTATATGAAAAAATTTCTGTGATGTGAATTTATAAAATGAATATCGATGGCTCGTTTACTCATAAAAAGAATGATTAATCCATATTCCATACAAAACCCTGAAATCGAGCAGGAACGGATTGATAAAAAAATAATTATGGTGTTCAGTGAAATTACTATGTTTGAAAATGGCAATTAATTTTCGCCAGCCTAATATATCAACGTTCTGAATATCAGAAGCTTTCTTCGACGGGAAAGCGTAGTCGGGAGAAGAGACGAAGCGAGTGGCAGTTTCGAAATACGAGATGCGCATAATTATACGCGCCTACTTATGCCAGCTGCATTGGGAATGCAACGTGTATTAAGCTCGTTCTTCTGTCACGCCCCCGACTTTACAGTCTATCTTCCGATCGGCCTTTGTTCGTCCCTGCTACTACCATTTACGGCTCATAACGTCCGTTGTCCCCGCGCCTGGTTGAGTTATGCGAGTTTCGCCAGAATTGTCCCTCGTACTTTTCAAACGAAATATCAACATTCCAAACGTTCCACCACGAACATACAAGTATCGCCTATATTTAGACCGAGTGGAATAGAAAAAGAAGAAAATATATATTTATTTATATATATATTTAAAATACATATATATTTATTATATATATATTTATTATATATTTAAATATATATTATTAATATATTTCTACGTAATTGATGACCGAATAACGAGAGTCATTGTTAAAATCAAGTAAAAACGACAGTAAATTTCAATTTTGAAAAGAAAGAAAATTGATGTAATTTATTTTACTGTGAAATTGAATAAAAATGTGAAGATCATTTTTTCGGATCAAGTGGTACGCGGATGGAAGATCGAACAAGAGAATAGAGAGGCAGGATGCGGATCACGCGCCGGAAGAAGGCTGCTTCGTATGATCGACGCACTCCAGTGAAGACGTGATTTTCACCTTGACCATGGACGGGTCATCGTCCATCGTCTGGTCGTCGAGCAACTGGAACCTTTTTACTGGGACGCTCGATTCTATTCGCGAAAGTGGGCTACTTTTTGGAGCAGGCAGTTTGATTAATTGGTCGTTATGGAAACGGTGATTCTGCTCGATTTAATGAGGAGCAAATTTAATTGCTATCAGTGAAATTAGTGTCGACTGACGGCGTCGATTGACACACGGCACAGCCCCGACGTCGTTTGGGTTAATTAATTGACACGAGCAATTAAATCCGACCGTCTCTTTGTGTGATCATCAACGACAATATTACGTAATTGATTATTTTCTAAATATTTGAACAAAGGCTGTTGCGTAACGAAAAATCCGCGGTGCTCTTTTAATTAAAAAAAATGCAGTTTATATTTCATTCAATTGATCACAAAGGGAACAATATTTTTCAACGTGCAGCAACTTTTAAAGAAGAAACTGTTAATTTATTATGTTCCTACAAATCGTCAAATATGAGTTTAATTACCCGGATTTAAGCTAAACGCTAATCATAGAATGGCTCATCCACCAGAGGAAAGGTAGTTTGCCTTGTAGCGACGACCCACGTCAGAACCATCTCCGAGATACTGTCAAAGAAAAATGCCAATAAGAATGGAAAGCTGCGAGCCGGTTATTGCGAGAGGACATGACATTCCGTGTTTAATTGTAGCCTAACATGAAACTGCTTCGATGGCATTTCCTTATGTGTTTCAAATTACCAATAAAAGTATCTTATCAAAATGATAAA
>NW_017178578.1:5532-7113 GCF_001652005.2 Ceratina calcarata
GGATTTTGTCAACATCAATAAAATGACATATAATCATATGTAACTCATTAAATATCGAAATTAGAAGAAAAGTGCACTATTTTTAATGATAGGAAATGCGTTTTTCTAAGGTACATAAACTTTTGGGATTGACTGTATAGCCAATACATCTTTAATTAGACAATTATAGATTGATGGAAGGTATGTATAAAAATAGTGATTGGAATCGAAATTTTCAATTCCGCGAAGCTTGCGCAACGTGTTTTTCCTTGCTTCAGCCGGTTTTCGAGAAATTCCCGATTTTGTAACGTCCGACCTTGTTCCCGTGTCACTTTCACCACTGGTTCGTCCACAATCGAGACGATCGAGAGATCGCTGCTGCCACGTGCACACGCCCATTCGTGATCGTACATATATAGTTAAACCGAACCCGGAGGAAAGTCGACCTTGCCCCTGAAAAGTAATCTTAATTCCAAAAAATATATCCATCGACGCTACTCCTAAATTTCATTTGCGACACAGCTCAACTCTCATTTCTAAAAAAATTCGAATAGTGAAAACTACAGAATTTATGCACGAGTTTCTGATACTAAATAGAAGAACTAAAAGTCTGTTCTACCTTCAGTAGCTTTCACGTGTCTCTTCACAATTTTATTTCATCTGATAAATCAAGTGTTATTCTATAAAGATGATAAACCGATGGCGGTCGAACTGTTGACATAAATTTTTGAAGTACGCGCGAGTGCATGGTTGATCAGCCGTGCAATTTTATACCCAGAGAAGGTGAATTCGAAAAATTGGATCGGAGAGAGGCAAGGTCGAGCTTCGGGAATCGATGCGAGCTCCGTCCGTCCTCGTTTAAATAAACTCGAAAGGGTAATCGTTGCGAATTCCCAACGAGACGAATATACATTCGCTGAAAACTCTTACCTTTATACAAACTCGCGATTACCAACTGCCTCTGTTTTAAATTGAATACATTTGCATTTCAAACGAATTACCTGTTGGACTTTAGTACGTTGCAGGTTCGTGAAAAAAACAATTGTAAAGTGTGAACTGCAGAGAATATTAAAAAAAACGACATGCGATTGTAAACAGAATATGAAAATCAAAATGGATAATTTTTCAGGGATAAAAATTGAGATATTTTATTTTGTATAATAATCCAATCTAGATGTATTGTCCCTGTATGAAAAATATATTGCAACTCATTACAAGTTCCATCAGGGATCACCCAATTACATTTATTCATCTGATTAAATCGAGAGGATTCATTGCGTTTCACGTGAAGCAATTTAATTGCATTAACTAACTGGCTATCGATAACTGTTTCTCATTTGTTGAACTGTAATCCCCTGGAATTAACATAATGCTAGCTTGCAGTGTCGTCTCTCAGTGACGCAACAGTTGACTAACCGATCAGTTGTTCCATTAGAGAGAAACGATAATTGTAACAGAGAAAGATGTACAGCTTAAGACAATGATTTCTAATCCCGTCTGGCTAATGCCCTAGTGCAATCTCAAATTCATTTCCTTCATAAATAATCCTAAACAGAAAGAGTCTAATCCAATTTAAAGTACATAAATTTTTCTTTTTTAATC
>NW_017178578.1:9209-10787 GCF_001652005.2 Ceratina calcarata
TTTTTCAAGAGTACAAGTAATTATGTAACTATTTATGATATCGTTTAAGTATATATGTTATCTTTTAAGAAGTAATTTAACTTATTGTTGATACACAGATTGTTTATCTTATCTATGATATTTAGAACAGTGAAATTATAAATCCTTCGATAGCTCAGTTGGTAGAGCGGTGGACTGTAGTTGTTCGGTTATAAGAGTCATCCATAGGTCGCTGGTTCGAATCCGGCTCGAAGGAATTTTTTTTTTACTTCCAATATTAAAGATTTTTATAATTAATTCATTATTAAACCACCTCTTCGATTATTATTACTAAACTATTTTTCTGTCGAGAAATATTTATTATCCCAGGAACGAGAAACGTGACTAGTAATAAAATTTAAGAGAGACTAATCGAGTTTCTTATATAAATATTACGTAAATCTTATCTACTTTTATTTTAATTGGTATCTTGCTGTAAGATAGTTCCTCGAATTAAATGAAATAATCAGTTAATTTATTCATCGCGCCACTGACCTAATAGAAGTCAATTTCACCGAGGTTTATTCAAAGGCGTGCCGTTTCTGACGTGGAACTCTTCATCTGCCATTGACTTTCAAATTACTACGGCGCGCTTCATAGTCATTGTTAGAAAGATCGACGGATCATCGTTCATAAATGACGCTATGACACTTATGTACATAGTATAAAATCGAGATTAATAGTGTCAGACGTATCCGAGGTACGTTTCACTTGATATTGATCAGACGTACCGAATGAGCCTGTACAAAGTATTTAAAATTATCCACTGGTCATTGACTCCATCGTACGACCTGAAGAAAGCATTTCAATTTGTCATTTAATGATCTCTGTAATAAGTTGATGCATGATGTGCACGATAAGAAATTATTTTATATAAGACTTCTTATTAAGACTCAGTTCTTATCCGATATGTTGTAAATCTACAGAGAAATCGGTACCGAAATTCAAATAGAAACGCGTCTCTCTTTCCCCTTTAGTCTCCAGGCTTTCCACTTTTGCAGGACTCTTTGAATATTCATCTGTGACTTTCTTGAAATTCAAGTGTCGATATTTCTTCATGAGATTTCATATTTCAACAATCTTACGTTCTTAGCGATCGGTAAACAAACGTCCAATTATTGAAATTTTGACTAAGAACTTTCCCTTCCTCTTTAATCAAATTAATGATCGCTTCGAATTTTTTTACTCTATACGTTTTTATTTTCTGACCGTAAATAAACTGTGAGAAGTGACTTTTCTTGAAATAGAGCAGTAGCGAAAGGATTAAGTAAATTAAATAAGAACGGCACACAGCGTCTGTGCAATGAATCGTGTTTCCTTGATTGATTTTGCGGCGCATCTCACCCACGTACTGCGGGGGCAATCGGATGTCGCAATTAAATTCCGGTATCTGGGTCATTGTAAATCTTCACGATCCTAACCATCGCACAAGAGTCAATACAAATTGGAATCAATATTCCAAATGACTTTTACAACATCACAATATTTTATTATAAATGATTTGTGTATATTATATATTTATTTGTCAAACGATATTTATCTATTATCAAAGTGTTGCAA
>NW_017178578.1:13052-17439 GCF_001652005.2 Ceratina calcarata
ATCAATCTGATTTTATCGTTACCCAACGTTCTCTGCTACCGTGTTATTAACTGCTGTTTTTATCTAATTTATTTGCTTTTTAATTCTTGCAATTTGTAGCTCGATTTGAAAATTGTTTTCCCTCTTTTATGCATTGGTTTGATTGGTCAGTTTGTGTCTCTGATTAGGAATGCATGAATATACATACTGAATTTATTTTAAAATTCGTTTAAACAGAATAATATATACATTTTTCATTTCCTTCATTTTTCACATATATATATGTATATATATGTATATGTATTTCACTCCACTATCAATTTCCATTCGAGCAATATTTCACTGGTATTAATACAGGAAGGGCAATATCTCACTGTCAGTACTGACGCTTTTTATCCTGAGAAAAAGAGCAATTCCTTTCGTACCGTTCATCCTCGAAGAATTCAACAAATTTTAACGTTCCAAAATTATACGGTTCTCGCGGCGAAACGAGAATTGATGAAAACCTCGAAATGCTTTCTCGCCACGAGCCTGTAGAATGCAGTCGTGTTTAAAAGACTGCAGGCTACCACTGACTACGCGAGCCTGTTCCAATTTCCGATGACGAAAACCGAGGCGAATCGCGATTCAACGTTCTGCCATTGACAGACTGGCCTTGATCTTAACCACCCTCGAGCCAGCCTCGATTTCACCGAACAATTTTCGCCTCGAGGCGGACGAGGTGACCCGCGAAACGTTAATTAGCAAAAAGACTTTCGCGAATTTTTACCGAGCGAAGATATTTTTATACTCGGCTTCCTCACGGTCAGTTTCATTACATTATTTACGTTCGAACTTTTTCGTGTATCGATTTAGAAGGAAGTGGGAACAAAAAATAATGAAATATTGTAATTCGTTTGTCTTTTGTCAAAGGTATTCTTTTTATTAAACTGATATCACTTAGCTTTAAAAATATACATACGCAACATTTTATATTTCTATATATATAAACTTATATATATATGGGAAGTTTGGCTGACCCTTAGAAAAGTAAGGGTGACCGCCCTCGGTTCAAGGGCGACAAGCGGGACACCAGGTCGCCGTTCCAACTAAAAATCCCAAGGGCGGATTCTGTCACGCGTTTATATTACACACGATACTCGGATCTCGTTTCCTTTCAGCGTTTTCGTTCCCGTCGTTTCTCTCCGGGGCCAAGGATTTCAGAAATTAGATGTAATAATAATAATAATCTGTCTGAACGTCGTTTTGCCGTCCTGGTCGCTGAATCTCGAGCCGTTTCGAAATTTATCACAGATCATTGGCGGACGCGACCATCGGACTCGCGTCTCGTTAAAAAACCAATCGAGACCATTTTTCTATGGACCCATCACTACTTCCTCCGATTTACCCTGTGCATCGAATTCGAATGCGATATTTAATACAGACAAGTCTGTTCCGAGACAATTTCGTCCACATCGATGTAACTAATTACGATGAATCAAAGAAAAATGGTCCCGATCGTTCATTGGAAAACGTCGCGTCCACCTGAAACTCGTGATCGACCAATGGGACAAGAAATGAATGAGTGAACGGCCAGAAACGACAGGCAAGAGGATGAATCAAAGGGTTTGACTTAGAGATTAAGGAACGGATTTAGAAGAATCCATCACCGGTCGGATCGTTCACCCACGGGTAATTGTTGGGGCAACGTACGCAGGTCTGAAGGTTGATGGTCTCCCCCGGCACTTCTTTCGAGGTCAGCTTGCACGAGTGCGGTACCCAACAAGCCGGCGGCCCATCCACGATGCACTTCTCCTTCCACGGCTCGAAGTTCTTCGATTCCGTGACGGTCCGCGGGTTCTGGATCCATTGAATTACTTGGGTCATCGTCACGAAGTAGACGTCATTGTGGTTGGCCAGGATCTCGTCGATCCAGTAGAGGAAAGCATCCAGGAACTCGGGATTGTTCTTCAACCAGGCCGCGTGGAAATAGAGACCCAGCGGGGCGCGGTTTTGCTCGTAATGTCTGTCGAAATTGTGGTTCAGGAAGTTGTAGAACTGGTCGCCGGTTAAAATGTTGCTGCACGAGTCCACCATTGCGCAACCAGGAAGGTATTCGTCGTTCTGGGGATCCTCACGACGGTCCAACTCGTTCATCACCATTTCCCAAACGGCGTGAGATCTGGGCAGAGGAAATAAGAGTTCCGTGGTTGATAGGTTTGAATCGAGCTGCTGGGTTTAATGATACAGCTGCTTGATTCAAAATATCGTATTAAATAATTAACAGAAGATCTCCTGAATTCAATTCATTAAACAATATGAGATATTTCTATTTATACAATTTTAGTTAAGGCAGATGGCTTTAAAATAATTGATACTATGATCAATTTAATTGATTGAATATTCCATTGATCACATTTAAATAGATACAGTGTTACTACGAAACGAGTGATACAACTCAATAATTCAGTCCATTAAGCTATATAAATCTATTTTTTTCTATTCAGATGAAATTATTTAAAATCATCCCAAATATGTATAAAGATCTATATTAAATAACTGATTAAAAACTGTATTGGAAAACTATGTTGAATGGCAGAAAAATAGTAGTCCTATTGAATAAATGATACGAGTCAATAATAAACGCGACGTCATATAATCAAGAGTACAGAGTATTTCCTGCACAATTTTTGTACCGAGCAATTTTCAGATTTAATTAAGTTACCTTGTAGGACAGTGTTGAAGGTTTCCGTGGCATCGGTGTGGCATTCTAAAGTACATGGTGTAAGGCCAAAGCGGTGGGTTGTTCAGGGCCGCGGTGATTGTGGAATCGTAGAGGAAAGCTTGTTCCTCCATCATCGTAAACTGATTGTTGCCACCGACCCTCAGATAAGGTGCCCTCACGCCAACCACGCTGTTGTCCGTCAAGTTCGCGTATTTCTCCGCAATTATTCTCATGCCGGCCATCTCCTTCGCCCAGTCGTCCACCGTCGCGTCCGACCAGAATCGTTCGTCGTCATTGTGTCTTGAAACACAATCATTCATCCAACAAACTAACTTCAGATGTCGAGACAAACGTATTACATGAAATAAGATTTTCCATGCCGAGATTAAAAAATCAAATAAAAAATAAGAAATGAGTAGCTCTTCATATAAAATAAAATTTCTGTGATGATCTCATTTTTTAAAAGTTATATATAGACTTTCTATATTTTTCAATGCATACGATTTCTGATAATGATTGATTATATTTTTTTATTATAAAATATTTGTTTGACGGTAATTAAGATTGCTTACGAGATGGAGTGAACGGCGATCTCGTGTCCTTTCCTATGCATTTCTTGCATGGCCGAGTAATTAGTATACTTGTGTGATACGAAGAAGGTGGCCTTGATCTCGCAACCATTCGGGTTCTTGCGTTTCCCGTTGAAAATTTCTTTGTAAAGACCGATATTATTATTATTGATCGCATCGTCGAACGTGATCGTGATCATCTGAGGCACGTCTTTCGATGGTAGGTCACCAGGAATTGTGGTACCGTCTTCGGAGCAGAAACAGTCAGGGAGAACGCAGACCACAGGGTCGCAGGGTGGCGCCCTATTGGGGTCGTTGTCCATGTCTGTAATTTTTTATACGGACCCACCCTTTACTTACAAATTATGTTAAACAAGCAGCCAACCATTTTTGTTGATTTTCAATTAACGACTTCAATATTTTAACATTATCTAATGGTCAGTCAACTGAATATCTTAATACATTTTTAAACATTACGTTCCCCTTATTTTTTAATAAATTAATGAACTTGATTCGATATAAATTTTGAACATAATAAATGAAAATTCTATTATTTGCTTACCACAAATGTTCTCGTCTGATCCATCGGTACAGTCCTTCTCCCCGTTACAGAATAGACCTCTTTCAATGCAAGAACCGTCACCACAAGCCAGGAAACCATCCTGACAAAGCGGTTCCTCGGTATAGAGCAAGGGTTTCGCCTTGCGTTCCTTATTTTTCAATTTACAGTTGTTAACAGAGTCCTTCCAGTCGCAGGTCTGCTTGTCGATGTCGAAGTAAAGCCCGGCGGGACACCTGATCGCCTGGAGGCCGGAACTGGTGCACTGTATCACGTCCCTGCAGTTGTCGCCTTCGCCCGCAACCAGCCTGAACCATTCACCGGCATCCTTGTCCTTGCAAATCTCGCTCTCAAAGCTTTCTTCCTTCTTGTCTTTATCTTCCTGTCGCTTCACTCGATTCGTCCCCTCTATAATTAATTCGTTATTTTTCTTCGACCTTTCTTATAGCCTCGACATTGCGAAAGAGAATAGTAAAAAAAAGTATTTCAATCATTTTTTATGATTTTATGATTTTTTACATTTTAATTGAAAATTACTGACATCGTCAGTGTTTGAATTATTAGCATTTCCTATCT
>NW_017178579.1:0-674 GCF_001652005.2 Ceratina calcarata
TTACCTATATATGTAGATTATAATTTTGAAAAGTAATACTTCTCTTACGTAGACAATCACCTCAGAAGTAACTTCTTTTTTCTAACGTAGTCATTTCTATTATAAATACCTTTTACTCGTTCGATCAATACATATGTACATTTCACTTATTACGATAGGTAAATATATTTGCTTCATAGTTTCATTTTTTGTGGGTGATACGTTTTGTTTCAACGTTCTTTTCACGTGAAGGATCAACTAGTAAACACATCGACATGTATAATTTATTTCTTAAAGTAGAGTATCTTAGCAATCAATTTTATAATCACGTACATGTATATACTTTTATTGCAACGCGGAATGCTCGATATATCTCGTGAATCATTTAGCAATCACCTTCTATCCTTTGAAATAAAACGAAACGACAAAGATGGGATACGAGATTACATTTCTGTTAATCCTACGCATTTCTAGCTAACCTCAGCAATCATGTACAATACTTCACGCTACATCATACTAGTACTAGTATTCACATATAATGACATATTCACAAATTCTTTAAATACTTTCCCGATGACTGAACTTTTCGAGTCAGATTATTTTCGTCCTTACTCAACATAATTTTTAACAACTAATATATTAAGATCAAAAGATTAGTTCGCTTCTTATTAATATAATTCACAACATTATAAGTC
>NW_017178580.1:0-674 GCF_001652005.2 Ceratina calcarata
AATGGCGTCTTACGTGCGAGGAGACAATCATAACAAGCGGGTCTGTCAGAGATAGGAATGTCAGGACGGGAGTAGATGAGACACCGGCGGGGCTTAAGTTCACCCTCCTGGCGGCGATGAAAGAAGCCCCGCGTGACGCGAGGGATGAATCCGACTGGATACGCAACGGCGACGATTACATTCGAGGCGCAGGAAGCACCGCACCGGCGGAATTCGCCACGGGTGCCGAGCCGAGCGAATCGCTACTATAAATTATCGTTGCTAAAACGACACCCGGCGACTCGCAATTATTTAAATGTACCGGATAACGACGCTGGGACGCGATCGAGGGTTCCTTAATACCCAAGAAGGATCACCAGGAACGACAAATTCCATTCGTCTTTTTCTATATCAAAATTTTCTGTCTTGTATCAAAGTTCTGTAACAAACTTCTGTATCTTGTGTCAGTCTTCTGTATCTTGTATCAAAGTTCTGTATCTTATGTTAAAATTTTGTACCTTCTATCAAGTTTCTGTATCATGTATCTGTCTTTTGTATCTTTTATCAATCTTCTGTAGCAATCTCCTGTATCATGTGTCAATCTTCTGTATCTTGTATCAATCTCCTGTACCTTGTATCAAAATCCTGTTGCTCGTGTCAATTTCATGATGATTTAAAAATAGCAACGAACCAGA
>NW_017178581.1:0-674 GCF_001652005.2 Ceratina calcarata
AAATTACGGAATCTGGGTCGCCGATCGAAGACCCAGACGGGGAGGGATGGGAATGAAACGGTTGAAAAATGCCGGATACGTTGATTGCGGTAATAATAGCCGGTCCGCGGCGCGGCGAGAGGACGTGGTAAAAATCCTAATTCCCGGAACAATGGCCCGACTTCGCGGCGTGGAAGTCCGCTAATTAAATCGACTTACGACACACACATACACACACGCACGCACGCACGCGCGTGAGTACACGCGTAGCCTCGATCGAGTCAGACGATCCGTGGATTTAAACCAAGCCTCGTGTTTCAGGCAAAATGAAAATTATACACGAAGACAACGAAAAGAGTTGAGGTATATTAAAATTGCTAAAATAATAGTGAAAGAAAATAATTATTGCTTCGTTAAGCGGAATTTTATTGTTGTTCGAATGTTCTGAAATTTTTATGAGTGCATCCGTGAAAGTAAAAACTTAGCATTTCTAATTTGAGATTAACGGCACGCTTGGAATTTTCATCTTCATGAAATTAGTGTTTCGTTATCGAAAACGGCGCTAATGGGATTCCCGACATGTTTCTTTCTCAAAGGATTTATTAATTAACAAGTGAAAATTCCAATTAACGTTTCATGCTTTTTAAATTCGTTTCGAATATTTCTTGAAACTTGGAAAAACAATATCTCTCTTT
>NW_017178582.1:0-674 GCF_001652005.2 Ceratina calcarata
GTAAGTCTAACAGTTTAGGAGTTATTGAGGAAAAACGAAATTTTTTGTCAAAAGTTCACTGATTCGACGGTGGAATGGTCGGATTTTCTCAAGACCTACAAAATGCCGATTAATCATACTTAACTCATTAAATATCAAAGTTAGGAAAAAAACAACTATCATTTGAAGTATTTTTCGATATTTTGACAATAGATACAGTGTCAGCAATAAACAGAAGATTTAGATGTAGTAGATATTCTGGAAGATCTTTGAAAACGACAGAGTGGTATCTTAGGGGATGGAAAGTGGTTCGCGTGGGATGTAGGGTGAGCTTGATGGCATTTTGACATCTCGGACAAGGAACTGCTCTTTGTTTCCCCGATTTCTGCCTCCGGCAACCCTCCAAGCATGGACTGATATTGGCAGATTGATGTCTGATGGCCAGTTTAGTTTTTATTCATCCCGATTTAACCAATCAATTAGGTAAACTAGTAAAATAGTCATTGTAATAGTTATCGATTATTCTGATCAATATTCTCCTTTCTATTTTAAGTGCCTTTTATTTAGCATCTCATGATTTAATATTGATTAGCCAATTGCGAAACGCTGTTCCTTTAATAATTAATTAATGGCTTGAAAATAAAAATTGATGAAATTGTTTAGCAAAATATAATAAACTGCGCTTATCATTTCTG
>NW_017178583.1:0-674 GCF_001652005.2 Ceratina calcarata
TTAATTTATCGTCTAGTTTTCGAAAAAGTCGAGTTTGAAAATTCGATACTGTTACAGTGAAGTCACGGTTTATCGAGTAACGTATGCTATGCATTATCTCCAATAAAAATTTGAAGTATCTTGTGTGTAGATCTCAGTGTGTCAAAATACATAAGAAAACATGAATTTCGTCCTATGTTCAGACTACATTTGTGGGCCTCTGAATTTATCTAAATAAACTCACATTTTGTATTCTATTTCCTAGGGAAAGAACCTTTGTGTAGAATACCTCTCGAAGACATTTTGGCCGTTGAGAAGCTTCAGGAAGATTCGTTTAAAATGAAGAACATGTTTCAAATTGTTCAATCGCAAAGAGCGCTCTACGTTCAAGCTGGAAATTGTGTGGAGGAAAAGGAGTGGATTGACATCTTAACAAAAATTTGTCGCACCAATAGCAATCGATTAGAGAAATATCACCCAAGTGCATATATTAACGGCCATTGGCTTTGGTACGCTATATATTTTATTATAAGTAGACTACGGATTTTTATGCATTTATGTTTTTTATTCATATCAAAAAATCCATCTATTGTATATAATTTCTAAAAGTACATAAAACAATTCATGTAAATCTCACATCATGAAGTTCTAAAAATTATAAATCTGTATAAATGGGTCACATTCTTCACAGCATA
>NW_017178584.1:0-674 GCF_001652005.2 Ceratina calcarata
AATATTACGTGTCCGTGTCGGTGTATTCTCTGATATTATATAAAATATAATCACGTATTACAATTTAAAAATAATAACATTTCTGACTCTTCAGTATTAAGGCGACTTCGCTTATCATTTAAAATTAGTTCCGTCTTTGAGAAAATTCTTTCACATGGGACCGAGGTGCCAACAATACAAAACAATTCTTCCATTATATTTTTTAATAATGGAAATTGTGATTTATTTTCTCTCCACCAAATTAATGGATCCTCATTTCTAGGATAAAAATTTTGTTGGTAATACTGCCCAAGTTCCAGTTTTAATCTTGACTGTACAGTCAGATCTGTAGAGTGATTTTTTACATGCATTTCCAGTTTATTCCATATTGACAGTTCATCAGCTTCGTGAGTGCATTCTTCTCTGTTGTTCTCATCATTGATGTCTCGTTGCATCATATTTAATATTTCTCGTTCAATTATATTTAATTGTTCGTCGGTGAAAAATGCAGTTTTGAAGCGTGGATCAAGATATGTACAAATTTGAATCAGGCTATTGTTTTCTATATCTGCGTATCTAGTTTCTATATGGTATTCTATTTGAAATATTACTTGTTGCACATCTATGGAGAAATGTTTCTTTTTTAATTGTTGACATATATCTTTTAAGCCTGAAATTAAGGGTATTAAAATAGA
>NW_017178585.1:0-674 GCF_001652005.2 Ceratina calcarata
ACAGGTGTTCCTGTGATAGAATGTTCACATAAAGGATGTTCATATAACGGAGCTTACTATAACAGACTTGCATATCGTATCCCGTCCGCTTGTCATCTGCCGCATTCATGCGTTCAACGTTTCGCATCGAGAAAAACGGAATGAACGAGATTCCGTATCGATACGATTTCATTTGGCTCGTTAGCTCGGTTTTTCAATGGAAAAGTTCGCCGTCGAAGGTTGTCTCTTCGATTCAGGCCGTCACGAACGACGGAAATCGTGTTTCTGTTATCTCCTCGGTTGTTTCTCAGCGCATAACGCAATCGCGCGCGGCATCCTTGACGATTTTGCGAATTTCCGACGTCACGAGAAATTCTTCCCGCCGGTGTACTTGAGACCGCATCGTTAATTAGCCCCGAAATGCGTTCATGGTACCCGCGCGGGCGATCGTCGAGGATGTATTTATTCCCCATTGTCTTCTCGCCGCACGTTCGTACGAATTTAAAAACCGGTTCGCCTACCACTACCAAGTATATTTATAACAATTTTTACATCCGGTACAGACCTCAAAACATACGATAGGTAAAACAACTGATTTACGTAAAACGTGTTGATTGAGTATAAGAAAATATATTTTTTATACAATATTAAATATACAATTTTCTTATATTATATATTTTCAATATTAAATATAC
>NW_017178586.1:0-674 GCF_001652005.2 Ceratina calcarata
TTATTAAGCTCATATCTTCTAATACTTTTCTAATATATTAGATAATTTATTTAAATCCTAATGACGTGGTAACTTTAAATAGTAAAACAGATATATATATCATTCTTAATTTGGAAGCAAGTTATCATTTTGTCTTCCCGTCAGGGGTAATCAAACTGAAGATGATCTCCATAACTTAATAAGAAAACAAACAAAATAACAATTAGAGTACTTTATATGAGCCTCTAAGTCATGCTACTTTCGTTTGAAACATTTTTTCGTACATACTATTTAGGCTGGAATTTATAGTTGTTTCTCAATTCTGAATTGATTGTTGTGTAGTTATTCACTATGAATCAGTTTAAGGGATTACGGTCACTTAGAATTTTCAAAAAGTGTGAAAAATCTAAAAATTGAAAATAATAAAATAATGAGAGCAGACAACAACAAATCGCCACCCATGAGGTTTCTATTGCAGAAGAAGGATCACTTCATGGTCCTGTAATTGATGACTCGATATAAACTGGAAAATAAAATTCTCTCTTATACTCTTGTAAATTATACTCAAAAGTTTAAACGCGTTTTTCTCGAAACAACGTTTTCGAAGTCGGTGCGCAAAAAATCTCCAGAACGGCTTAACCAATCGTTACCAAATTTTAACCAGTTATTTTTAACATAGTTCTGAAGTACTTGAA
>NW_017178587.1:0-674 GCF_001652005.2 Ceratina calcarata
AACTTTTGTAAACAGTTTCATGCCTTAACAAACATGTTATGAATTTTATTTGTCGCCTAAAAATAATTAATAATGCTCACATCTATCATCGGCGATTTGTGAGTAATTGCCATTTTCACTGAATTCAATATTTCCTATGTGCAGCACTCCGGCGACCAGTTGAAAGATATCGTGCACCTCCGAGTCGTTTATTCCCATCACACCCAGACCTGTAACAATAAACAAATATTTATCAAATAAAAATATAACAGAGTCTTCATTCTTGAATGATTTAATTAATACTTCAATTCACCTTTCAATGTTGCTTGGAAATCGTGGACGTCGTTTATATCTTCAACCTTGTAGTTTTCACCGTAATTGAGATAGTTATAGTGGTTGACACTTGACAATCCAAAGTCAGCTGAAAAGATATTTTCACGTACAAATTATAAACCATGCTACAAATGACGAATGCGAGTAGAAATGCAAATGAATTATCAGAGAATCGTTTTACTCACATTTCAATTGCTGATTAGCACCAATCGCCAGTTGATAGAACACGTGGAAGTTTCGTTCGCCAACGTTATGACAAGTGACACGGGATTTTTCCAATAAGAAATTCGAGATTTTCCCACCGGTCGGCTGACCACCATCGTCAAATTGCATTTCCACATACTTACCCTGAAATAAATACA
>NW_017178588.1:0-674 GCF_001652005.2 Ceratina calcarata
ATCTTATAATTCATGTCATACTTAATTTGTACAATAAATCCATTAATTTCCATTATATTTAATTTCAATTGCAATATTTTATTTTGGATAAAAATCCGCAGTCCGACCATAAGTTTTCAATTGAGACCATTTCTGTTTTTCTATAACTTATCTGACTTTTCCATGAATTTGTGGAATGAAAGTGTCTTAAGAGTCGAATGTCGCGGTGTATCACCGGGAAAAAGTAGCCGTGTCCTCGGGACGGTTCATCGGTCCGGGGACCTTCGCGATCGGGGACGTATGATTTTACACACCGGGAGGAGAGATGGGGTTGGAAAGACGCTTTAGCTCGGCCGGAGTGAAATAACCATGAGGCCGTATGCCGTTTCGAGGGCAGCTCGCAAAATTTATAACTCGATATAGCGATATCTACGGGTCCTTCGACTTTCTCAAATAGGCATCGTGACGCGTCGCCTCGTTCCTCCCACGCGGCGAAAGTTCATAGCGATGTCAGCTTTCACGAAATTCCCTTTCGTTGCGTAGACGTGCATCGAGAATTCAATTTGTATCATCAAGTGGCATTTGGAGAATCGAATTTCAAAATTATTATAATGCAGGAAATATAAAATAAATACATTATATAGTCATGACTATAATGTAAAATACGACATATAATATAATATAATAATATACAA
>NW_017178589.1:0-3501 GCF_001652005.2 Ceratina calcarata
TGTAATATACAGGCGTGAAATCTGCGGTAAAGATATCTGAGCTATCCTCGATAGGCAACCATGATAGGGCATCGCAGTTTCCGTTTGCTTCCGAGCGAATGTATTCGATTTTATACTTGAACCCGGATAAAAAATATGCCCAGCGCTGTAGTCTACTTGCTGCTGTGAGTGGTATGCCCGCTTACGGACCCAAAATGTACTCTAACGGCTTATGATCCGTACGAAGCGTTATCTCTCTCCCGTATATGAAGTCGTAGAACCGCGTGAACCCGAAGACGATTGCGCTCGCCTCTTTATCAATTATTGCGCTACTCATTTCTTTCGCTGGTATTCTTTTTGACGCGTATGCGATTGGTCTTTCACTACCGTCCTTGTATTGGTGCGAGAGGATCGCTGACAATCCGTACGCCGATGCATCACATGCCAAAACAACTTTTTCATTCGGATCAAAATGAGCTAATACCCGCGGTGAAATTAGTTCCGACTTTACCCAAGTAAAAGCTTTTTCGCATGCGTCAGACCATACAAATTCTTTCGCATTTGCACAATCGTATAGTGGTTTTAGATTATCCGACCGTTTTTCTATGAACCTAGCATAAAAATTAATTAATCCTAGGAACGAGGCTAACTGCTTGTGATTTACTGGTCTGGGCGCTTCGATCATTGCTCGTACTTTAGCTTTTGATTTATGCAATCCGTTACTGTCTATCACATACCCTAACGTTTCAATACTGTCCTTCATAAAATCGCAATTGGTTTTACTAAGACGAAGCCCATTCTTTTCTAAACGCTTGCATACTTCAATTAAGTTTCTTAAATGCTTTTCTTCAGTTTCGCCTGTAACAAAAATATTGTCGAGATACGCTATTACATGAGGAATGCCTTGCAAACATTATTCCATCTTGTTTTGAAAATCTCCCAGGCCGGATGCTACGCCTTCTGGCATTTTCTTATAACGAAATAACCCGAGATGCGTGGTAATTGTTAAATATGTCCGCGATGCTTCTTCAACTGGTATTTGCATGTACGCGTGTTTCAAATCTAACTGGGAAAACTTTTTGCCCCCTTGCAATACCCTGAAGATGTCGTCAATTCTCGGTAACATAGTCTTGTCGACGATCAAATATGGATTTATCGTTAACTTAATACCGGGACGATCGGCGTTGCCCATTCGCTTGACTCGACTTTTTCTAGATGCCCTAGGTCTTGTAAGCGCGTCAACTCTTTTTCAATTTTGTCCTTAATTGCATACGGAACGTGTCTCGCCTTGAGAGCCCGCGGCTTAACGTTTTCTTTTACGTAAATTTTCATTTTGCCGCCGGTAAAATAGCCTTGTTCGTTGCTAAATAATTTGCTAAATCACTTTACAATTTCGTTTCGTATCTTACTTTTTTCTACTTTTTCCAAACTGCATATCTGTTTGGGAATCATATTGGCACCCGCCGCTAGATTGAGAGGCCATAGCCCTAACGCGGCTAACCATTGTCGTCCGACTAACGGTGGGTTAGCTCCTGGCATAACGAGACACGCTAACTGTCGTTTACAAGTTGACCAAACTACCTTTAAATTTACTAATATACCCCTTGGGCATAAATCTGTCTCTTCGTAACCACGTAATACAACTGTTGTACTTTGCATTGGAATATCAATAAAAAATTCCCGATATGTTTTTTCTGAAATAACAGTGTAATATGTACCGGTGTCGATTTGAAAAGAAAAGTCTCTATCATTAACTGTCACTTTGAGAAATTGCGGTTCCACAGTCGATTTCGGATCGTTCGCTACGTAACTACACGATTTTAATTGAAAAAAATCGTCCATTGATTGACCTGCGTCGTCTACATTTTACATATCCGCGTTTGCTAAATCGTCGGGCTGCAAGAATTTTACTCCGGTTTCGCTGCTACATTTTTGCTTCGACACGCGGCCTCGATGTGCCCTCTTCGTTTACAATAATTACACGTTTGAAATCTATAACGACACATTCTCGCCCAATGATTCGATTTCCCGCAACAATAACATATTACCAAAGTTCCGCCGCGACTGCTGTCCCCATTCGCACGCGCGTTGTCGTGCTGCTGCGGCTGCCTCTGCTCCTTACGGTTCTGCATGCTGGTTGAATGCCGTGCTCCTGAAGGTCCATTCCGATGCGACCGACCCCGATGCTGTTGCTGCGTCCCCATGGCAAAAACTTGTCCTCGGCTGTCCTTATGCTCCAACGTTTTCGAGGAGCCCGTAGCGTCCTTGACTGCGCGTTCGTGTGCCGTTGCTTCCTCGACTGCTCCATCGAACGTTAACTCTTTTTTCTTAAACAGTTCCACTCTTATATTGTGGTCATGTATACCACAAACAAATTGATCGCGGAGTGCCATTTTCAAGTCCGCGAACTTGCAATGAAGCGACAACCTTTTAAGCCTCGCTGCGAAATCGGTAACTGTCTCGGAGCTTTTTTGCCTTGCCTGGTTGAAAACGCATCTTTCCATGACCTCCGACGGGGTTGGATCGAGGTGTTCGGTCATTACCTTTACTAAATCCTCGTACGTTTTCGTGACGGGTTTATTCGGTACACACAGATTTTTTAACAGTGCGTATGCCACCTGGTCAAATTTCGTAATCAAGATCGCTGCTTTTTTTTCTTGTTTAACCTCTTTAGCTACGAAGTAAGCCTCTAGCCTGTCGATGAAAGTGTCCCAATCATCACTTTTCAAACAGAACTGTAATTTCGGCTCTGTCATATTGTCTGCAAATTCGTTCGAATCTGATGTTTCCGTGGAACTTTCACTGCTCTCGCCTGTACTAGAGCTTTCGATTCCAGTGTCGTCTCCTTGCAGAACACTCTTTTCCGTCTCGCTCTTCCCTGCCCGCACTGCGTCTACCAAGAGTTTTCGTAATTGGCCGATACCTTGAGATTCGTCTACTTGCACTCGTCGCTTCTTCAATTCGTCTACTATCTCCTGTTTCTTCAAATAATAAAACCAGCCTACGAGTTGCTTTTCGTGTGCAGGCACCTTGATCTCCTCTTCTTCGGTGGTCATAAACGTTTTTGCACGTGGTCACTTATTACGATTACTTTGCAATTTTAGTTCGATTACATTGCCACTTTCTTACTTCCGTCCTCAGCCGAAAAATAAAAATATCCTCGTCGCCAGTGTGATGTCGGAACGGGAATAAGGTGAGCAGACTGCAGCACGAGCGTATTGAATGGTTTATTCCTTAGTCAGGTTCGGACACGTTCAGCGAATGACCGTTAAAACAAAAGACTCAAAGTCCTCCGGTACGCGCATGTACAATACCCATAACATTACCGACTGGTGATACACCACAAAAGGTAATAGAAAAAGAAACGAATTTTGTAAATGTTAGAAATTCGGGATTAAATAAGAAGATTCCGCATGAGTCACATGCACTTCTATAGAAATTTCGCATTCATTCCTGGAAGATTGTCGGTATCGTCAATCGCTGGGAATTCGATGTTCCGGGAATTCGGAACATCAAATAGAA
>NW_017178589.1:4666-7576 GCF_001652005.2 Ceratina calcarata
ACGAGAGGGACTGCCGGGGTGCAAGCGGGTATGGTCACATTGTATTGGTGCCGTAATAGTTATTGGCTACAGCATAAATCCGCAAAATTAAAAAATGTGACATTGTTTATAATAGTTATACTTGATTTCTACATAAAAATTAGAATTTTTTCATCACTTCTACTATGCAAATGAACAATAATATGATAAATACCACGAACTCAAGGCGAGTTCGAACAAGGGAAATGGATGTAAGTGATAGGTGGTATAAAATAAAACACACAATTCGCGGTAAAAAGAACTAAACACTTGTTTCGGCATAAAAACCCTCACGGAATTGAGGGAAAAGCCGTAACAAGTGTGTCTTAACTAACTTTATTAAACAAATAAATAAAAATCTAGATTCCTTATTACAAACTATAATCTAAATACGTATCCTAACGCTGAATGATCATTCATACCTAAATCGAGAGATCTCTCTTACCTGGAAACTGCAAAACGTCACGTGACCCGCTCGAACTCCTCAAACCCACCTCGAACACCTCCGCAAGGGAGGATGCTGAGTGAAACCGAAACGCACAACTCACAGCGTTGCACCACGTTCTAGTGGCCAAGCTGGATAGGAGAAACCTGGGTGGTCCTTGACCTGCAATGCACGCGCCTCGACGTCTCAAGGAATCCAACGTGCGATTGCAAAACAGCAACACTTGCTGTTGAAAATACCAGGAATCTCTAGCCAGGTTACGTCGACAAGCGCACGTAGAACCCGCTAAACCAAAACGCAATTCGCGCACGCACGCACGCACGGTCACGATCGTGAATTCGCAAGGTCGCGCAAGCTCGATCACCATGTGAAAGGATCGCTCAATATAACGCAAAATACCTGCTCTTGATGAGCAATTACGCAAACAGACACACCACCACAATCAAGTAAAATCTCACGGCCAAATCGGTCTGTATCAGAAACAACCAAACGTTCGATTGCCGAGACAAAAAACGAGTGTCCGGAGTCAGCCGATTCACTCGAGCCTGACCTACCCCGATGGGACCAATGCGCGCGCATCGCACAAAAAAGCGACGGCGTGACGACTCGCACAAGCGCGCGAAATTCAAATCATCCCTAGCCGGCTCTGACTCGAACAGCAAAATATAATTTACATGTAAATTGAATACATTAAATATTACATTTGATCTAATTTAACATTTGTTGACATGAAAGCACATGCGCAGTATGTCAACAAATTAAACAAATCAGAATTGCTGCACTACATTATGCCGTTGGTCTTACCCCGAGAGCAGCTTTCCCCCTCTACTTATAGCTCCATCCCGTTTCCCGTTATTCCTATATTCATGATAATTTCAGATCCGTGAATTAATACTTTCTGATCCCTTACAGGCATATAATACCAGTTACATTTATTATTCTATAATTGCATTGTGTGTGAGTAAAATATTTATAAGTATTTTTTCGGACTTTATACCTGAAATCCATATATCAAGTAACCTAGAATTTTTCACTTCCGATTTTGACCCTAGACAAAAAGTATTGTTCGAGAAAATTACTTCTCAAGGAATCTAGGGGCGGTATTCATTTATTATTGTTTATTTTTAAGACCACTTTAAGCATTTGCTTAAGTCCTTATTTCCTGTACAAAACAGGGACTGGAAATATAGGATAGGCAGGGATAGGAAATGCTTAAAGCACATTTCCCACTGTCCGCCGGCACGGCCGCCGGCACGGACAGGCAGGGCCGAAACGTTAAGTTGCGAGGTATAGGAAAAAGCGTGTAAAAGCTGGGTGCTTCAAAGGGACCCACTAGCCTGCAGAGCGAATAGGTTAACTGCGCAGGCTCGAAATGCTGGCCGGAATGAGGGCAGCGGTGGTATAACTTTTCCCTCGAGGCTCGCTTCCCCTGTTTTTCGCCCGTATTTCGATCCCCACTACTATTCTCCTCATGCGTGCTCATGGGCGTTCGCGAAGCTCTCCGCAGCGCTACCGTGAAAATCACTGCATACCCCCACCAACTATTGGTCCCCACCATGTTCGCGTCGTCCCCACTTTCCGGCCGAGGGAAAAGTTATACCACCGCTGAATGAGGGAGAGATCCGACCGGCACGGCCGAGCGAGACGCAGACAGAGATATACGCTATGAAAGAGAGGATGCGTCTTCCTCACTCTCACCATTGGTAGAACTTTCGTCACATCGGAACCGAAAGCTACTTGCGACTCCGAATGACTATTTTCATTGCTCATGTTCGTGCAATAGAAATTTCGAACGGTACACAAGTGCTCCATGTTCAAGAGCATAATAAAAATTTTCTTTTTTCAGGAAACTTGCCAAACTGTCATGTTCTTCGGGAATATGAACTAAAAATATTCCTGCCCTCCCTCGTCGTTCATTATGGAATTGCATTGGTATTTTATCGTCATTACAATAGGGCGACCGACAGAAGCATTTTCAAAAATGAAGAATGATCATTGGCGAAGGAAGTAGACTGATTTGAATACTTGAAAGCCCACCCTCGTTCGTCAAGCATTTCATCGCTCTGTTCTGTTTACTTTCATGGACCACTTGCAGCGAAGCCACCCCATCCACGCCTGCTCCTTCAAGAAAATGGGAGCGATTGCCGTTTCCTATTTTTCGGTCCAACAGGAGATTCGCCGAAAGTCATGCCTAGCTTTGCTACAAGTGGTCAATGTACGTAAAGAAAACAGGGCGATAAAATGCTTGACATAACGAATGACGTTGCAAAGGTAGGCTTTCAAGTATACATCAGCCTACTTCCTTCGCCAATCATCACTCTTCATTTTTTTAAATGTTTCTATCGTTCGCTCCAGCGATGCTGCGAAAAATCTCTGGTGGGAGTGAGAGAGACGTATCCTCTCTTTCATAGCGTATATCTCTGTCTGCGTCTCGCTCGGCCGTGCGG
>NW_017178589.1:10164-12003 GCF_001652005.2 Ceratina calcarata
GAAATAGATGAGAGAATGCTTTCAATTAAATTAAATAATTAAATTAGACCTAAAGAAATTTTAAAAATATTTAATTCTTCATTGTATGTACATATACATGGAGAAGTTTTCGAATTATGCATTAAATAGTTTGCTCCTGCTCGTCGTAATCCAAAACGCGCATCTTCTTGTGACGAATTGGTTGAAAATCGCTTTCGTCGCTTGAAGATAGGATTTCAATTGATTTCTTTTTTGGTACCATGGAGTCAGTGATTAGTTTTTGTGACGACGGTCGAGTGGTCAATTGCTTGTAAAGGTCAAGATAGTGAGACATGCATGATCTCAGTTCTTTTTGGAATTTTAAGCGTCTTTCCGCATTGATATCTATTTTAAGAAAATGCGTTTCCAATTTTTTAGAAATTTGGATCCCTGCATATATTTTATCTGCTGTAATAGATTCCGGTTCTTGTTGTCCATTTTCATAATCTATCAAACTATTGATAATGTCACTATCATCGACAGTTTGGTCCTCAATCACCTCGTCCAGGTCATTTTCGCCGAAATTATCAAATCCTTCTCCGCCGATGTTATGTGCGAGCGCACTAATTTTAGAGAATAACGTTGAAGCGTTTTCGGTAACGTTTCGATTAACTAGACATCCAGGCCAAATCGTTTTCCAGCACGAATTTAATGTGTGTTGTTTGATTTGTCCAATTGCTGCAATAATATGGTTCATGCAGTCTAAAATTGAGAATTTTTTTCAAACTTCAGTCAGGTTTAATTTATCGTTCTCTAGCTTTCTCAAAATGTAGCTGAAAGTTAATTTGATATAATGTTTCTTAAAATTTGCAATTATGCCCTGATCCAGTGGTTGTATGAGGCTAGTCATATTTGGTGGTAAAAATACTATTTGTACGTTAGGATGTTCTATACAGGGATGACCAGGTGCATTATCTACAGTTAGTAACACTTTAAACGGAAGACCCATCTCTTCCATGTATTTTTCAACTTCTGGTACAAAAGAATCGTTGAACCATGTTGCAAATAGAGCTGATGTGACCCATGCTTTTTTATTGGCCACGAAGTGTACTGGATATTTAAATAAATTTACGCCTTTTAACGCCCACGGATGTAAAGCTTTATTTATAATAAGTGGTGTTAACATCTTTGCACCAGAGGCATTACTGCAAAGAAGAAGTATGATTCGATCCTTTGCCGTTTTAAAACCACTTGCAGTTTTCTCTGATTTCGCAATGAATGTTCGTCCACAGCAATGTATATGTATGTACATTGATAGGAAACATTAAACTGGTGCTAACGCCGCTAAGATTCATATACCGCATAAAAATAAATCGCACAAAAAAAATCGCACAAAAATAAAATCGCACAAAACCAATCGCACAAAAACAAAATCGCATAAAAAAGGACCGCACAAAAACAGGTTTTACTGTACTGCTTATTGTTAATGAGCAGCCTGACATTGTCCTCTTGGCGGAGACGTTACCCACGACCAGTGACGTAGCCGGTATCCCAGGTTTTACCACTATCAGACAGGACGGGGACACGGGTAAGGGTGGAGGTGTATCCATCCTGGTAAACAGTAATATCGCGCATTCTCTTGTCGCTCCCAAAAGAGTCGCGGGAATGGAGCATTGCTTCATTAGGTTTCGTCATCCTAAAATCTACATTGACGTGGCTTATGTGCCTCCTTCAGTCACGGTCTCGCCGGCGATGTTGGATGTCCTTTCAGGTGCGGGGTCTCCCTTCATTCTAGGGGGTGACCTCAATGCTAGGCACCGTGCATGGAATAACACACGCACTAACAAAAGTGGCAATATTTTATTTAAACACCATCTAAAT
>NW_017178589.1:12322-15060 GCF_001652005.2 Ceratina calcarata
GATTTAGCCTCCCCCCCTCTTTCTAACCCTTTCCTGTACTCCTCGATTGCCTTTTCCGTCCATGATGTTCTCCAGATCTCCTCTACTTTTTTCCTTTCCTCCCTTCCCCTTACTTCCAATTCTATCACCACGGCACAATGGTCTGACTCCCCCCTGTCCCGAACCCTCATCGCTTCCACCTTCCTCCTCCCTTCTTCGTTTACGATCCCATAATCTATCACCGAGCATCCCATTCCTCCCACGTATGTTAGTTCCCCTTCTTCATCCCCCTCCATGTTACCGTTCAGTATGCTTAACCCCATTTCCTTCAATCTATTCAAAAGTTCTTCCCCTTCCTTGTTTACCGTCCCATCTTTTGAGTCCCTAGTCTCTTCGTTTCCCTCTTCATCTAACCCTCCTCCTTCTTTTCCCGTTCTTGCGTTTAGGTCTCTGCACCAAAGTACTTTTTCTCCTCCCGCCTTCTCTATCATCTCCTCTATCTCCTCATAGTTTCTTTCTCTTTCTTCCCTCATATATGTTGACCCTATCCACCACTTTTCCCCCTTGATCTGTACTTGTCCTCCTATGAACTCCCCTGTCTTCCTTTCCATCCATTCTACTTTGTCCTTTTTGCTCCCTATCCTTACCGCCATTACCATCCCCCCTTTGAGTCTCCCCCTACTTCCTCCTTTTTTCGCTTCCCTTACCTGCGTCTCATATCCTTTCAGCCTCTTTCTTATCTTCTCCTCTTCCCCCTCTTCCGTCCAGGTCTCCTGCAGGCATATGATGTCAAATCTTTTTAAGAACCTCCATCCTTCTTCCTCCAGTCCCTTCAGTCCCGCGACGTTCCAGCTGATGATCATTATTCTTTCCCGTTCTTCAGACTTATCTTCCTTTTTCTTCCTGGTTCCCGCTTCCTGCTCTTTTTCGAAAAAGCCCTCCTTCTCTCTCTCTCCATACGAACTCCTCGTCGCCCACTTTCAGAGAGTTCCTTCCTACCTTCACCAGTTTTCCATCTCTTCTCCACTCTCTTGCTACTCCCATTAGTTGCTCCCTGATTCTTCTCTCCTTCCAGGTGGAGTCATGGTCTATGAACACCTGTGTCCCCTTGAGTTTCTTCTTTTCGGCCATTACCTTTTCTTTCTCTTCTCTGTCCACAAACTCTGCTCCCAGCCTTTTTTTGGTCCCCCCTCTCACCATCCATGTTCTTTTCACCTTTGCTTTTACTCCTAGCTGCTGCACCGTCCACTCTTCCAGTCCAGGGCTCGGATATTTTATCCCGCGGCCGGAAAGTGGGGACGACGCGACCATGGTGGGGACCAATAGTTGGTGGGGGTATGCAGTGATTTTCACGGTAGCGCTGCGGAGAGCTTCGCGAACGCGTATGAGCACGCATGAGGGGAATAGTAGTGGGGATCGAAATACGGGCGAAAAAGAGGGGAAGCGAACCGTGCGGGATAAAATATCCGAGCCCTGCTCTGAATATCGCTATAGGTGTCGGTATCTTCCAGATCGCGCATCGACAGCGCCATGAGACAACGAGTATGAAGAAGGGAGAAGTCATTTATCAGTTCGTTAAGAGCGGTCGTGTAATTAACAAGTGATTCCCGTTACCTTGCGTATTTAGCTCGCCGATGTTCAGTTATTATTTATGTAATCAGTGACGGAGTACGCTCATAAGAATGCGATAAGGAATATCGTTAGAATCGATATATCACGGTTCAATTAATAGATCACGCGTAAAGGAGAAGTTCATTTCATGGCGTCATGACGGCAACACATCGTTCACATTCGAACAAATAGTGTTCGCGCAGATCGGGTAGCCTCTTATTAATACAATCATCGAGGACTCACGACTACGATCAATATAATTGTTCATTGAAACGGATTACGAGTAACTTAAAGGCTCACGTTTTATAGACAATTCAAATCATTGTAACGACCACGTACAAGGTCACGGTCACGAGATTTTAATTGTAACGATGGCGATAATTCACGCTTCCGTATATCGTTAATGATTATTGTTAGTCATTCCACTGTAATTAACAATCAGTGTCGTCTTTAGTCCACGTGTTTGTGACTAAGTTATTCGAACCCTGTCAGGGAGGCTTGCGGAAAGCCAGAAAATTCGCAATATTTGGTCCTACGAGCCGGATCGCTAATTCTCAGTGCGAGGCTAGTGATTACGTTTCGAACAGTGCTTAACACGTTGACTGCCACGTCACCCATATTCGGGTGGTAGCAAAGTTTCTCGTCAGGCCGCGTCACCAGTATCCGTGTGACGCTTATTTAGCTACTTACAAAGGATCGTCATAGGCATGTAACGGGTGGTTCGGCGGAGCCACCGATAGATGCCGAGGTGGTGCCGACCTTTGACTATACAGGGTGTCCCAGGTCTAGTGGTACATATTTTAATGGAAGGTTCCTGAGGTGATTTTAAACAACTTCTTCCTTTGTGAAAAAGTTGTCCGAGGCGTGGTTATTGAGTTATTAACAAAAATCCCCGACCAATCAGAGCGCGAATATACACGGCGGGCAGGAGCGCGACAACCGCCTCGTGCGATGCCGCACCCGTAAGCCGCGCTCGTGACGAGAGCATAGGATTAAAGAAATGTTACATGCAAAAACGAACTAACAAATTGGTTAAATGTCAGAGGAAAGAAAGCGATTAATCGTTACTTAACAAGCTTATCACTGGACAAATGTACAATACTCAATGAAATAACTAACAAATTTACAAATTACAGAGTAGGTAAAAT
>NW_017178589.1:15632-22378 GCF_001652005.2 Ceratina calcarata
ATTCATACTTATGCATTAGATATAATATCACGCAACGTGCAAGCCACAAGTTCGCAATCAATAAGGGATTCTTCATCAAATTGTGGACTTTGTTGTAATTTCTGTGATATGTTACGTATACAGCCCTGTATATGTATACGGTCCTGCGCGTTTCCAGAACTTTCGCTGCCGGTCACGTACGCATCCCTTGCGTGGGTGACTCACGGGGCGAGTCTAGCGTGGAACCTTCTAGAAAATGCCCAAATATGGTCATCCCCACCCCGGGAAAGGGCCTCATTTAGGTATAAAAGGGCGCTAGACTACAACCCTTCGGATTAGTCTGAACTGATAGTCTTAGAATGTGGAAACGCTGTCTTACCCCGCTGAGAATACTCGCGTGAGTTTGAACTTAGATTTTCCCCGCGATTTCGCTGCGTAAATCGGAGTAAGAATTCTCTTCGAGTAAGAGTTGACCATTTATAAAGAATATTGTATCGAGTACCTTAGAGAATATAAGACTGTGAGTTGAAACTCTTAAATTCGTCTCAATATTCATTTAAACCCTGATTCCACATTAGCTGATAAATTGAGTATCTCGCAACCGATACGTCTTAGCCGCTCGAGACGTATCAACGAAGTTGACCTGCCAATCCGACAACCTTTAAACATAAGTGGCTAAAGGGGACTGACCCTCCCTAGTCGTCCACGTCCTACAGCTACCGAGGCTAACACACAGTGTTAGATTAGGGCCGTCTGTGCGTTTTTGTCTTTCCCTAACTACAACCGACTGAGTCGTCTGACTCGGTTAACCGTCGCGTCGGGCCCTTGGCACGGTTCTCCCTCGTAACACCAGAATGCTAACTTAACTGTTCTACATTCATTAATTTTATTCTTAACTACATTATGTATCCTGATTTCCTTGGCCGCCTCGTCTTGAGTATACGTTGTCACATACACTTTGGGAGCGGCCGTGTTCGTATCCATCTGTCCTGACTCGGTGATTCTGCTATTTAGAGATTCATCGAGCTCAGCTTGCTCCAGTATTTCTTTTCTTTGAATGCTGGTTCTTCAAAAAACTTTTCCCCGATTTGCAGTTTTTTATAGCCTATTTTTACTTTCTCTCCTTTATGTTTTCCTATTTTTGCGATTTCGTATATTTGTCTCTGTATTTCTCTCTCTTGTTAGATCGTTTTCTATAAAAATCTTTTTACCCTTCAGTTTATTCTTTTTCAGCATTATCGTCCTTTTCTGTTGCCAAGTCTTTAATTTCGCTACCATTATGCTTCCTCCTAATTTCTTCTTTATCCAGAATGTATCCTCTATTTCTGCCTCCTCCTGCAATTCGCCTTTTATTAGATTCTCCACGGTCTGTTTTGGAGTTTCCCCTACTTTCAAGTCTTGCCCTTTAATTACTATGTTATTTTTTCTCACTCTTTTCTCTCTTTCCTCTTCACCTTTTGATAGTCTCTGTATCCTTTCCAGCAGTTCTAGAGATTCTTTCGCGTTCGACTCTAAACCTTTTATTCTTTCTTCTATTTCCCTTTTTTCTTTTTCCCATTCCGCTTGTCTTCGAGTCCATTCTTCTTTTAAGTTTTTCAGTTCTTGCCTTATCTCTTTGTTCTCTCTTTTTATGTCTTCTGTATCTTTCTTTATTGATTTCATTATTTCAGTCATTTCTTCCATATTTCTATCTGTCTCTTCTTCGCTTCTTTCTCTCTCTTTTTCTGTCTTTGGCGGGGATCTTCCTACCTTTCTTCGTTTTTGGAATTTTTCTAATAATTCTTTTTCTGCCCTTTCTCTCTCTCTCTGTCTCTTTTTCTTTTGAAAGATTCCTCTATGCTTCCGTTGCTCCCAGATCATTGTTGTCCTAACTGTTCTGCCAATGTTGGTCTTCCTTTCCTTCTTTGTGCGTCGTTGTTTTTGTCTGTGGAGCTCATTAGCAGGTGTTATCATTGGTTACCTCACTATCGTAAGTTTAGATACCTACCTTATCGACCGATTATTATCTTGTCAATCAATATTTCCACACCTGTAGATCCTCCCACCTAACTCCACCTATTATTCCACCGCTTAACTGATTTTCGCTGATCACACGTCAACGTCCGAGTGTTTCTCACATGCCACATATTATGCAGATACTTTTTCTCCTATTTCAGACTGAATGTTATTTCTCCTTACTTGCTTTATGTCAGAATCCTTTCCTTATTGTTACTGCCACCTCTTCCTTTGGTTACCGTTTTTTTCCTCTGTTATATTTTTACTTAAAACTCTGTAAATAGCGCAGCGCACTGACACACGTCTTTACACCTACAGAGCCTCAAAGCGCCCCCCCCCCCTAATTTTGAAAGAGTAATACGAGACCTCAGCTGTTTTGGTTCAATTAAATCAGAATTATACTGTGTTAGGTGGAGACCTAACGAGGTCCGGATAATTCGAGAAGGAGAAAGGTTGAGACAGAATTGTAATTAAATAAATAGAAAATAATTCCAATTTGGAATTTAAAGTGTGTTTATTCTACAGAGCGTATAACGCCCGATAGCTCCAAATAGTATACAATAACAATTAATTTCAAAATCAAGTATAATATTGTTTGCTGTTTTCGGTCCTCGTCCTCAACGGCGGGATCTGTAAACAAAGAAAGAAACAACGGCAAATTAAATTTGCTATTCGTTGTTAATTAGTGGACTGTATTTAGTGAGACGAGAATAATTTCTCATCTCGATTTCAACTCAACTCACTCGTGATCGAGTGAGGAGGTATTCGACGTTGCACTGATTTCGGTGCGCCGAAACAGAGCCTGCGAGCGTTTTTTGCTCGGAGCACACGCAGCTAGCTACGCTGTGTGAGGGAGCCCGGGTTGTAAGGCCGGACTCCAGCTAATCGCCAAACTATGATCAGTCCCCTTGTAAAATGTTTCGGACTATGCCAAGGAGCATCTGCCCGGGGGAACTAGCTGACCGCCAAATTATGGTCAGGCCCGTTGCAGAATACTCCGGACTATGTCCAGAAGCACCCTACCGTGATAACACAATTGGTGACCAGCTATAATATAGAGCTTGAATGGTCACGGGAACGTCCGAGACTCGGACACGTTTAAAAAAGACGTGCCCTTGTTTCGACGCTGATAATCAGTGCGAACTGCTGGAACGGGAGATAATCTTTCCTTCCTGTCGATGCTTCGTAATCGAAATTAACACCCGAATAGGAATTCACATTAAACGCCTGATCATTCCTATTCGGAGGTAATCCTTCTTTCTAAAATTACGAAATTTAATACACTCGTTAGGGATCAGTGTCGGTCGAACGATAATCGTTCGTGCCGAAGTAATTCGTGAACCGAGCGTACACAGAATGACGAGAGCCTCCGCGTCTCCTTACCACGAAAACTATTTCGCCGCGAAGCGGCGTAGAAATCGAATACAGTCGATCTCTTTGTAATTAATATGCTTCAGAGAGAGAAACATATTTCATCGAGAATTCGTATTTCGAAAATTCTCGTTACGCGGAGACCGGCGTTTACCTTGCGGGGCGGTGTTTACAACGCGGCGCCGAGCATAAAAAATGTTACACCATTTCTTATACACGGTAACCGTATCTATTCCGTTGAATTCTGTTTATATTTCTGAGAATTCGTAACCGAAGCGCCATTCGTAACCGAATTCTCGGAACACTGATTAACATAAGAAATGCACGCCGAGCAATGCTCTTAAGCCATGCACTATTCTAATCTTCAAACATACTGGAATTAGACACGGTTAATTTAAGTCAACACTTAGTTTAAACCAAATTCAATGTATAAGTAGAAGGTAAGAGTGTTTATATCTTCGTGTATCGTATGTATGATGGTTGATGCAATAATTGATAAGTACCCGAATAGAAATTTAAACTAGTAAACGACCAGTAAACGACCATTTTTTACTGGTCAATGGCTATAAACTGGCTAGTTTTCCTAGCTAGTTAATGGCTAAATGGTAGACAATTTTTTAGCCAAAAAATGGTCAAGAAACTAGTCAGTTTCTAGCCAGTAAAAACTAGTCAGTAAAAACTAGCCAGTTTCGGGACAGTAAAATCTAGCCAATTACTGGCTAGTGAAATTTGTCCATTTACTAGCCAATAAAATCTGGCCAGGTTTGTTTAATTTGTAATAAAATCGGAAGAATTATACAATTAATTGGACTAATCGTATTTAATTAATAATTAATAGAATTGAAATGAAGCTATAAAGCTGAAAAAATTTTTGTTACTGAGGGGATTTGAACTGTTGGACCTTCAATCCAATAACATATCAAGTATCGTAATCAATTACTGAATTTAGTTATTTAAATCAATTCTTCCATATTGAACAATGCGTGAGTATCATAGATACTGATGCAGCGGACACTGTTGTTCCTTCCTATTGAATCCAACTTTTCCTGTAGCTCCGGAATTCCTATGGTGATGACCTGTAAAGTACTGTAATTTGTGCTCATGACTACTTACTTGCCTGAAACATTGAGAAGTAAAACTGTCATATAAGGACCCTAATGATAATATCCTTTAAATCTGTAGAGTAAAACCAATTTCATAATTGTTATTTAATTTAAATATGTTTTTGTAATTCGTATCATTTATTTAGCACAAACTTAATACAAGTGATTTCAATAGAATTAAATACGTAAAAAATTTTAATTTGCTCCTTGACTACTTTCACACTTTTTTTATTTGCATTGTAAAAGAAAAAGCTAAGATTATTCGAACAATCACGCGTCGCAAAATCGGCGCGTTCTGGAAAACGACTGAACCTTTAGGCCTTGGGGAAAGGGTCTGATTTATGGCACCCTCGTGTTGCACGTTGACATATCGCAACCGACTTTTTTTCCATCTGACAATGAGCTTTTCGTTTTCTGACAGTGTAATACATACATAACAATTGTAAGTGGTAAGAGGTTGTTATTAACATGCATATGTATGTGAGATATCATTTTTTATATGTACGTACTTTTAGCTTGATATCACAACTCTTATTGTTGAAGATATGAAGAATAGAATGCACTGCTAATATATTGCACACGCAAAAATTCCTGTAGCGGTATGTATTTGCAGGTCAACCATAGTTTTTTCAGAAGATTTGTTGAAAGCATAGACATATAAGAATGTCTATGGTTGGAAGTGATATTCCTTTCTTTGTACAATGTAGTAATATGAAGTTGCATATGATATGACCAGTAACTGGCCAGGAAATTCTAGCCAGTATTTTATGCCCATTTACTAGCCATTTACTGGCTAGAAAAGTGTGACTAAAAATTACTGGTCGTTTACTAGCCATAAAATGGTTTTCTCCCAAAATTTTTCTACTCGGGGTATAGAGTTGAATAACAATAACTATGCATGTCAAGATGGTATTGTCCAGTCAGATTGGGTTGAGAAGCTGAAGAGGGACCTGGCGGGGCTGATAACAGACCAGATTCAGTCGTTAGCAGCACAAGTCGCAGCCAACACTGAAAAAATTGGAGTGATTATGAATGCGATTGGTATATTCAGTAATGTTCAATAGTTCTATTAGCCTAAACCATATTAGTTTAGCTGCGATCAACGTTAATTCTATATGTGCGAACGTTAGGAGATTCGATCTCCTTGAGTTTCTCAGGAAATATAACCACGATATTGTTTTCATTTCTGAAACAAAATTGAATGCGAGGCATAAAGTATATTTCCAAGATTATTACTTCATTAGAACGGACAGGAAGAACGCCATCTGTGGTGGAGGTACTGCTATCTTAATTAAAAAATGTATGAATTATTCAATAGTCCATTCCCCTAGTTCCAAAAACAATGAAATTTTAGAATATACCATAATCAAAATCATAACTAATGGCAATAAGACACTGTTTTTAATTAGTGCCTACGCCGCAAATGACAATCGTAGGTTGTTTCTGGAGAAGCTCAATAATCTTTTCATTAATCTTAAGTTGTTCAGTGACGATATCTGGTATGTATTAGCGGGAGACCTTAACGCTCGGAGAACCAATTGGGCAGGCCATTCGGAGAATCAGCGCGGTAGATAATTACGACAATGGGAAACTAGTCATAGCATTATATTTAAAGCTAATATTTTGACTCCCAGCTCGCCCACTTACAATCCGGCCAGCTCCTTTCTGGATATCTGCATCGCTGATCCGCGGGTGAACTTTAACAATCTATTATAGTTAATGGTAAAATTCCGACGCTTCCGTATGACAGTGACCACATGGCGCTATTCCTGAACTTGGCAATGATTCATTTTCTGTGTTAGATACGGGTAAGGGGCCGTTCAGATACAATTTTAAGGCAACTGATTGGGGTCGGTTTCATGATCATATGGCCAAAGAAAACTCCCGTATCATTATCAACAATAGAAATCTGTCGATAAATGAAATTGATGTAGGGCTTGAGGCAATTACAGGTTGCATTAAGGATACTATAGCAGCGGTTACACCTGTTTACGATAATAGCAATAGCGTTAAGAGGTATATCAACAAAAACATTTATAAATTAGGTAATGCAAAGAGCACCCTTTTGTCTCTGACACACCAACTTGGGCGAGATAATTCAGGCCGCAGTTCCAGGTTGTTTATCCATGCTAGTTTTTTATTAAAAATGGTTAAAAAACTTTTGTGTAGAGAATTCAGGAAATCAGTTGAGAGCCATTGGAGGGCCACGTTGAAAAAGATCAACCATAAAAACTCGGATACCTTTTTCTCAAAAATTAATGCGTTGTTCAGATCTAGGGGAGCTGCTACCATTAACAG
>NW_017178589.1:22639-23787 GCF_001652005.2 Ceratina calcarata
GAATTAAAAAAAAAATTGGTTTTTAATAAGTTTTCGGAACGTAACCCCCGTTTTTGTACTGGCTCTGGGTCTCATACAACATGGTTTCACACAACACGGCATTTTATAGGAACCTATCTACCGTGTTATAGGAGGGTTACCTGTAACTGATTGGGGTCAGTTTCATGATCATATGGCCAAAGAAAACTCCCGTATCATTATCAACAATAGAAATCTGTCGATAAATGAAATTGATGTAGGGCTTGAGGCAATTACAGGTTGCATTAAGGATACTATAGCAGCGGTTACACCTGTTTACGATAATAGCAATAGCGTTAAGAGGTATATCAACAAAAACATTTATAAATTAGGTAATGCAAAGAGCACCCTTTTGTCTCTGACACACCAACTTGGGCGAGATAATTCAGGCCGCAGTTCCAGGTTGTTTATCCATGCTAGTTTTTTATTAAAAATGGTTAAAAAACTTTTGTGTAAAGAATTCAGGAAATCAGTTGAGAGTCATTGGAGGGCCACGTTGAAAAGATGAACCATAAAAACTCGGATACCTTTTTCCCAAAAATTAATGCGTTGTTCAGATCCAGGGGAGTTGCTACCATTAACAGTATAAAAATTAAAAGTAGTGATGTGGATATAATAGATAGATGCCAATTAGACAGTGCTAATTGTGTGGTCGACAATGATTGGATAACGGTATCTTCTCCTATAGATATTCTAAATGTCTTCGGTGCACAGTTTGAATTGATCAACTCGCCTAGGCCCCTGAACCTTGGCAGCAGACTTAAAGACATAGTAGATTCAACTGCTGAGGGGATCAAAAACGATTTGGTTCACTCGAGATTGTGTAACGACGCTATAACGGTTTTCAGTAACGAAAATAGAGCAATGAATCCTGGGTCTGTAGAAGGAAACTTTCTGCCCTTTTGCACATTCAATACACTAGAAAAAATTTTGAGAAAGTTACTACGGCGCGAGCGAACTGATAGTGAATCCGGAACGTGCAGCGATCTGCAGTGCTACCAACACTCCCCCTATCGATGCACATTTCTTTCTTATAATCGCTTTCCACTTCTAGACTTTTGACAAACATCATACATATCCAGCCATTCGTAATCCATCAACACATGCTACATGTTTGCCCTTTGGTAATA
>NW_017178590.1:0-674 GCF_001652005.2 Ceratina calcarata
CCTTCCGCATGTTGCTTCCAGATCCAAGTCTACATCATAGTTTCAACAACCCTGGCAGCTTGTCGGGCAACCTAGACTTCGGCGAGTTTCCAGCATACAAGTTGGATCCAAGCTTTCATTCAGGGATTTTTGCAGCCCGATGTCGCCGCCAGAGTCGCCCTCCGGTCGTTTTCCGGCTCCTTGTAAAGACCTTGTATCTTATTTGGTTGTTGGGATAGGGTATGGGGATGGAGTAAGATCGTTGCCGCTAGTCAGCGTGGTGTCTCCCCTTAAGCCCCGCTCCCGTTAGGCTCGCCTGTTCCCACCTTGGCTGACGTCCGGCATCGAGGCACGGCCCGGAACATCGACGAGTCGCGGCTCTAAGTGCCAGATCCTGGTTTTGCGAGCCGTTGGGCCACCAGAGTTCGTCTGGGGCTTCACAGAACGCCGGCCCCGGTGCCCAACGCTCACCGCGGCAGTAGCAAACGCGAAATCGCCAGGACACCTCCCCCGTTCACACCGATGCCAACACGGAACTTCGACGAGTCTCCTCTACTTGGAGGGTCCAAGTCTCGATCCCACTTCTTCGAACCGCCGCCCCGTGCCTTCTTCACGGGAGAGCCGCACGGTTATCTCCGCGGGGGCGGACCTGAACGCCGTTCGGTCTTCCCGGGTTCCCTGTGAACAGCGATCGC
>NW_017178591.1:0-674 GCF_001652005.2 Ceratina calcarata
ACAGTTGGATGGCAAACCGAATTCCACTCGTACGCAATCGGAACTTCTAGTTTGGTGCACTTTGATAATTACTTCATGGAACCCTTAGTCACGTTGAACTATACCCGAGGACATTTAACAAACTGGTGTTATGCGAATGTAATTATAGAGATGGTTAGGTCGTTAGCGCACGGATCTGTCGCCAAGGTACGATGGTTAATTGATAGTTGTTACCGCGGAGACCACTTAAATTCCGATCATTCTAACGAACTTCTCTATTACTGTTTAAGCCTAATAAATCTTGCACCTTAGTATTATTCATTACATTTTAGTATATTACAATTGTACAGTACCCTTCACTTGAATCACGTCAGGTACAAAATTTATATACATGTGTATGTTTATTTCAAAGGAAGAAATTGAAGTGAAAATTCTAGCTTACTATTTAGACTCATTTGAAACATGAATCAATAAATGGCATTTTAGATTGATCTGCACATTTGGAATATTTAATTATTATTAATATTAATTTAGTTACTATAAATATAAGAGGCTCTCAACCATCATATCAATAATGAAAAGGCTCAAGTGCTGAGTAATAGCTTTACAATAGATCAGAGAAGAAATATATTTATGGCAATTATATATTTAATAATTTTGTATATTTATTTTATTTTATTCATGTACATACATAC
>NW_017178592.1:0-673 GCF_001652005.2 Ceratina calcarata
ATTATTATTATTATAGTCTAACGTTTAACATTTGCATTGCTGAAACAGCAGCACTCTGCTTGATATTAGCAATTATACTGCTTGAAGAAATTCAGATCGGAATTTAATTTCGTATTCAGTACGTATGATGATAATTGATGCTTAATTACAATTAATTCGCGTAAGATTGCAACTCGGTTTCATTGTAGCTGCGATGCTTATCGAAGCTGTTAACGCGGATCCTGTTGCGAGTATTCGGTTCGAGTTTAATGCTTGTGATAATGGCTTATCCGTATCGCACTTTCATCTAGAGAATTATTTATCAACGCGAGTTGCTTTCATGATTCTACAATTCTTCGTTCTTGACTTTGGCTGCGAATAATAACTAAGAATATTAAACTCGGTTTCATCCTTGACGATTAGACAGTCCGCTTTGACAAATCGATTTTCCCAAGGATTTTCAAAGTCTATATATAATAATGCAAGGTCGAATACTTCCTTTATGCGAATTTGCACAACGTGTCTCGCGATTCTGAGAGATCTATTCGATCGAGAATGCAACCGAGTGAAAGGATGAAGTGAGTGAGTATTAGGTATATACGTGTTTGGCACGCGTCATTGCTATGGAAAAATAATGATCGTTAATGATCGGGTGCTTTGCGATCTTGTACGATTATTATTATTATTATTATTA
>NW_017178593.1:0-673 GCF_001652005.2 Ceratina calcarata
AAAATTTCCAGGGATATATTCGACGATCTCTGTCGTTTGAGGATTCGCAACGTGAACGACTTCGAATGGCTCAAGCAATGCAGATTTTATTATGACCCCGAAACGGAAGACGTCCCCATAAAGATCACCGACATAGATTTCGTTTATCAGAACGAATTTTTAGGCTGCACCGACAGACTAGCGATCACTCCTCTCACCGACAGATGCTACATTACTTTGGCTCAGGCCGTCGGTGAGAGATCATCTGTTACGACGTTACGCTCGTAGAAAAATATAAAACGTTCGACAGACGCGAGAGACGAGAGTCGTTCACGCGCTCGTACGTCGATCGTTGTGCATTTTGGTTCGTAACGCGAACGAGCTCGATACGCGTGTCTCCAGGTATGAACTTCGGCGGTGCACCCGCGGGACCGGCCGGCACCGGTAAGACGGAGACCACCAAAGACATGGGGAAAGCTCTCGGAAAATACGTGGTGGTGTTCAACTGCTCGGACCAGATGGACTTCCGCGGTTTGGGCAGAATATTCAAGGGACTGGCCATGTCTGGAACTTGGGGATGCTTCGACGAGTTCAATCGCATCGATCTGCCCGTGCTCTCGGTCGCTGCTCAGCAAATAGCGATCGTGCTCGCCGCGAGAAGAGAGAGGAAGTCGAGTTTCGTTTTCAGGTAAGC
>NW_017178594.1:0-673 GCF_001652005.2 Ceratina calcarata
TAATTTCCAAATCAAAAAAACATTCTCGATTACTCTGACACGCGTACAGAATTTCTGGATCAATAGTTCATCGGTAAACAGTCCGTAGATTCACTGCTCCGAGTGAAAATTCCACGAGCGTTTGATCGTCGAATACATTTTCTACTCTTTTCCGTCGCGCCGCGGAACTTTCCATTAATTAAATATTCTCCGGGGTATTCCCGGTTGCGCGACGCGACTCGACGCGGCGGGAAATCCAGATCCGAAGCGAAGCGGAACGGGGTGGAACGGGAAAGAAAAAGTTGCAGCTTTGACAGGCCGCCCTCCGGCTCGTCTATTTTCCCATTGCACAACCTGCATATATGCATACATATACATGCATATACGCGGTTCTGTACATAATGCGGTATGCAAATTCCGAGGTCGAGCCAATGGCCACGCCAACCGGCCAGCCACCTCGTCACGATCCCTTCGCAACCCGGCGACCTCATCCTTCTGCCTCTTCCGCGTTATTAACTCGGCCTAAGGTCCGCGACCCAGTTTCAACCACCTTCGTCGTCTCGAACAAAAGAATCCGATGGGTTTATTAAGTATGCCAATGCCTAGAAAATTTTCATCCCCCTCCTTCCTTAATTCTATTTTTTACTTTAGAGAAATTGTCAAATATTTAAAAACTAATGTGTAACAATTCATC
>NW_017178595.1:0-673 GCF_001652005.2 Ceratina calcarata
CAAGAGGTTGTATTCACGCCTGTAACATTATTTAGGAGACTAGGTTTAAAATATATTTAAAGCCTCGTGTGAAATCGCACGTTCATTCTTCTTCATTGCAAGTTAAACGGAATATTCGACACTTCTTATGTTTCTTCCGCTTATGATGTTTCACTATTTACGACGCAATTAGTCAGAGTTTTGCTGAATAAAATTACACCTCGTATCGACTGTTCATTATTTTTACCGCGATAATTAAATCTTTTCAATTTTAAAACTTTCTCCATTGCGTTCAGAATGTTAGAGAAATTCTAGTACGAATTCTCTCAGGCTTGGAGAGCCTCAAAACGCTTCGAGGTTCCGTAACTAAGGGCCAAGACAAGATAAATAAATAGGGAGTCGCGATAGCGTAAATAGTAACTTGATATCGCATAATAGGGGCATAACGCCCCGTACAGTAAATGCCGACGGTGCATCACCGTAAAGAAATTGCGGCAGTTCTGGCTTGCCTTTGTACGCCGTGAGCGGTCCGGCTTAACCTTACCGTTCCCCCCGTTTTGTTTCTCGCGTTCATACATTCTCAAGTCACAGTTTGCGAACACGCTGTGATTTTCATGAATATACAAATAAATTCAATAATATGGAATATATTCAATATGAAGAATTACGATTCCATTGAAATTAAAAATAGTTA
>NW_017178596.1:0-674 GCF_001652005.2 Ceratina calcarata
ACTGGTAGACAATCAAAGTGCAATATGTCTAATTAAAAACCCTGTCTTCCACAAGTGCGTCAAACACATCGACGTAAGCTTCCATTATATTCGGGAGAGATATGAAAAAAGAAATCCTTCGAATTGGAGTACATTCCGTCGAAGGAACAGCATGCTGGCATACTTACCAAGGCGCTGCCAAGACAACCACACACCTACCACCGGAAGGCACTCGGAGTACTAGAGAAACAAAAACCTTACAAAACCCAAGATTAAGAAGAAAAGAAAATCAAGGTCGTTTTCGCGCCAAGACGATAAAACGAAAGCGGGAGTGTTGGAACAGTTTTGTGTTGGAACAGTGTTTTAACGTGTCCCGCTGTAGAATCCTACAGCCACCCTATAGACAACGGCACCCTTTCGTTTAATNGATCGACCCAGGGGTAGTGCCAGATTCGCATCGGGGAGGATTCGGGACCCCTTTCCGATTGCTCCGAACCGTTCCCGCGCTTTTTTCCTAAGAAAAACTCTTGTTGACTTCTCAAACCTGTATATGGGGAGGTGCGTACTTATTCTAGATTCCTCAAACCGTTTGGGAGGTGTTCTTCACCGATTAGTTTCGAACAGGGTCATTCGCTCGAAATTTTCATTCTTCGCGCGCGCATGTAACTCGTTCATGCTTCCATTCCTTTTATGCA
>NW_017178597.1:0-673 GCF_001652005.2 Ceratina calcarata
TCTCAATTGATCAACTAAAGTTTTCAAATATTGCAGGTGGCTAAGCGGCCGTTCGTTTCTCTGCTTCTTTACAGATTTATAAAGAATATATAAATTGATGGAAGGCCAAGTAGACTCTTCAAGCGATATTCCTTAGGTCAAACACGAATAAACACATCGAGCTGAATGGTGCCTCTCAGGCACCGCTCGAGTTATCGCATCACATGCAGTGGTGCCTGAGAGGTTGTACCGCTCGAGCGCAAAGAGTTAATTAAAATAAACTGATCCTTAATAATATGCACATATAATGGGTTTGGTTATAAGCAATTTGTTCGCGATTACGTTTAGAATTTCGAATAATAATAATTAATTGCAAGGGATTATACAATCTCGAGGTGCCGGAAAATAGATAGATGAATATGCACAGTGTAAAGAAAACAAGTTTTAACTATACGAACCAAGAAATACACTTTAGGTGTTGAAAATGGTGAATAGAAATTTATTTTCATTCACAGTATTATGTGTTTGTGTATACACGAACTTTTTCGCTAAGTGAACAATGTTCTCTGTTTAAACAATCGATCACACGGTAAGAGCGGTAATCAATTTTCTCGCAATTGGGTTCTTCATTCAAGTAAACTTTACAATCGTGAACACCATTTTATTTATTTATAAGAGATTGTTCTGAATGAAA
>NW_017178598.1:0-673 GCF_001652005.2 Ceratina calcarata
TGTCTTTGATGTATTATAGTTAGGGATATAGTTCAAGGTTCTTAATCGGGGACTGCTGTCAATCGGTTGTTTTGTAAAATTTTTATGTGGTATATTAAATGGTACTGATATAGGCAGTGGTAGTGAATTATTGTACTCTGATAGGAATCGATCATTGGTGTAGTTTATTAATTTTCTTTGGGTTTCTCGAGATTATTAACGTGTTTGAAGGGAAAAGTGTCTTCTTTAATTTGTGAGCTGGGTGTTAGTTGAAGGTCAGATATTCTTGCGGGAAAGTGAAAGTCGGTATGAAGTGGTAAATGGGGGGCGGTAAGTGCCTGAGCGATGTATGCTCTGAAAGAAATATAGGAAGATGTATACGTGTTTTGCGCTGGGCCGGTACACTCTGAGAAGAAAGTTAGAATACTCGGGTGAGATTATTTGACTTTTTCTTAAATAATGATGGGTAAAAGTGGGGTTTTTGTCAAGAAGTTAATATGGATCTCGTTTGGTTGTGGGGAATTCTTTCTTTTTAAAATATTTATAGAGTTAGAAATAATTTATTGGAAATCATTTTGGTGTTTGGGGTCAAGGATATTTATAAAAACTACAGGCATAAGATTAAGAGATTTGGAATGTGAAAAGAGAATGATTTGAGAAATAGTAAGGGGGAAAGTTCGACATTTAGTTATAA
>NW_017178599.1:0-673 GCF_001652005.2 Ceratina calcarata
AGTCAGCCCGGCGCCGACGGCCACCGGCAAAACCAAAGTCAAGGCGTGTGGATGCGACACAAGCATGAATTAATCAAAGTCAAGCAGCCTAGCTAAATCTATCCATTAATGGAATAGGGAATTTAATCCGAAACGGAATGGTATGAATGTTAAACGTGGAAAGTCCACGAACAAGTGGATTCTCTGCACACTGAAACCTGTCAATCAGGCTTCTGATGTGTTCCTCAAACATCGGGACCCGGGTCCTCTCATGTATACCCCTAGTTCCGGTCTTCCGCGGGAGACCCAGGGTCGTTTTCAATGCCCTGTTCTGAATCCTTTGTACTATTGACCTTTGACGGTTCGAAACACAGTCCCAATAAACCAACATACCGTATGTTAAGACTGGTCGAATGCACATTTTGTAGATGGTGACACGAACCCTTTCCGTGAGTATCGAGGAGGGAGTGAGATGGGGTCTCACGAAGCCAGAAACTTTGATCATTTTTGAGACTCGGTCTCTGATAGCAGGCAACCAGTTGATCCGATAATCAAGTATGCCTCCGAGATATGTTACATTTTTGGACCATTGAATTTCAAGCCCGTCAACGATCAGCTCCGGAGCATGTGGCCACCGATTCTTAGTAAAAATAATGGCCTCGGTCTTAGAGGCATTGACCATGAGTTTCCATTC
>NW_017178600.1:0-7730 GCF_001652005.2 Ceratina calcarata
GGGGATTTCTGTTAATAACTCAATAACCACGTCTCGGACAACTTTTTCGCAAAGGTAAAAGTTGTTTAAAATCACATCAGCTCCTCCTCATTTTCGGGCATAGTAGGACTTCTGGGACACCCTGTATATTTACTTGTTATCGTACTTATCTGTTAACTATAATACATTGAGCTCATTTGAAAATAAATCAATGCTAAGGGAAATATTATATCTACGTTATAATTAAAATGAAGAAATACAGTGAAAATAGTTTTTCAGCTGGTCTCATCTGTATTTTCAATAAAAAAGTAGAAAAAATAGTTCGACTGTATTCACTCGAAGCACGTCCAGTTTTATTCCGATGCCTACGAGTAATTAAGACGACCAATGTTATAATATATTCATATTTTCTAATAATTTTGTAGACAAACAGTTGAAATTTTGTTACAAAAATGTAAAATGATGTTAATATTACTGTTTCAATTTACGATTTTCCTTAAGTGTCAGGAATGTCTTCATTCTCTCCTATGTGTACAAAAGATTGTAGATAGGGAAGAGAAATAAATACTGTTGAATGAATTGAAAATAGACGAGGAAATTAGGTGTTTAAAGATTAAGAAATTAGCGAAAAACATATGTATGTATCACCGTAGCAAACAGAATAAAGTTTCTCTAGACAAAAAGTGACAACTCTGTTATCGCACTTCCATTCTATTGCCAAACAGGAACACTCCGTCCTCTCTTTCTTGTTTCCTCTCGCTCGCTCTCTTTCCCTACTTAACGCGTAGCTACGTGCAACAAGGATGAACTATCCTATTTTAAAGTTAAACTCCAGCATCTACACCCTTACGAGTCAAGTAAAGCTGTTTATAGCGCTTAACAGCAGACGGTACGTTTGTAGCAGCTTGCAAATGAAAACGCTTACACTTGCTCATCCTCCAAAAATCAGTATCATTGCCCCAGAAGGAAAGGAATACTACACGAAAGGAAGAAAAAGATCCCTTAACGAGCTGTGCAAAATTCTATTTGCCATTTACAAGCGACTCCATTCTCTTATTGTTTCATCTCGTACGAGTTTTAAACCATGGCTAATTAACTCAATCCGATAATGCTGATTACGATCGTTAGGAATCCGATAACCTTTGCCTGAACCCGTATAAGAATCGTCTGGGTCGCTTATACACGGTTGCACTCTCCTCTATTAAGTATGCTACTAATGCGTAAAGCGTAAAGGGACAAAGTACCATTTAAAGATAACCTGATTAATAATAAGTGGCAATTAGTACTAATTCTGCAATGGAATTATTCTAATAAAGAGCTATTATGCTTAACCACCAATTAATATCCAACAGTTAAACTTTAGACAAGGAAATAACAGGTTCAATATCACATCTAAAAACTAATAATTTCTGCCATTCCTAATTAGAGCGAACGAATTCGAGCCGTGTAACTCGTTGAAATATTGAAACTTATAACTGCGAACTCTGAAAGAAGCAACTTCTGTCTTTGACCGGCGAAGGAGTTTTGAGTCATAGTATGAATACAGCTTCGGCTGTACGCGCTTGAATACGTAACATTTCTTCCGCGTTCATTGAATTATTGCAATAACGCCAATTAAAGGGTTAATGAGAAAAAGGAATACAATAAAGTCTCCGTTATATGAACGCCCATTACGTGAGCATCTGTTATTTAAAACTTCAGTCATATTTCTTATTATGATATTATATGAGCTGTTTATTTTGGAACTGGCCTAAGCCCATTTATTTAAAAATTGAAATATTTCCGAGTTTGCGTTTTAATAAATTTAAAAATATTGGTAACTAATAACACGGTAACATAATGTTTTTGTATTTCTAAGGGTGTATAGTTTACTAGAGTTAGCATAATGAATATTCTTTAAATAATATTTCCTTTATAACTATAAATGGGCTTAAGCCACTTTCGAAATTAATGAAAAACTGTTTTTAATTCGTAAAAAGGAATAATTCCCTTGAAATAAAAAGGAATGTATACGATTTTATGTTACAAAATTAAAAAATATTCAACTCATATTTACTCTTAAAGAAATGTTAAGTTAAAATTAATAGTATTTGACAATTAATTATTCATTGTTCTTCAATTTGCGTGACGCGGGAGGGATTTAAAATAATTATTGTCTGCCGGTGATACATAATGTAATAAATCCGTTAAATTGATGTATTTTAGTATTGTAATTGGTCTTGTTTTTTCGTACACTGGTGTCAACTCAATATTATTACAATTTTTTGATCCGACGCAGCAGTAAGCCCAGAGTTTAGTGAAAAGTGCATCCTCATTCATTAATGTTTTATAGAACATAATGTATATTTTAGTTCTCAAAAACCTCAGTTTACTCTTTCTCCGTTAGTTAAAAACGAAATAAAAATCATTATCTGAGCAAATCGAACATTACTACTTTACTAATAAAACGTAAAGCTCTTCTCTCATAAAATTTTACCGTATAATATATTCCATATACGTTTGAAACCCTAAAAATAGGTCTTAAGCCAAGTTCAAAATAAGAATTTGTTTCATTGTATTAACTAGCTAATTTTCTTTTTACCAAGTCTTGCTGATTTTAATTACATTAGTTACAATTTCCTTCAAAATGAAAAATTATGTAGGAATGTCGATATTGAAATAGCTAGCTTGATTTTTTTGGAAAATGAACATAGACCACTTTTAAAATAAGTTGTTCATATGTAAATATACTAATTGAAAGTTCTTATGTATGTATACTTGCTTCTGTACGATAAAAAATACATTAATTATCCAATGTGAAATATCCGTAATAAACATATATTTGGAGTATTATATGTTGATGTCACTGAAACGGAAACGCGCAATTTTAACAATTAAAATAGAAATGATATACATGAAAAAGTTCTATCGACAGTATAATTAACAATCACATTTCGATCAGCTTTTAAAAAGATCTGATTACATTTTTAGAGACTGAGGGCACCTAAGGAAGAGGTCATTACCAATTTTATTTTTACTCTTAAACTTCGTCTGATGAGTAGATGATGTGTTTAGATATAACAATTAATGTTATTAATGCTCTTTCGAGAGGCACAACATCAAATAGACACATAATAAAATGACTGTACAATGCAACTATTAACAGTCGTTCATTTATGAGCCAGTATGTACTCTCAAGGACGGTATTTTAAACTTTATACATGTATCTGTAAAATTTAGTTCTCAAAATGCTATTAAACTCTTAAAAGTTGAGGTCAATGCAAAAAGCAATTTTTCTTTTTCTAAATTAGACTCCTTAGAGTCTTTTTCTAAATTAGATCCTACTATGAATAGGCAGTGCTTAATCTGTGTCCATGTGTACGGTGGTGTAATTTTTTTTTTTCATCTTTCAAACTAGAATGAAGTGAAGTGAAATTAATTTCACTGACGTGATGGCGCCTGAACTCCTTCATCAGGAAAGTCAAGCTATTGGACACGGGGACGTGTTCTGTTCGAATCGTTTCGCGGCACGTCGAATTTTACGTCGAAAGAGCAGGACGTAGCGATGAAAAAGTGAATTAGACCGATCGGTTGAAAGGAAGGAGCAAAGGAAGGTAATAAACGATTTACGCGAGCATGCCGACGAATTCGAATATTCTCGCTATTAAATCACGCTTAATTTTCTCTTCGGCGCGATAACTCGCCTGGTCTCCTGTGATTGAGCAATTCTATCTGCCTTTCTCCATTACCCTTTTTTTTATTTTTAATTTAGTCACCATTCATTCAAGATTGCCATCACATGAAGTAATCTATCCTTTGAATGACTAATTTGGAAAAATTTGTTGCATTGGCATAGAAAGTTTTTAACAGTTTGTACCAGCCTATTAATACCTTGAATCATCTCTCACTTTTGGAATCGAGAAACTTGATGATTTGAAGAATTTATGAATAATGTTAGTTGTATCTTAGCGATTTTCTACTGTGATTATTACTCTTTAGTAATTAGTGTGCTTCAATTCACGTTATCGCCGTAGAAATTATTTACACATCACTAATACGTCTTTTTAAGAATTATTTAAAAAGTTGTTGAATGCAAAGGAACGGGTGAAAAAAGTACAGTAGCTAAGAGTAAGGAAGGGGAAAGTAATACTATTAGTGTTCCTAACGCTTTTGTAAGGCACGAGTCGGAGACGGCAGACTTCGGCAGGTGAGCGTTCGACCTCAGCGATTGTCGTTGAGTAGACTGGCGGGCACTGGGTTCGTTGTTATCTCTCCTCGGTCGATTATGACCGTTAAAAGCGAGGAGCCTTTCGTGGAGTTAGGGACTAATCGTGTTCCTAGGCTCGAGCGTTGTTGCCGCTGAGCGCGTTACCTGGGAAGGGTGGCCACTCTACAGCAGTGGCTCGCCTGTCGCGCTCGCGGCTCGGCCAGATTAGCATGGGAAACATTAATTAGGTCGCGTTTCGTACGTTCTAAGAAACTAGTCAATGGCGACGCGTCGTAGATACATGTATATATTAGATATAAGTAGTTTCCCGGAATTTGGAATCGTTGTTCTTGGCGTATAGTTTTCTCAGCGTGAGAAAAATACGTTGAGTTTTTCCTGCGCCACAGGATTGCCTGGGTGAATGCGAGAACAACGAACACGACATTTGGAAACAATAAATTATTGTAAGACTGAACGGCGCGACGAACCCTTGAAGTGCTTGGACGCACAGGAACAGTGTGTTGACTAGGGCTCGACCAGTCCAAGTGTTTGGAGCCAATTTATTGTCCTTTCTTGGGAGAAAGCGATTTTGGGCTCGTGTTCGAAGCGTGAGAAAAAACAGATGGCTGTGGACAGCACTGGTTAGAGAAACGCGTATTTGTTAGTACTCAAGTTTGTCAACGGATACGGCTGCGTAGCGAGCGTTGGATTGTGGGAAAACTGTTAGGACAAGTTTGGACTCGATAGCTGTCGAGTTTATCGCAGTCAATTTATTACCTCCTCCTAGAAAGAAAATAGCATCGGCTTGGGTTCGAGGACAGAGTATAATCACATGGCTGCTGACAGCGTTGGCGCCGCGGTCGGACGAGGCCTGGGGGGTCCAGTTCGGGCCGCAGACCGCGCGATGTTTAGGGCCTAATTGTAAGTCAGGCATGGGCAAAAGTGTCGCTTGCGCGACACTCGACCTTAGGTGGGGACGCGTGATATATATATAACATACAGGCGCGTAACTACATTTGACTAATATAAGGTACCCTTGCTCCCAAGTCCTTATTTTATTATGTAATTTTTACTGAACTTCTTATGCTGTTATTTTTATTTCTTTATTTATTTATATATTTTATACAATAATCATGAGGAATTAAATGAACGTAATGAGTTCAGGGTGGGCAATAACTACGTCCACCTTGAATATTGCCCTTATTTCTAATAATATGACAAAATGACATACATGAAACTTGCACGGTGCAAAGGGGGGAATATTGTGACTCACATTTTTTGCCTGGGTGGATTTGAATCCGGCTATTTTTTTAGATGAAGTACTGTTTTTTTATCGCGATATGATAGCCGGTGTTGAGACAACGGCTGGCCTCCCCCTATCTATCCTAAGGCTATTTCGAATTTCAGTTTTTTGGGAGATAGGTGGGGATTGTTATTTCCTTTTTTGTGTATTAACGTAGCAGTGGGGTTACTCCTCAACCAACCCGAGCCCGAGTATGACCCGATTGGTCATGTTCTTAACTTAGTCCGCCTCTTATAACTCCGAAGGTTGAGGTCAGTACGGGGTGACAGTTAACCCGGTGTAAAGTTGGGACTTTTTAAGGGTTGTTAGTTTTATGACATGATTAGGAGTAGACCCCTTCGCGGCACGCAATGGGACAGTAAACGACGTTGTCTTTGAAATCCAAAATATGGGAGTTGCGTGCCGTGACTCTGTCGACAATGTATTTGGCAACTGTTTTATTGGCCTTTCTTCGTGAAACTGGTTGCTTGTCCTTCGGACTGTAACGGTTTTTTAGGAAAAATGATTTACTGTTGAAGGACAATGGCTTTTTCTGCGAGTCCCGCAGAACATGAGGTAATAGGCACGTTTTAGCAATCACAAGTCTATTCCTACTCGGAGGGTTACCCCTAAACCGGTAAAAAACTAAATTGCGGAGGAAGTGGACCCAAGGATTGTAAAATCCTTTGCTGATGAATGTCATAAAACCCAGCAATTTTGCCTACCTACCAGGCACAAAAATTTTCGGATAGGTAAGTAACATAAATAAAGTTAGGAAAAAGTCAACTCCCACGATTCCCAAATGCTGCTAAAGATGCGCACAGAAAATCGTAGAAGTGGGGATTTTGTACAAGAACTTTTTCCTCATTTTCCTTGCGAGTTAATTCCCTGGAATTACTCGTCGAGAAAGGTTCGAAGTGAAAAAGTGAAGTGAAAATGGCAAATTTTGTTGGAGATTCTGCAAGTGCTACCAGTGCTACGTCCTCCACGAAGGCCGCACAGCGCGTGAAGAAACGAAATTTTAACCCGATGTGGAAAGAAGAGTACTTCTTCGAAGAAAGCGGGCAAAATGCAAGGTGCATTATTTGCAAAAAAGAATTGTTAGATTTGAAAAAAACAAATATTAAGAGACATTTTGACAACATGCACGGGCAACAATATGGACAGCTGACTTCTGACGAACGACAGCAGAAACTGAAGGAACTTCAAGGAGAATATCCGTCAACACCTAATGTAAGTTACTTATACTATTTTGTCATTCTATTTTGTTAATCGGTAGAATGTACTAAACATTTGTATCGTTTGCAATCACGAAGAAAGTACACTCCTTAAAGATCGTACTCGTATATTCAAGTACAACTATGTACATTACTAGAAAATCTTGTCTCCTTCTTTACAGGAAACAGCAATAAGATATAGTTATCTAATTGCGCTAGAAATAGCAAAAAGCGGGCACTGTTTCCCGGACGGGAAATTCGTAAAAAAAGTTTTTAATATTGTTTCGAACGGGATGCGTTCGAAAGAAGCAGATTTATTGAAGAATATAAGCCTCTCAAGACGCACAATTGCCCGTCGCATACAAGAAATGGGACAGAATCTTCACCAAGAGATAGTGAAGAAAAGCAATAATTTAATTAAGTTTTCCATCTGTTTGGATGAGTCTACTGATGTAAAGGGTACATCACAGTTGGCGATTTTCATTCGTGGTGTCAACGAAGACTTAGAGATCACGGAGGAATTATTAGATTTCTGCTCCATGCATGGAACAACAACAGGAGAAGACATCTTCTCATGCGTCGAGGCTACAATAGATATTAATGGACTCGATTGGTCCAAGTTAATATCAGTAACAACGGACGGTGCACCGGCAATGGTGGGCAAGTACATCGGAGTACTTGCCTATGTAAAACGGAAAATGGCAAATTTGCACATTACGAATGATGTCACAACTATTCATTGTGGCATCCATCAAGAAAATTTGTGCGCAAAAAAGATGAATACGGACATGTTAAGAGTATAGAGCTTTATCGATTGGAGGCGTTGCCATCTATCGATGATTGAGAAGCGGTAGAAGGGATCGAGGGCCTAATGCGCATGCTTTAAGGGCTCTCCCCTTCTTGACGATTTTGTCCGTTGGCCGTTACACTCACTTTCGAGTTGTACTCCCTATATAGAGTATCGACACGGTTTCCTTTAGAGTTTGAGTAATATTAAGAGTTGTTGATTGGAGATTTATATTGAGTATTATAAAGAGATTATAAAGAGAGTTCATATACAGTCGGG
>NW_017178600.1:8071-12957 GCF_001652005.2 Ceratina calcarata
CTTTATTCATATTCATGGAGAGCCCCCATTGCACCTAATTCCTTATTCCCATCAGTGCGTCTACGGATGGTGACGTCACGGTGTACGGGTACACTACACCGATTGCCCTACCTCGAAAAGTGGGGAGATTGGTGCGGACTCCGTCTGGGTTGTGGGAGTCCGAGAAAAGGGCGGTTATCGACCGATAGATTGGACATTTTCCTCGGGATTGATTATAGAAAGGGAAAACGCGGTTCCCGGCGATCGACGGCGTCGATCGATAGCGAGGGAGGAGGCGAGTTTTAGGACCCAAATAAATAGCGGGCGCGTTTTTGAGAGGACACAGTTCTTTGGGCAGCTCATCAGTAGAGTTCGAGAGTAGAGTCTAATAGTTCTCTGAAGAGTTTTCTCGAGTCAGTTCAGCAGTCCGACAGTTCGACCAGGCAGTTTTCAACCAAACGGTTCAGTCTAACAGTTTAGTACAGTTCGCTTCAGTTGTTTGAGACAGTTCTCTGGGCAGTCCAACGAGTCAGTTTTCTTGATCTCAACGCGTCGCTATCAGCCGTCCGAACAGAAGAGGTAATAAAAGAATTTAATGATCATTTGTGCATTTTCACTTCCCCTTGACTATTCACTCGCTAACACTAGTGGGAGTGTTAAGAATCAAGTTCATGTGATATTTATCGTAATCCGACAATGTATCATACATATTCATCCACATATATTGTCTTCAGAATTAGTTCCGGTAGATGAAATTCTAGAGAAGATTCAAATACGTAGGTGAAACCGAGAGATCCTCGATTCGCAAAAATATGTGACCAGGGGAAATGAATTCGGAGAAATATGGTTTTCCGATGAAAAATGACAGTTCGCATTTTTAGCGGTAGATACAAATGTGTTTCTCTGGTGTCTCAATGTCTCTGGAAGAATGGTGACGCGGTCTCGGTCGCTCGCTATTATTCATCCTTAACTTTGACGGCAGGATTTATATTTGGTCGATAAGAGACAAGGCGGCAACGGAACTGCAAAGTTATTCCTGTTGAGATCTATGATATTCGACTTCGCTAAATCGATGGTGAATGGCAAGTAGCCGTCGACTTTGATATTCTGTTGGAACTTCCCTCGCTGGAACAATATCGGTTCTCCTACTCGTGCAATCAACATCAGAACAGAACAATAACAGTTATCTTTAAGTTTGGCATTGCATGTACCAAACTAAATTTAATTTTCCTGAAAGCAGAACAAATACGAACATGCAATATCTCGCATAAACCGACGAGTTTCATATTCTAACCGTACACTAGCTAGCGATTTTACGACCGTTTCATCCCTCGGAGAATATTTTTCGAAGGTTGCTGTCCTAGGTGTCGGCGCTTATAAAAATCGCAGTCAGCCGGTGACGCGTGATGCGACGTTCGGTTCGTCACTCGATCGTTCGTATGCGATTTTAAACCGACGATGTCGGAGCCCGACCTCGTGATTTTTCCTATCCCGGAATCATGAATATATTCGGCAGCCATGAATTTTCACTCTTGTCCGCGCGGAGCTCGCTAGTTCCGACAGAATTCCTTAGCAGCTTCCAGAAGTATTTCGCGTAAGTTCTAGCACATACAGCGGATTCAAAAAAAAATTAATACATTTCTCTGCAAGTAAATGAGGGGAAGAGACTTTCAAATAATTCGGAAATATATTGATTTCGGTTCTCAGTTCCCTTTATCCCATTTTTCCCTTAATTCGATTGAAATTGTACAGGTTGTTTCATGGGGGAAAAGAAGTGTAGTACAAGTCACTATTTTTTATTAGTGTGGCGGTAGCTTTGATTTTACGAGTAAAGATTTTTTCCGTACGTCTTCAGGCAAAGTCTTCGTACAGTTCTCAAGGCGAAAAGTGAAAGCGTTAATGCAATAAAACATTTGTTTTGTAGGCGACTTTCTCTTCGTTCTCGACGGTGTAAGACATTGTGTCTGTAGCGTCTACTTATGGGAATTTTGTAGTTTTAGAGGGTGATGTCAGACCTTCCTTAACTTTTTAGAGGGTGATGTCAGAGTTTCTGTCAACCATTCTAGAAAGTACTCCGGACTTCGTTTGCAATTTTGTTATATATTACTTAATGAATAGATTGGTGTTATAAAACCAAACATACTTTAATTAGATTTCATTTCTAAATTGTCATCACAAATGTTTTCTTTGGCATAATGATTCACTGTTTAATAGTTACAATGTTAGAAGAAAGAGTTTTCATAGAAGAATTGAAAAAGATGTAAGTCCTTAAATATCATCGGTTTCTCATGGTGACATAAAATTTCCATTTTCAGTACTATTATTCTTCATAGTATCCATGGACTCCATCGACATGCTTCTTGCTTGAATCAGAATTACGAGATACATGATAATCGATCCAACCATCTGAAAAACAACTAGCAAATGACATATGTCAGTGGCATTGATCGAAGAAAAGTTCAATACACATACTTCTTGAATAAATGAGTATTTCAAATCGAAAAATCCTTAGCCAGTAAATACATTTCTTTCTAGCACATTGCGTGCTCCATTTCTGACAAGCCAGTATCATATGTTAGGTATTAAATAGTACGCTACGTAATAAATGACCTTATAATTGCTCGACCTGATCGCAAATCGATAACTTCAACGCCATGAAATTGTTATAAATTAATGACTAGTCTATCGGGAATACAGGGTGTCCCAAAACTAGTGTAAGATATTGAAATAGGAAGTTATCCGAAGCGTGGTTGAGGAGTTATTAACAAAAAACCCCGACCAATCAGAGCGCTCGGTTGACGCGAGCTTCAAATCGGGAGCGTTGGCTCGGATCCAGACGCCCAGCCTTTGACGCGTGAACAACCGCTCCGCTCAATACGAAGCGTTTTAAGAAAATGACGAATAATAAACTAGATGAATAACAATGCAAGGAAATTGTTGTTCGTTCGTTATTATGAATAACAATTAATACATTTAATCGTTATTCAAATGGAATGGATGGGGAAAAGATAGATTGTTGATAGGTCGGGCGTTCTCTTCTTTGGTTTACTACAGTGTTACGAGGTCGAACCGTGCCAAGGGCCTAATGGCTGACCGAGTCAGTCGACTCAGTCGGGTTTAATTAGGGAAGGAAAAAGACGCACAGACGACCCTAATCTAACACTGTGTGTTAGCCTCGGTTGCCGCAGGACGTGGACGACTAGGGAGGGTCAGTCCCCTTTAGCCACTTATGTATAAAGGTTGTCAGATTGGCAGGTCAACTTCGTTGATACGTCTCGAGCGGCTAAGACGTATCGGTTGCGAGATACTTCGGTTATCAGCTAATGTGGAATCAGGGTTGAAATGAATATTGAAACGAATCTAAGAGTTTAAACTCACAGTCTTTTATTCTCTAACGTACTTGTTGAATTAAATTGATGGAATATTGTATCGATACAATATTCTATCAATTGGTCAACTCTTGCGGTAAGAAAATTCCTACTACGATTAACGCACCGAAGTCGCGGGGAAAATCTAAGTTAAACTCACACGAAAATTCTCAGCGGGATGAGACACCGATTCCGCGTTCTAGAATTCTAACTCCAGACTAATCCGAAGCAGGGATGAGATAATTTTTCCCGCACGGCTCGCTTCCTCTGGTTTTGGCCCGTATTTCGATCCCCACTACTATTTCCCTCATGCCAGCGGTGGTATAACTTTTCCCTCGGCCGGAAAGTGGGGACGACGCGACCATGGTGGGGACCAATAGTTGGTGGGAGTATGCAGTGATTTTCACGGTAGCGCTGCGAAGAGCTTCGCGAACGCGCATGAGCACGCATGAGGGGAATAGTAGTGGGGATCGAAATACGGGCGAAAAACAGGGGAAGCGAGCCTCGAGGGAAAAGTTATACCACCGCTGCCTCATGCGCCTTCGCTGATTATGCCTAGCATACCCCCGTCAAGTCCCCACCATGGTCGCGTCGTCCCCACTTTCCGGCCGAGGGAAAAATGATCTCATCCCTAATCCGAAGGGCTGTAGTCCAGCGTCCTTTTATACGCAAATGAGGCCCTTTCTCGGGGTGGAGATGACCATATTTGGGCATATTTTAGAAGCTTCCACGCTAGACTCGCCCCGTGAGCAGGGATCTCGTAATTTTTCGCGCACGGCTCGCTTCCCCTCTTTTTCGCCCGTATTTCGATCCCCACTACTATTCCCCTCATGCGTGCTCATGCGCGTTCGCGAAGCTCTCCGCAGCGCTACCGTGAAAATCACTGCATACTCCCACCAACTATTGGTCCCCACCATGGTCGCGTCGTCCCCACTTTCCGGCCGAGCGAAAAATTACGAGATCCCTGCCTGTGAGTCACCTATGCGAAGGATGCGTACGTGACCGACAGCGAACGTTCTGGAAACGCTTAGGGCCGTATACGTATACAGGGCTGAGAGAGATATCTCGAAAAAAATCATCTTTGTCGACAAACTTTTGACCACATTGTTCAGTTATTTATTTCAACAGGCAGTGTTAAATCATTGGAAAGAGAACGATCGAAACCTCCTACTAGAGATGATAAACAAGTTTTATTATTGGCTACATTAAATAGTGGTTCAACTACAAGTTGTCGAAAAATTGCCCGTTTTTCAGATATCTCAAAATCAAGTGTATGTCGCATACTACACTATCACAAATTTCATCCATATCACATTTCATTGCACCAGGAGCTTCATGGTAATGACTTTTTGTCAATGGGCATTACAGCAATTGCAAGGGAATAGAAATTTTTTTCATGACGTTCTTTTTACTGATGAATCTACTTTTACTAATCATGGACAAGTGAATAGGCATAATATGCATTATTGGTGCACCGAAAACCCAAAATGGCTTAGGCAAGTTGAACATCAACGTCCATGGAGCGTAAATGTATGGTGT
>NW_017178600.1:13838-18275 GCF_001652005.2 Ceratina calcarata
CTCATTAAATGTCTAGCAGAAACTTAAAAACTAATCAACAAAAACTTAAAACTAAATATCTTAAAACTAATTAATCTTAATAATTAACCCACATTACAAATAGAGAGATCTATTATAACACAATTGCACCACGGCTTATAGTTATACTTAGGATATTAGTCTTTGGCTTTAATAAGACGAAGTACCTAGTTATCAGGTAATATTTAAGATAGCTTGTCTGCGAAGTTTTAAATCTATTAATGTCTCACTATTAGGGGACAGCCACCAAAACTTTCGAACATTAAGGCGGCTAAAATTAAAAAAATCAGTACTCGGAATTCTTGTTGAATATTTAAATAAGTGAGGATTACTAATGAAATCATCTGNAAGAAGAAAAAGTACGGAAAGAACATTTTCGTAAAATAAAAATTCCAATATTAGACAAAGACGTGAAAACGAAACCGAATTAAAATGTCGAGAGAAGAAGAAATGAAATTTCAAGTGTTTGATGGTCGTGACTACAAAATATGGAAAAAAAGGATTCTATTATATTTGAAATGGAAAAAATGTGATGAACCAGCTACAAGAGAAAAATTGCAAACGGATGTACAAGCGGAATGGGATGATAAGAACCTAAAGGCGATGAACTACATCTATTGCAGTATATCGAACGAACAGTTGGAGTTTGTTGGTGAGCAAGACACAGCTTTGAAAATAATATCAAAGTTTGATCAAATGTATTTGAAAGAGTCGACAGCACTACAGATTTGTATTAGAAATAGACTCGACAGGATGAAACTTGAGGATTTTGAAGACTCGAGCACATTCTTCACAGAGTTCGAGAAGTTAATTAATGAATTGAAGAGTGCAGGTGCGAATGTGAACGAAAGAGAAAAACTCGACTATATGCTAAAAACGCTGCCAGATTCGCTAAGTTATATTGGCGATTTAATCGATGCCGTGAAAGAAAATGATCGCACGTGTGAATTTTTGAAAAACAAAATTGTAATGTGGGAAACAAGAAATTTGAACGAAGGAGGTAAGAAAAGATCGAGTGTTTTTCAAGTCGAAAAAAGAGAAATGAAATGTTTTGGGTGTGGAAAACACGGGCACTTAAGAAGAGATTGTCGTATCACGCCGCGAGGCAGAGGTGGAACGCATTGGCGAGGAGGTGCGCATCTATCTCAAGGACAATCACACAACCCAGGGCAACATCAGAGGCCGCAACAGTATCGGGGCCGTGGCAGAAGAGGTTATGGTCAACGAGGACGAGGCAGAGGCTGGCAGCCACATCAACACGGTGCGAGGTACTCATCCAGTGAGCGCAACGATGAGGATCAAGGAACTGGATCATTTTTAACTGAAGTGCAGCGCGAGAATGTATGTATAAGCGATACTACTGTGTATACGAGTGATACGCGTAAAATAGATTGGATATTAGACAGTGGATGTTCAGATCATATAATGAATGATGATTCCTATTTTACTGAAAGCGTAAATTTGAAAAAACCAATAAATGTAAAAGTTGGAGACGGTAGAATTTTAAAAGGAACAAAAGTTGGAAAAATTTTGATGTATTTCGTAGTAAATGAAAAAGAAATTGAAATTAAAATGTCCAATGTATTTTACGTAAAGGAAATGGACAGAAATCTAATTAGCTACGCGAGAGTAACCGATGAAAATAAGATTATTTCGGTAGGAAATACGTCAAAAATTTATAATAAATACGAAAATTTAATAGGAATCGCGTATAAAGAATATGGTTTGTATAAAATTAGTAGTTATGTAAAAAGACAAGAGTCATGCGTTTATAACCTAGAGCAAATGACACAAATGGAAAAATTTCACAGAATTTTAGGACATGTAAATTTTAATTATTTAAATATGATGTGTAAAAGAAATTTAGTAGAAGGAATGCCAGAGAAGTTTGAACAAGTGCTCCTAAAATGTGGAACTTGCATTCAGAATAAAATGCACAATTTGCCTTTCAAAAATAATCGCAGCGGAACGTACGAAATTCTAGAGTTAGTACATACCGATCTAAATGGACCTCACACCAATACAGGATACGATGGATCAAAATATTTCTTGACATTTATTGACGATTATAGTAAGTGCGCGTTGATATACACATTAAAATCAAAAACTGAAGTTTATGATTGTTTTAAAGATTACATAAACAAAGTTGAAACTTTAACTGGAAAGAAAATAAAAAGACTAAGGTGCGATAACGGCAAAGAGTATATGAATAAAGAAATGTACAGATTAGCTAGCGAGAAAGGAATTTTCATAGAACCATGTCCACCGTATGTACATCAGCTGAACGGCACAGCTGAGCGCTATAATCGAACTATAATGAACTCGGCTAGATGTTTACTCTCTGATTCAAAACTGAACATTATTTATTGGCCAGAAATTGTAAAAGCTGCAGCGTACTTAAAGAATAGAACAATAACAAACAATTGTCTAAATAAAACTCCATTTGAAATATTCTTCAGAAAAAAACCAAACATAAGTAATTTAAGATTGTACGGAAGTAAAGTCTTCGTGAGAAAGCCTGAAGTCAAAAGACAGTCGAAATGGGATAGTAAGGCTGACCTTGGCACACTAGTAGGGTATGAGAGCGTTGGATACAGAGTTTTAATTAATAACAAAATAGTAGTCACAAGAGATGTTGAATTTATAGACAAAATCGAAAATTTAGTAGGATATAAAGGTGACGTCGAAAGCGATAACGAATCAGTCAAAGGAACAAATAAAAACTCTGAATCAAACGAAATTGATGAAAAAGAGATAACTAATGATACAACTGATCAAGTTATAGATGAGGAAATGAAAATTGAAAATGCAGAATTAGAAGAGACAATCGATGAACGACAAGATGGGTTGAGAAGGTCAACAAGGGATAGAAAGAAGCCAATGAGATATGGCCAAACGGATTCTTATTACATCTACGTAAACGTAGTAAGTGCAGATAGTCCTACGACTTATGAAGAGGCCTTAGGCAGAAAAGATAGTGACTTATGGAGAGAGGCAATGGATAGAGAGATAAATTGTTTAATTAAGAATCGAACATGGAAATTAGTGGAGAGGCCGAAAGACAAAAAGATTTTAGATTTGAAATGGGTGTTCACAACTAAATCTGATAATCAGAAGAAAGCTAGATTAGTTGTTCGTGGTTTCCAACAGAAAGAAGTACTGGAAGATATATATTCTCCAGTAGCTAGAGTCCAAACATTAAAATTATTGTTATCCTATTGCTGTCAAAATGGTTTAATGGTTAGACAGATGGATGTGGAAACAGCATTCTTGAACGGAACAGTGTTGTCAGAAGTATATGTAAAACAACCATTAGGGTATGATGATAAATCCGAGAAAGTTCTTAAACTTAATAAGGCATTGTATGGTTTGCGTGAAAGTCCAAGAGCATGGTATAAATGTTTCGATGACTACATAAGACAATTAGGATTTCAAAGGAGTGCAAGTGATTACTGTCTATATATAAAATCAAAAAACGACGAAACAATATACTTAATTCTATTTGTAGATGATTTACTGATATGCGGGAAAACGGAAAATTTTATAGATGAGATTAAAAGAAACCTAGAGAACAAATTTGCGATGAAAGACTTAGGAGAAGTTAAGACTTATTTAGGAATAAACATACAATATGATTATAAGAAAGGTGAAATGACGCTAGACCAAAGCCATTATATAGAGTCATTAGCGAAGCAATATAATATAGAGAATAGTAAATTGTATTGTACACCTATGGAACAAAATCTAAGTTTAGAACCCGCACAGTCAGCTTCGAGTGACATAAAATATAGAAATCTTATTGGAGCTCTATTATATATAAGTGCTGGAACAAGATTAGATATTAGCTATAGTGTAAACTATTTAAGTCGATTTCAAAATAGTTATGATGAGACTCATTACAAATACGCTTTGAGAATCCTGAAGTATGTGTATCGGACTAAAGAATTGAAATTATCGTACAAAAGAAATTTAAATCATGATGTTATTGATTGTTTTGTCGACGCTGACTGGGCTGGAGATAGAACAGATAGAAAATCCACTACTGGATTTATAATAAGATTTTTCGGAAATGTTATATATTGGAAAACGAGAAAACAGGGTAGTGTGGCAAAATCATCAACAGCTGCTGAGTATGTGGCTTTATCAGAAGCAGTAAGTGAAGTTAAGGTCATAAAGAACCTGTTAAAAGATTTTAAAATAGAAATTAAAAGACCAGTAAAAATTTATGAGGATAACGCTGGAACAATTGCTATAGCTAAATTTGGAAATATGACAAAAAATTCAAAATATATAGAAGTCCACTATCATTATGTGAACGAATGTTACGAAAGTAAGGAAATAGATATTATAAAAATAAATTCGGATAATAATATAGCCGATATTTTAACAAAGGCTCTAGGGAGAAGCAAATTCGAAAAA
>NW_017178601.1:0-673 GCF_001652005.2 Ceratina calcarata
TATTCTTCCGGATGGAAGTTTTCCTGAAGATTATTTATATAAAATACAATTTCAAAACAGTTTCGTGGTTCGAACTTCATCGATTAACGAATTTTCATGCGTCGATGTATATTAAAACGCATTATCGGCTTAATAAAATAAAACGCGTGGAGAGTTGAGGCATTTTTTTTTTTTTAAAATGGAATAATCGGAGTTAAAGTGAACTGATGCGTACGGTTGTGTTTATTTAAACGTTAAAATGCAAAATAGAAGATGGATCTGGGTGAGAATCCTCACCACCATTTTTGTTTATATTTAAATAATAATTGCAATCACAATTTTGCTTTATTTGTTTTTTCGAGCAGGATGGAGTTATGAGCGAATTGTAAATAATTCTGTGAAACCAAGTGATAGTTCGATATTTAAAAAAAAGCATGTGTAGTCCTAGCATGTGACTAATTGAATGTAGATAACAGGGAATCCAGTTATTAATTTATATACTAAAAACTTAACATTTCTGTCCACTAATAGTGTAGCTTAAGGGGCCTTACCAGTGTGAAATTTTAAAACAATCGAAAAATTTCTTAAAAACTCCGCCATTTTGTCAGATTTCAACATTTCTTTTTGGCATAACTTGGTCGCCTGTAGTTATTTTTGTATGAAAAAATTATTTTACACAGTTCATTTATAGGCA
>NW_017178602.1:0-673 GCF_001652005.2 Ceratina calcarata
AAATTTATAATTTTTTATTTTCTAAAGTTAAAAGTCTGCAGAATTCACTGCCAAAAATTGATGATAGGAAAATACTTATATAAACAATATAACAAATTTTATCAACTTTTATTGTTTAGAAACCAGTTGAACGTTAACAAATAAACTTTTTCATCCAAAATCATTGTTCTTCTGGACGTCTGATTTCTTTTTAATTATTGTAGGTAATGCGTTTTTCTAAGGTACATAAACTTTGACTGTATAGTCAATACGTCCTTAAACATGTATCTGTGTGTACAGAGTACTTTCAATCTACGTGCGATTTATCCAGTTTTATTAGCCGCGTAATTATTTATAGACGTCTCGTCGAGTTTGTCACAACTAGTAACGTGCGTACCAGATGCGGAGGCTGTTCGCCAGTCGTTAGGATTACCACACGCTGAAGCAATAGCGTTACGACTCGTAACAGCTACCTTAAACCACCTCTGTACTCGTACCTATTTAATCGCTTCGTTTCAACGATAATTCTTTCCTTATCTCGCGAACGTCATAAAAAAAAAACAATTCACGACGCGCTAAAAATATTAGAAACAAATATTATGTATGCAAAGAAGAAACACGCTTTGTGCAGCGCATCATAGTTACCCTCGTGTGAAATAGTTTCTTCAATTAGCAAAACCACGCCGGCCTTCTG
>NW_017178603.1:0-673 GCF_001652005.2 Ceratina calcarata
ACAAAAGAACCACAATCGACAAACGTCAAGACCTCTCACAAAAAAGGACAGAACAGTAGGAAAATGGGAAAACACTGAACACATTAAAAAACTCTTTACAGACAGACAAATGTATCTAGAATATATATATTAAATAAGCCCATATCGTTTGTACCAAATAAAAACAATGAAAAACCACCCAGCAGAATATTGGACTCTTAACCCGATCAAACACCACATAAATAACAAAAACCACCTAATAAAACACCGAAACCCTAACCCAAATCCACTTCATAAAACAACATTAATAAATTAGAACACAATAACCACCCAATAGACGTTAAACTCTTACCCGATCAAAACACCCATGTAATAAAATCAAACCTCCTGACGTCCATAAACAAGAAGAGAGAGAAAGTAAGAGAAGAAGAAAGAGAGAGAGAGAAAGAGGAAAAAGAAAGCAAGAACAAACGGGAAGAGAGAGAACAACCTCGAATACATTCGTAAGCTAACGCAGTAATCTCTCGTAAAAGAAGAGAGAGAGAAGAAAAAGAAAAAGTAAGTACATACAACAAAGCCCCCGCTATAAATATGATAAAAGAAAAACCCCATACGAATTATAACACGGAACAAATTACCCACAAACTAAAAACAGGAAAACAACAAAACACTACAAGTAAAATAGGAAGGAAGG
>NW_017178604.1:0-673 GCF_001652005.2 Ceratina calcarata
AAAGTGCATAAACTTTTGGGATTGACTGTATAGCCAATACATCCTTAAGTCGACGATCCTCACGCTCGATGCGAGGGACGTGAAACATCAGCCGTGTTAAAGAAGCGTATTTATGACACGACAGGTTGCATTCTGTTTGACCGTGAACACTTTGTCTCCGGACGATATTTTCACGGAGGGCGTCAACTGGGGTATATCGTACGACTTACCGAACGAGAGCAAACCTGCCCTCGAACCCTTTCTAGAACTGAGACACGACAAAATAAAACCACCGACCAAATACGGTGGTAACTTGATTCAGAAGAAACCGGTCAAGTATTCCGGCTGGGGCAACAGCAACGAGAAATATTACTTGAAACCCGGCAAATGGAAGTATTCCAAACCGGATTATTATTATTTGCAACGGAGACACCGAAGGGACTTCTATAGCAAACTGGAGAACATCATGAACGCGTAAGTACGGGTTAATTATGGTTCTTTTATAATTCGTTCGTTTTATCGTTGCCAAAATTACAGTTTTCATACAATCAAGAATATCCTAAGTCATTCAACAATAAAGCATGTCTAGAACGCTTTGTTAAAATTTCAAGTCAATCGGATAATTAAATTATAGTGTCAGCAAATTTGAAAAATACTATTTCGAGAAAATCACGTTTAAAGTATTAATTATTAT